>NC_042998.1:154949234-155184234 GCF_006345805.1 Octopus sinensis | reverse complement strand
CTCTATTTCCACATCAAATATGTTAGCTATTCTTATCACAAATTCATACCTATTTATGCTTTCTTTGTTCTTATTTTGCTGACAAAACATCATTTAAAACATATCATAAAGCTTATTTAAGAGAGATAGAGTATTTACAGAACCATCCAAAAGTCTTTGGCCACTTTAAACTATTGTAAATTTCTACTAATTGCCAACTTATAAGAATATGTTTTGCATTGTTTTTCTACAAATGAAATATTGGCCCCATGGCAGTCATTTCCATACCTAATCATTATATTTTGTAGTAGTGGTTCTGAATGAGAGAGGAAGATGTGAGATGACCACCAAAAATGGCTGTGCAAAAGTTTTCAACCACCTCATAGGCCAATCAAGATACAGTGTTTTAAAACAGAAAAATGTCTATAATGAAAATTTATTACATGTTTATTTGAAGAAGTTACTGTACATTGTTAATATTTCCTGTGGCTTCCCTTAGCTTGAATAATTGCTTCCATGTGCCTGGGAAGAGAAGCATACAAACCCTTCACTATCTTCACAGGTATGAGATGTCATTCTCTGGGGCTGAGCTCCCACAACTCTTCAAGATTGCGCGGATTCTTCTGCTGAACTCTTCTCTTTCGTTCTGTCCACATTTGCTCAATGATATCTAAGCCAAGACTCTGAGCTAGCCAATATTTCAATACAGTAACACTTTCATCAGCCAGACTCTGTTGTGTTGCATCAATCTGTGGCATGGAGCTCTGTCATACTGGAAAATTTCACCTTCATCCAAGTCTGGTATCAAATTGTCTTTCAATAAAGTGGATGTATTTGGCACTATTCAAGTTACCATCAATTTTAACCAACTTTCTTGAACCATCACTTTTTATGTATCCCTAAAGCATCATACTCCTATTCCCAAACTTCACAGTTTTTGTTGTGTAACATGGGTTGTTTCACTTTCCTGGAGGCCTTCTGACAAATTCTCACTTATTAGAAAGCAAAACAACCACATTACATGACAAAAACAGTAAAGTTTAGGGGTAGGAGTCTGATACTTTGAGATACATAAAAAATGATGGTTTGAGAAAGTTGGTTAAAATGCAAAACCTATAAGTTGACAATAAGTAGAAATTTACAATAGTTTAAAGTGGCCAGAGCATGGTACTGTATTATTATTTACAATTTGTGGACACTAGATTTTTAATCAATTTACACGCTGTATTATTACAACTTATAAAGCAGATGATATGACAAGCTACTTTAAATCCTTCAGTATTATTTTAGCTTAATTTTCTCACAATGTTTCATTTCATTTTGCTTTTCCTTGCCATTCCACTTCCTTGAATACTTCTTTTTTCTTCATTCTACTTAAACTTAGTTCCTGATTAAATAACATCACTAGTGCAACCATCCTCCTACTTACACCCTTATATTAGATTAAGGATTAAGAACAGGGTTAACATTATATAGATATTTGAGTATAAATTTCAGCAGACATGTACAACCCAATTCTTAGCAGTATTTGTACAATGATCTGCTGATATGAAATCCATTACAGACAGAGCAACTTTATGCAAGGGTCATCTCTAGTTCCATAGTGTCAGTTATTTGACAATATTGAACTAAATACATTTAATTTTAAGTATTGTTTAAATTAGATTTCATACTTTCCTTTCATATCAGTTTACCCTCAGATTTAACAATGTTTTATGTTCAAATTCTCTTTATGTATGTCTGTATGGTATAGAAGTAAACTTCACAACCATTTGGTTAAAGTTTGATTCCATGAAGTGGCATCTTGGGCAATTGTTTGCTACCATCTCTTTAGGTGATATTAAGTGAATGGAAATTGCACAGAAAACCATCCTCTGTGTGTGTGTTTGTAAAATGGTACAGATACCTTAAAAGATATTGATATCATTAAAATTTAGTGACACTCTAAAATTAGGTTAGTTCAACTATTCAATAAATAGAAAGCAATAAAAAGACAACCAAGGTACTAGAGGTCTAACTAAAATTATGAAAGTAGTGCTCCAGCATAGCAACAGTCCACTGACTGAAACTATTAAAATAATTAGTTAATAATATTCTACAGATCAGAATATCTGATATTATCATTTTTAAGTGTTTTAAAATAAGAAATTCAATTTTGCAACCAGTTTTATAACTGGAAACTTAATATCACAATAACTGACTAGATATGTTGTTCACATATTTGTGCGGCTCATAGAAATATGTGAACAACATATCTAGTCAGTTATTGTGACATTAAGTTTCCAGTTATAAAACTGGTTGCAAAATTGAATTTCTTATTTTAAAACACTTAAAAATGATAATATCAGATATTCTGATCTGTAGAATATTATTAACTAATTATTTTAATAGTTTCAGTCAGTGGACTGTTGCTATGCTGGAGCACTACTTTCATAATTTTAGTTAGACCTCTAGTACCTTGGTTGTCTTTTTATTGCTTTCTATTTATTGAATAGTTGAACTAACTTTTCTAAAATTAAAATATCATAAAATAGTGGATACAAGTAAAGAACACTGCCAAAAGCTCTCTTGTATTTAACTTGTGTTATAATTAGATTCTTCTTTCTCCTCTTACTATCTTCAGTTATGGTTTGTTGATCAGTGATATAAGTCTTTGATCTCTTTATTCTTCTGGAACTATATTTTTTTGTCAAGTAAACATTTTCCCTTTTGAGATATTTCTGTTAAATAGGTGAGTCATGAATATGTATTTTATGACTTCCAAAATTACACAAAATTTTTGAAAAATTTCATCCATTGTGCTCAGTTTGCAGTGGGTATAAATGTTGCACAGCCTAAATTTAAGAATGGATCCACGATTTTCTACTCCCTACAGCAAAAAAAGATTGAGCTCCTATATTCAGGATACTTTTGATATTGTGTCCAAAATTAACAACCTTTCTAAACACCAAAGTTGTATTGAAAACTATTTTTTGTAACTATGGATGTTTCTTCACTATACTCCAACAATAACCATGATGAGTTGGGTGGAAATATGTATGAATGCCTTTGAAAAACGGTCAGACAAAAGTATTCCATCTAATTTTCTCTATAAACTATTGAAGTCTGTGTTACAAAGTAACACAATGAAGTTTGGGCAAAGATTTTACCATCAGACAAAGTGGGGTGCCATGAGTACTCCCATGGCAGTTAATTTTGCAAATGTCTTCATGACATTATTTGAGACACAGTTCATGGAGATACTCAAATCTCTGAATAGTCATGAACCAACACTCCATTTACAGTTCATTGACATTTTTTTCTCTGAGAAGGATTGCAGGATGGTTTAGTTTTGCATTTCTTTGACAGCTTCACAAAAACCTGACTCTAAATCTGATATAAAATTCTCATCAAGCTCTTTAAAAATCTAATGTCAAGTTTTTAGAGCAAAATAATTGTCACTATTCAACCTTCTAGAAGAAGGCTGAATAGTGACAGTTATTTTTGCCCACATTATCCCACGTCTATCTTCACCATTGCTCCAGTCATCCACATCATACAATTAAGTAAAATCTAAAGTTCTAGATTTAGAGGATAAAATGGATTTGTACTGATGTAAGAGATTATTGGAAGCATGCAAATGCTTTTGTGTGCCAATGTCAAACATGGTTGTTGTCTTGCAAACAACTTGCAGATGTAAGTGTTACCAGTTAAAAGCTCCATATATCGGAAGCTAGCAAGTGTATGGGGTCATCAGGAGAGAATGCGCGCCATTTCGGGGCCTACCTCTCGACGGCATCAATGCGCACCGGCCCCCCTCACTGATATGAGGCCCCGCTTGCTAGATCAGCTGGTTATGAAGAACTCAATATACTTCTAGCCATCACTCATCGTCTCTTTTTAACCAAATCCAGTGGCTAGCCTTCTCCACTGTAGATTGGATATCAGTCATGGTGGTATTGACTTTACGATGAGTTAGGCCTAACGATAACAACAGTCGTCTCACGCTGTGTCCTACAAACCCTCTACATCCGACTTCAATAGGAAAATGTTCCGCTTTCCAGCCTGCGTCTTCACATTCCTCGAGGAGGTTTTCATAACGGTTTAATTTTCGAGCTCGAGCGGCATCCATATTATCTTCGTGAGGAACCGTTAGCTCGACTATATTTACAACTTTCTTTCACACCACATCAAAATATCTAGTTTTTTCGAAACTGGGATGGGAAAGAAAACCTGGCACCCAGGTAAATCTGCAGTTACCTCCCAATAGTCGTTCCACTTTTCATTTTTCTCAGGAAGTTTCTTGGTCTTCTTCTTGAAACGGATCTGCTGACCTGGTCGCACGAAGGTAATGAACTCTCTTGATGGTACTTTTAGCGATTTTTCCTCAGTGTTGTTGAGATGAATTTGGTTCTTTATAGCATTGAAGATAACCTTAAGGACCAAGTTGTGCCTCCATGTGTACCTGTTCAATGCTAATGAACAGTTGGAAAGAATATGTTTTAGTGTACCGACTTTTCCACATTTGCAGATGTCATTCTCTAAGACGTTCCATCTTACTAGAATCATGATTAAAAGAAATCATAAATGATGTAACTAAAATTAGTAAGGAAAGTCAAAGTTTCATGCCTAATTTTAGCAGTCAAAGTAAAATTTATGACCAAATTCCTTTACTGATTAACTGGTACCAAAATTATGTTGGCATTTCAAAAGTGTTGCATGAACTTACCAGCATATTTCAGAAAAACGTTTTCATTTTAAACGAATATTTCTTCATTTGCCCATTGTAGGCTTCAGACACAATAAAAATATAATATAACTGTTAACCAGTACCTCTTATCCCAATAAAAACTCTATTGGAGTTTCTGAATGCTGCACCCTGCAAAACAGCAACAAAAGTGGTAAGCCCTGTTCATTGGGCAACAGTATGAGTCAAGTTGGCTCCATCACAAATCATAACAAAAATATATTCAGGCACAATAATAGTTGTTTGGCAGAACTTGCTGAACATTTTACTTCAAACAGTTGTGAATTTGAGGAACACCTGAAAGTACACATTCCCAGAAAATATTCTGACTCTACTGCACTTTCAGTTTTCAAAACACATAAGGATAAATATATTTGTGAATTACTAATACTAAACCCTGAAAGATTAAACAAAATGACAGGAGAATTCCATCACATATACACAAAACTGTCCTCTTTCCTGCTCTCTTTTTTCTTTTTCTTTGTTACGAGCTGTATGAAAGTGAAAATTGATGACATCACTTTGTCTGTGAAGTAATGCAGGATATTCCTGTTAAAATTTTGAATTTCTGTATTTCAGTGGATTTTTATTTTGAATCCGAGGAAGACAAACATACTACTATTGAAATATTGTTCAATTCAATAAACTGAGTCAATCTCTATTTATTACAAATCACATCATGCTTTTCTTATTGCTTATTTACCTTTGTGAAGAGTTACATCAAACTTCATAAATTATTATTATTATCATTATTATTATTATATGAAAACTCATAGCTTATTTTGCTGGGTATGATGGAAAGTGTCAGCTGTCCACAGCCAGCAGACTAAGGTGAAAGTTGTACTGGTCATGCTTCAAGAACCCTGCAAAGAATTCTTGCTGTTCCAAGCAATGTTGATTTTTGTAGGTGTTCTACCTTCACACTTGCACCAATCTTTTTCAGCCATGATGGTAGTTGAGTGCTAATACTTCCAAGTGCACCAATTACTATTATCACGCCTACTCTCTTCATTGACCACAACTTTCATATTTCCCGCTTCAAATCATCATCGTAGTTGCTTATTTTTTCTTCTTCTTTCACATTAATCCTGTTGTCACCAGGGCATGCTATGTTGATTATCATACATGTTCTTTTTTTTTTTATTCACTACAACAATGTTCAATTTCCAATGTCTGGTTGGGTGATCACACTGGATCATTGCATCCCAGATTCCTGCTCTGTATCAAAGTGATGTTATTGCCTACGTATTAACTGCTTGGGTTTTATTCCATCCAGTCAATTTTGAGCTTAATACCAACCTCAGTCTTCAAAAATGCTCTTTCATTTCCTTTTCCATTATCTTGTTGAACTCTAGTACATTAAGGTATCTGCATCCTTCTGTTTCAATTCAGTAATTCTATCCCTGCTAGGGACTATACCTTGCCTCCTTTTAGGTAGCAGTACTAAAACAGTGGACTGTTCACCAAGAAACTCACTTGTCTCATATTTGCCATGCAGTTTCAAATCATCCATGAAGAGGAGGTGGTTGATTGTTTGGGAATTTTCCTTTAGTTTGTACATCTAAGTACGAAGATCAGGGGTATCATGCAGAGAACAAAAAACAACAGAGATAGGCTATCACCCTGGAAAATCCCTCCTCTGATACCCAGGGTGCCCAAGCTTTTTCCGTATGATGTCAGTTCAGTTTTCCATCTCACCATACTTCTCTTCAGGAAGCACATTACATTTCTCGCAATTCCAAACAGATCTAAGCACTCAATGATCCACAAATGTGGAATCATATCATAAGCTTCTTAATAGTCCATCCAGGCCATTTCCATATTTGTTCTACTTTGTTTACAATCTTGAATTACCATTTTGTCTATCAGTAGTCGATCTTTGGTACTTCTGCATCTCTTTCTACAGCCATTTTGTTCCGTCGGTAATATATCATTCTCATCAAGAAATTTATACAGTTCTTCTGAAATTCCTCCTGACAGTAACTTCCACATTAATGGGGGGGGGGGCAGGAAATTTGTCTCTGTGATTATCAGCAGCATTTCCCTTTGATGCATCCTTCAGGCACAACACTGTTCCTCCTTTTGTCAACCAGCCCAGGATTTCAATGAATTAAATTGTTGTGCAATCAATTTATGGCAACTACTGAACTTTTTTTTATCCAAAATCCCTGCTGCTTTCCAATTGCTTATCTATTAACTCATATCTCTGATACTATCTTCTATGAAGCAGATAGCCTCTTACTGGGGATAAGAAGCTGTTTGTTTCAGGCTGCAGAGTCATTCAGCTGTAGTATTATGTTGTTCTTGCTTACTCCATATCTTACCCCAGAAAAGTTAACTTTCATCAGCATCAGGGACTAATCTTTCACGTTTTTTATCATCATTAATCTCTTGATAAATCTTTTTTGGCCAGTTCTAAACAATTTGTTTTTGCCAGTATTGCTTAATCTGTTGTTTGAACCTAGTTAGCTTTGCTTCTTTTGCAAGTATGCGCTGCTTCAGTTCTTCAATTTCAACTTTCAGGCCTTTTGTATCTACACCATACTTCTTCCTAACTTTTTTGAATTTCCATTCATTCTTAAGTTCTCCATTTCTTTTCCTGACAAATATTGACACTTCACTATTCAAGGAGTTTATATCTTCAGAAACTCTCCTTTTCTACTGTTTGTTTATTTCCTCCTTCTATCTGTTTCTGTTCTGTTCTCAATAGTTCTCAGTCCCATCCTTTCCACTATAATCCTACTAGCAGCCTTGATATGATTATTTGTTTGTGTGATGGTCTTTGTTTCAATGTGTCTCAATACATTATTGACTTTACTTGTCTCTTGATTTAGTCTCCATTGGTTAGCCTTCTTAAAGTTGCATATAAATTCTGTTCCTTCTGAATTTAATATATCCAAGATTCTGTCTATTATTAAATGATCTTCATTGTTTGATCTCAGTTCTGTCACAATTCACTATACCACTTTTGTTTCTCACATGTCCAGCACCACCCGATATCTTTCTCTTAATAGTTTCTAGCTCTAATTCTGTTAATTCTTACGTATTGCTCTTGCTTGGTCACATAATCTCTGTTCAGTAATTTCAAACAGTTCCATTGCCTTCCATTCACTCTGAATTCATTGTCTGTCATCATCAGCTTAAGCAATGCTGAAACTGTGTGAATGCTGGAAGTTTCTGAAATTAGGGTCACTGCTAAGTGACCTCAGACCACTAAACTTAACATAACAGCCATTAGGGAAACCAAAGTATCCAAGTGTGACTATAAAATTTCCACTTTGTGCTGAAAAAAAACAGATTACATGGATTGAAAATATTCTTGACAGGATTTCTGGATCAAAATGGTAGGTTGGTGGTTTGAGATGTATATAGCAATAACTGTAATGATGATGCCTTGCAGATGGTGACTATGATCCAGCAGAGACTCGGACAGACTTTTTCAAGTGTTGAGGTGTCTGGGAAATTTCCTAGGAACATTTCACTTATTAGTGGTGGTGGGAGTTGAAATCGTATCCTAGACACAGTAGGAATGTATAGGAATAGCTGATGGGAGGAATAGTGTCGTTAAGACATTTCCAAATGTTTAACAAATATCAAACAAATTCTCTAAATGCATGTATGAGGGTTTAGTGAAGCTGTAGCAGACTTTCTGTGTCATGCTTAAATTAAGCTTTAGTTGGGTTGGAGCAGTGTTTCCCAATCTTTTCTATGTATCTTCATCAGAAGCAAATTTTAAACTGATATGTTCTAGCTCCCTCCCCATAAAAGTAATATCTCATTTGAAGATGAAGGTAAATTTTTATTAAATTTAAGCAACTATAAGCTAATTTTTGAATGACATGAAAAAAGATTTTTTAAAATTATTACAAATTCTGATATGAAGTAACAGTACAGAAAAATTAAGCTTTTCATTCAGTGTGTTAAATGCATGTGTAAATTAAACAATTTCAAAAAACTAAAAACTAACATTTGAAAAACTGGCATTCAAAAATGTAAATTTTAAATTAGATTTAATGACTTTTTGTTCTTGTTTATGACTTTGTTGTAATATGATAGCGAGCCACATGTCTACTTATGAATTTAGGTGATTTCTAGATTTTGTCTCGATTGGTAAAAGTAAATTGAATCCAGACTAACATAAGTATGTCATTGCAAATGGAATGCAGATATCTAGTATCTTTTCACAAAGTCTTCCAAACATGTCCATTGTTGAGCACCAATACATTTCCAAAGTCTTGCTTTCAAATTGCATTTCAAGAATATGATTTGTTTGCTGATCAATAAGATCTTCTTTTTATTATTTTTCATTATTTGACATATTCCTCAAATTGTAAGAATATGAATTGTTGATCCACTGTTATGAAATCTTCAGTTATGCAGCTGCAAAATATCTATCAAACAATTCTGACAACAAAACTGAATGAACCAGCATTTCTTCATGCTCATTAGAAATTATAGATCCTTTAACACCAACCATTTTTTTCAAATGATGTAAAATTTCAATGATTAGCTTTTTACACCTGTTGATGCCAAAGAGTATGTTTATCTCTTTCTCTTGAAGAGAAACACTCAGATAATTCATATGAGTGAAAATGTCAGCCAAGTAAGCAAACATTTGGATGAATTCATGATTTCTGTGCTCCAGGCAGATTATAGTCATGTTCTTCCAGAAAAAAAATTTGATTTCTCCTCACAGTTTAACAAGCAGGTTAAAGCTTCTCCTGCAGGAGCCAGTGGACTTCTGTAAAGCAAAATTATATGTTCATTTCCTAGATCGCCACAAAACAGCTTAAAATGCAGTGGTTCACAGTATGACTCCTAATCCAGTTGATACCCTTTACACAAATGTTGAGCACTTTTTCAAATTTGATGGCAATATTTTTGAAAGAATTACAATGTAGGAAACAAAGCAACTATCAAGTGTTATATTTCCCATTTCATGAGCACAGATTTATTTCCTAGCAAAGAAGTCTTTCACAATCTGGATCACATTCTTTCCTTTTGCGGTTGTTTGCAGATCTCCACAAAATCTTCTTTTACAGCACCTTCATTGGCATATCTTGCTTACGCAACTAGAAACATCAGTTGATTTGTCCAACTGGAGAGATCTGCAGGAGACTAGACTTGATATTTATGGTAACTTGATCTAAAACATCTTCAGTTAAGTCACCAATTCAGTTGTGAATAAATTATTTGATAATGGTACCAATTCAAACTTTCTTTTTGCTTCTTGCCCTAGAACAATTGTTATCATTTCTAATGCTCATAGTTTGATAAGATCTTCTGCAATTGTATGGGGCCTCTAAAACTTAGCTATTTTATATGTAACTTAGTATGAAGCTAGAAGTAGTAGTTTGTCAACAGAAACAAAGCCTAACTTCAGAAGGATTCTTCCAGAATTGAAATGAGCTATTTTAATTTTCAGTGATTTAACATGATATCCTGCAGCATTGTCTCCACTATGCTTGTTGTTGAAGCCCTCTTACAGCTTAGATGTCTTCAGATTTATATTGGAAAACACAGCATTACAAATCATGCACTGGAGTTTTTGTAAATCATCATTTCTTGTGCAAGTGAAATCAAAATGTACATAGTCATCATTTCATTTTCTTTTTCTAACCTGATGAAGAGTTAATAATCTGTGAAAGAAATGGAACATATGAATAAATGTTGATGGGAGGAAAAATCACAGAACCTGATATGCTGAAAATACTATTTTAAAAGTTGCTAAATTCAAGTTTTTGTACCCACTGAAATGTCATCTTGCACCCCAGTTGGGAACTCCTTAATTAGAGGATAAGGACAGTGTAAATTAATTCAAGGTGCTGAGCTACATAGACAATTTTACAATCTGTACAGTGAACCAAGATAAGGCTTTCTAGACAGGGTCTCAATACTAAAAGCTGAATGCATCATTTTTTGCGTATATGTTTCACTTTGGTTAGGTTCTGATTAACACTTAAAGACCTTAAATGCTTTGTCTATATTAATCTTACCACTCCATTTTGTTAAAAACTAGAGATTTTGGCGAAATGAAGTTAGTGCAGTGTGAAAATCATAAAAATATAACTATTGCACGAATCTGGAAGAGATCTCCTGATATGTTTGTATATATTGTGGATGTGGTTTACCTGTTCTTCCTTTTTACCTTTTGTCATGTCACTTTCATCTGCCAAAGTAGGTTGAATACAGATAAGTGTATAACATGTTAGTGTTTTCACATGTAGTTATAAAATATTAATTCTTGAGCATTAATATCCTGTCTCAAAGCTGAATTTGTGCTTCAGTTAGTCTCTAACTTGGGAGCTGCACATTTTGAATTCAGGCCCTTCCAAAATAATTTTATTTTGCATCTCTCTAGGGTCAATAAAGTGCCACTCAAGCACTGGGGGTTATTGAATTAGTTAACACAGTTAAAGGGTGATCTAGCTGATGTGCAACAAAATATGTACTCTCTTGACTGGGGCAAGATGTATGAAAACATATGTCTAGTGTATAAGACTAGGATAAGGCAAGGTTTGTGCACTGTGTACCTGCCTCGAAGCTTGTGTCACAGTATATAGACATGAAAAATATAAGAGTCATGGCCAGAGATATTGGTACTGATGTGAAATGTTGAACTTCAGGTTACTTTTACAGAACAGTACACAGGCAGTAAGTGGTGCTGTGCATAAGTGACCTATAACATGTTAGAAGGAATTTGTATGGGCTCCCAGGCATTATTGATTCCCAGAACCCATTTAATCTGGTAGAGAAGAGTAGAAAGTTCAGTTGCTATATGTGTGAAAGTGAAAACCATTTGAGTTCTTATACAGGAACGGAAAAATGAAAACTAGAAAAAGGTAGCAACAAAGACATCAAGCAGTCACCACTCTAAAGATAGCAAGAGTAGAAACAGAAGCACATAATCATCTCCATTTCTTTCTCACCATTACAAATCCTCCAGGCAATTCTTTCGGAGGATGAAGAAATATTTTATGAGTGCCCCATTTCATTAGCATCTGATACTAATGGTGATTGATGTTTGTTATAGAAATAATCAGTAAAATTTCTAATTAGATAATAATTAATGTTAATGAAAGTAGAAATATGTTTAAAAATTATAATTTATATATTTGAAGTAAAATAATATTACTTTTTTTTTTACATTAATTATGGTTTCCATATGTATTTAATAATTAGTATATATTCTCTGGAAGTCTCATGATGACCAACTCATGAAGAATTACAGGTATTTTGCATGAGTGGCTTTAATGTTTCACATTAAGTTGGGTACTCAAATATACACGGAGGCTTTGATTATGTAAAAATAGGTCGAAAACCTAGATATAAGAGATCAACTGGAAGTAAGATGAAGAATATAAAACTGACCTTGTAGAAGAAACCTTAATCTAATATAAATCAATATTAATCAAATTTAGATTCAAAGAAGTAAAAGAAATTATAGAAGTTCTTAATATACTAATGAAATTCTTTTATTCTTTTACTTGTTTCAGTCATTTGACTGTGCACATGCTGGAGCACTGCCTTGAAGGGTTTTAGTCAAACAAATTGACCCCCAGGACTTATTTTTTAAGCCTAGTACTTATTCTATTGGCCTCTTTTGCTGAACCATTAAGTTAAATGGACATAAACACACCAACACCAGTTGTCAAGTGGTGATGGGCAGACAAACACACACATATCACGTGACTGACCAGACTATCAGATGTTATTACATATCATTGGTCACAATGCACTTTTGGATCGCTTTAGCCTTCAAGTGATGCCACCTTGCTGGCGAGGCAAACAGGCCAACATTCCCCCCACCACCACCACCTGATGGGAAGGGGGACTAGGGCAATGTGAAATGGAGTGCTTTGCTCAAGAACACAGCACCCTGCCTGGTTTGAGAATTGAACCCATGATCTACTGATCGTAAGAGCAACAGCCTGTGGTTGGGAAGCTAGCTTTTTACCACACAGCAACATCTGTACCTATGCAGAGAAATTTTGAAAAGCCTTTGTTAAGCCTATTACTGGAGGATATTTTTATAGGAATTGTGAAACTGAATAGTTAAGAAATAGTTTAAGAAAGATAAGAACCAACCTACTGCAAGTTACAAATAAGATCAGTAGATAGTGCTCTAGCTAATGCAAAATAGAATGTTTAGTCAGTCAAGCAATTATCTATGAAAGGCTAAATCAAGTTTTCCAATAAAGAGAAAATATTTCAGTTCTTCACTAATATCACTAATGTCAGTGGACTTTATTTCAAACTTTACTTTCACCACCTAATACCAACACAAAATCCATTTCCAGTCCCTAACTCACTTTTGCTATCCAAACTAATGTCTGTATTCTAATTTGTTTGATACTGTATCTACAGTAAGAAAGACAGATGCTGTACTTACTTTTCCTACTTGTTTTATTCACTTAGATACCAATAACAATGGTTTCAAACTTTAAACTCTTCATTTTTCATAAGTTCATCTGCTGTCTCTTACACTCTCTAAATTATTCATTCTCTAAACTACCCAGATGTTTATCTTTCTCTCATCTGTTATTGACGACATCTGTCTCACTTCACCCCTCTCTATATCTTCACCCTTAATACATACATATCTTGGTTCCCTCTATCCTCTTACACTAACATAACTGAACAGTCTGCAACACTTATTCTTGATCAATCCACTAATTCTTCAAATACTCTTGACTTCTTTCTTTCTTCTAAACATAACCTTTATTCTAGAATTAGTTTCAATGCTCATCAAATCTAATCATTCATTGCCTAAACAAACCAATCCTTTCCATATCCTCCTCCTGTACAACAACCTCTTTTGTATGAAGGCTCTGTTATTACAATCAGCTAAAGTATCTCCTGACAGTTGCTCTTGTAGAAAGGTTCAAAATAACCACTGGAAAAATAATCAAGTTATTAGTCCAATAATAGAAGAGAGAAATTTGCAAATCTCTATTACACTCCCCATCTATGAACAAAGATACACCTTCTGCTCTATTCTTATATTGTCTCTTAACTAGTAAACTTACACATCATGAAATTTCTTGAAAAAAATTTGAGGCAGACAAGTAATGATAATAGAGTAAAATCTAACTTGAAATTTTATTCTGATCAGAAGAAGCCCGAGTACTCAGATATAGAAGTTGTTAAACATGTCATCTTGAAAGGTTATTAGCAAAATTTCACTCTATTTGTAACAAAGTATTGTATCAGTGTAGTACTGGGGTAAATAGTATCAACAACTGCCTCCTTTTCAAATTTTAAAATCATTGGCCCTGTACTTAAGTTAGAAAAATTTCTATTGTAAAAATTACTATTTATTTAACATTGCAGTTAATCTTTATTTTATTTTTTATTTTCAGAATAAATTTCTTAGTTTATCATTAGCTTTCAAAACAGACAAACAAACACTTAATCAGCGATTACAAATACAAAAGAATTCCAGGGATTTAGCTGAAGACAATGTAGAAAAAGAATTAAAATGCTTAAGAGAAGCATCTGAGGTAAGTTAATTTACATGAATGTGTCTGTATCATATTTAATCATCATAAACATAAATCATCATAATCATCAAAAATGGTAGCATTGTCATCCTTTTCTCCCTCTCCACCTTCTCTTCATTGCTACCAATTCACTGTTAACAAATACCTTTGTTCACCTTCATTCAATGCTCTTTTCCTAGTTCCAAGTATCACTTGATGCTCCTGAAATGAAATCTTATCAACTATACACTAAAGCTATCACCTATAGTTTAATTTTGCTCACATTTCTGTGTTTAACCCTTTAGTGTTCAGACCAGCCAAAACTGGCTGAAAATAATTCCCCTTTATTTGTTTGAACTGGTCAAATCTGGCTGTATCTGACTCCTCTATGAAATCACTACAAAAATAAACAAATCACATTATCGAATTCTCATAACTTTGAGATAATGCAAGTTAAAGCCTTTCCTGCCTTTATTCAAGTAAAAATACTGCAAAATTTTTGAGACTTCTTGGTTTTTTCAATATTTGAAGAGAAGTGTATATCTTACTTTTTAACAATATGGTGTCAGCAAGTAGCACTACCGACTTTGAAGGTTTTACTCTTGATGATGCACAAAATATAAATGAAAACTACAATGATTTGCCTTTGGACAAATATGATATTGATATTTATGAATCTTTGTTGAACGAGGAAGATTTTGATAATGAAAGTAATGAAAATGATATTGAAAACACTACGGCAACATGGTTGAAGATTACTAAATTAACCACAATTCCTGATTTCACAGAAAAGACTAGTCCACAACTCAGTCTACCTCCCGATGCTCAACCATTGGACTATTTATTTTTATTTTTACTGAAACATTTTTGAAACTGTCATAGAAGAAACAAATAGATATGCTCAACACATACTTTCTACTTATGGAAGACCCAATCCACTATGGCAGCCAACAGATACTGCAGAAATGTGAGCTTTTTTTACTATAAATATTATGTTTGGTATCAAGCAGCTTCCTCAACTGTGAAACTACTGGAGTCTTGATATAAGGTATGGTGATCCATATATCTCCAGCATTATGTCTAACTATAGTTAATTCATATATTGTTTATGTAAAAAGCCACAAGGTACCTCTGCCACCAAAGGACTATGAGCATTTGAAATTTCAGGTTGTCATCGCATCTCAGTTACATGAGGGCTTTTCTTCCACAAAGCACAGAACAGGGAGAAAAGCAAAATTAACTGAGGTGGATGTCAACAGAGAAAATATTGACTTCCATAAAGTGGAAAAAATAAATGGAAGGAAAATGTTTGCAGACTGTGTTTGCTGCAAAAAAGAAAAACTGCAAAAGGATATCAGGTCCAGATATCATATATGTGTTTGTTTTGCGAAGTGCCCTTGTGTAAAGGGTGTTTTGGACAGTTTCATGATAGAAATATGGCATAACTATATTTTGGTATTTGATAGTAATACAATTATATATTCCTTTCATTTTATTACAAATATATCTAAAAGTGAGAAATACATATTAATTTCCAGTATGTTACACACCTGTATTCACCTTTGTCTCACCTGTTAATGAGCTTTTTTTTTATTAGATGCATTCTGTTATTTAAATGTATTCATTAAATTGTATAAGAGTACATAGCCAATGGTATATTTTCCTCATCTTGAAAAGTGGCAAAATTGTTGGTGGTTGACATGTGGGATAATTTTAGTAACAAATCAAACAGGTAAGATGCATTAAGAAATTCAATTTTAGCATTTATCTATAATGTTATTGCTTTTACACTTGTTAATTAAATTTGCCTGCCCATAAAGTCAATTTTAATCAGAAAGATCAGCTAAAATTACATAACTATAAACCACTGGTATACAAGCACTCTCTGACAAAATTTCAAATCTACAAAATGTTTTTTACTATTTGTAAGATAATTGACTAGTGTAGATGTAGAAACATTTATATTACATTATTCATAAGACATTTGATTAAAAAATATATAATTATTGTGATGTATATTTATTTTATTTGTTTTTTTGTTGTCACTCTCTTCTATCACATTGTTTTCCCCCATTCTATGATCTGATTGCCTTCAAGTCTGAAGTAAATTCATTCTTTTCATCTTAATTTTTCCTTCTCACCTTGTTGGGACTTTGTAATGAAATAAGAGAAAAAAACATTATTTTAGAACCCACAGTTGGACTGTGGGTTCTAGAATAATAGCTAATGTACTGGGGCCATATGTATTGAAGCATATTAAGATCTGTTAAAACATTACCAATGTAGTTGCACTATAACAGAATAGTACTATTGTTAGACTAGTGTCTTAGATTTTTTCAATATATTTGCTATAACTTAAATAAGTCATAATTGAAAAGTAAAGAGAAATGAGAATTTTCTCTCAAATGGCTTTAACTCTTTCTAGAGTGTGTTTGTTCACATCTAAACAAGAGATAACTAATGTTTGACAATAAATAGTTTTCAAAGATGTTCAACTTTAAGAGTACTACCTGTGTTAACTTACACCACCTTGCACTTTCAGTACTACCTTTGTTGACTTTACCGAATCAAACACTTCAGAAAAAGACAATTTTGTAAGAAATTAGGGGAAGGTTGGGTAAGTTGAGCCAGTTAAGACTTGAGTAACATTAAAACTTGAATGACTGATGATCTTGCAGACCTTCAAATTTAATATTTGGGAAACATTTGTAGCTCGTTCTAACTTTCTATCCCCACACAGAAAGTCATCATGAGATTTGAAAAAAATGAATGTCAAATGGTTCAACTGCCTGTTGGGTAAGTTGATCAGTGCCCCAAATAAAGATAACTGAGGTACAAAAATATTGTTCTGCCTGAAAAATATATTCAATGATGTAACTACAACACTGAACAAAATGATTATCTTGTGTTCATGGTTATTCTTTTATTTGTTTCAGTCATTTGACTGCAACCATGCTGGAGCATGGTCTATAGTCGAACACATTGATCCCTGGACTTCTTTGTAAGCTTAGTACTTATTCTATCAGTCTCTTTTACTGAACCGCTAAGTTACAGGGACGTAAACATACCAACATCGGTTGTCAAGCAATGATGGGGGGACAAACACAGACACAAACATATATACACACACACATGCACACACACACACACACACACACACACACACATACATACATACATACATACATACATACATACATACATACATACATACATATATGTGTGTGTGTGTGTGTGTATATATATATATATAAATAAATATATATATATTAATAGTTATCGCCATACTAATATGGCATTCTTATAAAAATAAGAATAAAGCTGTCCGCTTATTAGCTCCATGAGGCCATCGCCTTAAGTTAGCTATTTGATACACAAACTGTATCCATATAACCTTCGAACAAGGGAGGTCAGTCGCTCCACACTACTTGATCGACAGCTACAGACGCGTTTCGGGGTATTGCCCCTTGTCAATGTAGCGTAGTCAGACCAGTAGGTGTCGCTTCCGACTATCTCTGTTCGAAGGTTTTATTTACCTAGTTTCGGTGGAATACATCCACTTGTTTTCAATAATAGAAATATTAAAATTACTAAGTCTCTCTAAAAGAGAACACGGCAGCGTTCCTGGAAATTAATAGTTATCGCCATACTAATATGGCATTCTTATAAAAATAAGAATAAAGCTGTCCGCTTATTAACTCCATGAGGCCATCACCTTAAGTTAGCTATTTGATACACAAACTGTATCCATATAACCTTCGAACAAGGGAGGTCAGTCGCTCCACACTACTTGTTCGAAGGTTATATGGATACAGTTTGTGTATCAAATAGCTAACTTAAGGCGATGGCCTCATGGAGCTAATAAGCGGACAGCTTTATTCTTATTTTTATAAGAATGCCATATTAGTATGGCGATAACTATTAGGGCATAATCTTAAAAGCAACCTATTCTAGACTTTATCTGCTATGGTTGATATTCTAATATCTCTGTTTTGTTTAACATATCCAAGATTTCCTTCCTTTGGGATTGGTACTGACCACTTTTCACCCAAATATCAGCTTTATCTTGGTGTAAGTAATAGATCCCAGAATACTCCTGTTTTCTATACTTTCAGTGACATAGTGTCAAAACCTAGTGTCTTGCTATTTGAAAGGACTTGGATTTAATCCATTAGTTCTTTAGTAACATCTGCTGTATCTATTACAATATTAATGATAGGTTGGTCTATGAATTTTGGTTGATGTTCAAGTTGCTTAAATATGTGCTCCTTCTATTTGATAATTTGGTTTTTAGGTTTATTTGCCTTTAGTTTTCATATTTTCTTTTTTTCCTGTTATTTCCTACATAGTTACCTCTGTAAAAGAAGGTTCCATAGAAAATCAGATGTTTCTGTATGCAGATAATCTCGATGCATTACTGTTCTGCCAATGCAGTGACCTCTTTTATTTTAAACATTAAATTCAGAGTCTGATTGTTAATGGTTGAAAGTTGAAATATCTTTCTTACATTTCAAAAAGTAGTATCTTGTTTCAGTTCAATCAGGCTGTCTACTGAAGAAAGCACCCCTTATTTACCCACATAATAAGCTATAAAGTATGGTTATATCTTTGGAGAAATGTTAATTTAGATTCTATCTGTTGCTTAAGTTCTGAATGTCATCATTGTTCAACTAACTAGAATTTTTAATACTGCCATTATGGTTGACAAAGTTAGTTATCATTTACCATTAATTAG
Source organism: Octopus sinensis (assembly GCF_006345805.1). Classification (NCBI taxonomy): domain Eukaryota; kingdom Metazoa; phylum Mollusca; class Cephalopoda; order Octopoda; family Octopodidae; genus Octopus; species Octopus sinensis. The sequence continues at coordinate 155,165,312 of NC_042998.1, read as the reverse complement.
GAAAAAAACCATGATTTCATTGTTTCTCAACACTCACTGTTTCTAAGCATGGCTTGAATGGATCATCAAGGTTTATGTCAGTTTGTATTTGGAGAGACTGTCCTCCTCATACATTTCATTATGGGTTTATTTTCTGTGGTTGAATGCCCTTCCATTTACCTATATACTGAGTGTACTCAGTATATTTTATCATTGCACCAGCTCTAGAGAATTTGTCATATGTTGGATGAGAAAAAGGGTACTCTTGACCCTATGTCATATGCTTGTTTGTCAATCATTTTCCAAAGTGCACTGGGTGCATTTTGTCATTGCACCAGCACTACTGAAGTTATCTTTTAACCTCTAAGACTGATGAACTGTCACTACTCTGTGGTGTGCTCCAAGAAGGTTAATAAGAAAAATTATTAAAATAAGAAGAAACAAGATGTGTAAGTGGAAGAAGCAAGCATATAATGTTAGAAACAGGTGAGAGGATGGCATAGGGGAGGATGGGGAGATATGAGTGATAAGGGGATGAAAGGATATCAAGAGCAGCTGATGCAGATTCAACTGCCTTTATCTTTGTAATATGCTTTTGTAGTTCAAGTAAATGAGGCCAGTTACAGTACCATCAAAAAGGAATGGCCCAGTTAATTCTTTTGATTACAACTACACCATACCAACTCCTGGTAAATTAACATGATATTCCTCCATAATATGTGATTTCTCAGGTCTTCAGTAGGTGCAATTTTGGTAGTTAATTGAGTCATTTAATTTAAATGTAGTCTCATCACTCCAAAAAATCTTTGTTGTAAAGTGTGCATCTTCTACACATCTTGCCAGGCACCATTTGCAAAACTCTGCATTTCTGTCCAGATCATCTTCATTGAAGGTATGAACTGTTCTTTCAATGCAACTTTTCCAATGATATTACTTCAGAATGTGATGGATGCTTGATTTCAAAATTTCCATCTCACAACTTGCTTTGCCACAAAGACTTTCTTGAAATCTAGCAATATATCTCTAGTACCCTTTCTTGCTTTGTGGGAATTGTTGATGTCTGCAATCTTCCAGAGCATTTCTAAACAGTTCATCTGCTTCAAACTTATCTCTAATTTGAGTGATGGTAAGTTGTATAGGTGTATCTGTTTGAAATTCCCTCCTACACTCCGTGAGTGTAGTGGGCACATAAAAAGCACCCACTACACTCACGGAGTGGTTGGCGTTAGGAAGGGCATCCAGCCGTAGAAACACTGCCAGATCTGACTAGGCCTGATGAAGCCTTCCAGTTTCACAGACCCCAGTTGAACCGTCCAACCCATGCTAGCATGGAAAACGGATGCTAAACGATGATGATGATGATGATGATGATGACTGTCTTTGCACTTCAACTGCACTTACAAACTTGCAGTAACATTCTAGCATAAATTTCCAATGTTATAAGCTTTGCCTGGTTCCCTTCATTATTTATAATGAGTTAATTCAAAAGAGAAACGAAAATTACGTTCGTTATCAGCTGTTAAATTGTATATACATCTTTTTGGACACCTTGTAAATAGAGGGAACCTGTTGAAGAGTTTGACTCTGGAAGATGTGAGATGAAGCCTTACTGAACCTTATGGAGCAAATGACAATGAGCCAAGACAACTGGCAATATGCTGTGCTTCAGAAGACCCATCCAACTAAGTAAAATCGAGGCCATAAAGGTATGTCCTTTATGTCCATGCTCCCAGCCTATACAATCTGTCCCAGACAAATCTCCCCTGCCACATCTCATCTTCCCAACATTTCCTTCTCCTACCCATGCTCACTACCTACTGTATTCCCCTCCCTCTAGCTCCCTACTTGCAAGCAATTTGTCCCTGTTAGATCTCTTCCCCACAATGTATCCTCCTAATACCCACTCTTCCTACTTGTATCCATTCACATTCCCCATTTCCATCTCCTTCTCTCCTTTCATGATGTTGTGAACTTATCCACCCACTCATCCCCTCCAATCCCTGTCAATTTCACTATGTGTACTATATATATACACACACACACACATATATATATATATATATATATATTATATATATATATTTAATGTAGGATAAAATTTTTTCGAAAAAAACAAATTTATCAATGGCCAGCATATTAAAAAATACCTCTAAAGGTTAAATTTATAAACAACTTATAAATAAGGGCAAACGAAAAAATTTCCAATGCCAAATATGCCGAAATTTGACAAATTGTCCATAACCATATAATTTTTCACAATACGCATGCTACTCGAAAAAAAGTCGACAGAAATTTCTAAAAAATTCCATTATTTATTATAATAATGGAATTTATTTCTTTGCCACATTTATCACTGACGAAGGGAGGGTTCTTATGAACTAACCCTGAAATCGGTCCGATATGGTAATGATGGAATTTTTTAGAAATTTCTGTCGACCTTTTTTCGAGTAGCGTGCGTATTGTGAAAAATTATATGGTTATGGACAATTTGTCAAATTTTGGCATATTTGGCATTAGAAATTTTTTCATTTGCCCTTATTTATAAGTTGTATATCTATCTATCTATCTATCTATATATATATATATATATACATACATACATACATACATACATACATACATACATGTGTGTGTGTGCACGCAGGTGCGTGTGTGTGTCTGTCTGTCTGGCAGATATTGGTGTCATGCAATATTTTACATGCCACCCATGCTGGTGGCATGCAAAAACACCCATTACACTCTTGAAGTGGTTGGTGTTAGGAAGGGCACCTAACCTAGATTAGAGTCTAGTGCAGCCTCTCAGCTTACCAGCCCTGGTCAAACTGTCCAACCCATGCCAGCATGGATGACAGATGTTAAATGATGATGATAATAATCTGTATGTATATAATGTACATATAGTGCAGGCAAGGGTGTGTAGTAAGGAATTTTCTTTCCAACCACAAAGTTTCAGAATCACTCCTACTGCATGGCATCTTGGGCAAGTGTCTTCTTTTATATCCATAGGCCGACCAAAGCCTTATGAGTGGATTTGGTAGACAGAAACTTTAAAAAACTTGTTTTATATATATATATATATATATATATATATATATTTATATTTATATCCCAAATTAAGGAATGGAATAGATAAAATCCAGGTTACATAGCTTTCATAGCTAGCAGAACCCCTGAAGTAGTAATTATCCAAATGAGGGGTAATCCACTAGCTACTCATCAGGCCAAAGATACCTTAATCAAAAGAAGTTAGCATTATCATCAAGGAATCTCATGTTGACTCGAAAGAGATTTGATTGAAAATGCATGGAAAGCATATAAATTGAAAAGAAAAGCACATTAGTGAAGAAGTAATAATATATGGGAGTGGATAAATGAAAATAATAAGAATATGAAAAAGGAAGGGAGAATGAGTAGGGGGAAATTTAGTATTATTGAAGCTAGCTAAGGGAATGTCTTTGTGAATTTAGGCTGGGGTCATTGTAGAATAATAACTAAGTAAATATATTGTGACACCTTGAACATACATTTAAGCAGAGTCAGAGAGAAAGATGTAGGAGTGGTGTCAGATTAAGAAATTGTTAGGAGTGGGGAGGAGATAATGTTTCTGGTCAGTAGAAGGACATAGATAGATAGATAGATATGTTTCTTAATTGGCCACACAGGGCTGAACACAGAGGGGACAAAATACAAAGTAGAGCTTTTCTTTTTGGGAAGGAAAGAAAAAAAAGGAGGGGAGTAGTATTTTGATCAAAAGGGATTGTGGAAAAAAAACAGGAAGCCAATCAATAGGGTTCGTGTATCACAAAAATGTCATAATGTAAAAGGGGAAACAGATTATGTTTATCTGTGGATAGAAAAGCCTACAGAAAAGACCACGGTAACCTCAGACAATAATGTCATGCAAAAAACACATTACAGTAAGTGACGCTTTTTTTTGCTTTCTTTTTCTGGTTCATAGGATTATGCTCAAGGTGGCTCTGTCATTCACATGTGCCATCCTTGCTACATTTACCCATCTTTTTCTGAAACATTCACTAGACAAAACTTCCCTCTCTACTCTCACCTTCTTCTTCAAGTGATACTTAAAGAAGTTGATGAGAGATTCACCAGAGAGGAAAATGTTTCTCTAGACCTTTCAGACATGTCCACTATACACATTCTTTCGCCATAGCCACAAGTATGATGAAAATGGCTCTTCCTTCCCATTTCAAGGAAGGAGGCACAACAATATTCACAATAGACTTGGTTGATAAACTGACTCATCCCACACACAATAGCAGTCATTCAACATAGGCCCACAGGTCGGAAATAGTTGGACACTGTACGAGTGCATGCAGAATGGTTTCGTTGCTCTGACCACATCTCAGGCAGGTCAGCCCCATGTTTCTCGAGTCATGCCTGTAGAGCTTATCCTGAACGGGTAGCGCTTCTCGATAGCACTGCCAGGCCAGGGATCTCTGGAAGTTGCCCATAGGTCCCAGCCTGAAAATTGTCTTAAACAGGTGGGTCAGGTATTCCTTGTCGACACCCAGGTTCGCACCAAGATCGTCATCATACCTCCCCTCCACTAATCCCCTATAGAATGCTTTGGTTGTGTTGCAGTTGCTCAAGGTTGACCCAGGATTGCATAGTTGCTCCAGAGCAATGCGACACTCGTGGTGCCCTTCCTCGACCTCTTTTTGATCCACGACTGCCGTTTGGTCATGGAGATGAGGTGCGGGACAGCGTGCCTCATAAACGTCTACCACACCTGTTCACCATCAGTAGGTAGTAGATGACAGACATGATGTGCATGCTTGCCTCCTCTGCCCGACCGTTTAGGGACAGCTTCCTCTTGGCCCATTGCCAGGCAAGAGTGACCACCCTACTCGTTATCTTGTTCCAGTTCTCTGTTTGGAGGTCCAGACCAAACTAGACCCCGAGCAACTCAACCGGACCGTCAGTCCAGCGTCCCATGATGGAGGTGCTGCTAGACAGAATGGGCTTGCTTCTCCAGGTGCCAAACTGCAAGCCCACTGACTTTTCCTGGTTGATTTTTGCTCCTGTTTCCACTTCATAGTCTTCCAGTGTCTTGCCGACCAGCTTAATGTCTGTCTGGCTAGACACTATGACAGTGGCATTGTCCACATCCCAATTCTCATGGGGTGCCCCTCAGCATTGCCAGCTTTTGCAGGAGTGGCTCAAGAGTCAATGCATACAGAAGCGATGATGGATTGAGGATGCAATGTTGAAGGGTCTCATTAGATGTCCATTCACGTGAATTACCGAACAAGGCAGCTATCCAGCTGCAGAAGACGGGCCAAAACCAGCTGCTATGAGGACAGCCTCCAAGTATCGATGGTCTACCCTATCGAAAACTTTGGATTGATCCAAATTGATCAGGGCCCCACTCATGCCAGGTTTCTTAACTACCCTGTCTATGATGTAGCGCATCAGATGGAGGTCATGGATGCTCTGGCCCAGCACAGTGAATGTTTGCACCTTGTTGACCAGTTTCTTGATGACAAGCGCCAACCTCCTGGCTAACACCTTGGCCAAAATTTTCAAGTCTGCATTGAGTAGAGTGATGGGCCTAAAGTTATGTATTATGACCCCCTTGTTTGGATCTTTCTTGAGCAGCGTTATGGCTCCTCGGCTCACAAAACGGGATGCTCCTGTTTTGCTGCCAGTTGCAGTACACTGCTGCCTAGACATCTCCAAACAAGTCTAGCATACAACTGTAAAGCTTGTAGGGTAGACCATCCAAACCCGGCATTTTGTCCCATGAGCAATCTACCATCGCATCCAGCACTTCTGCTGCCATGGTGGCACCTTTGCAGCACTCTACCTCTCTTGTCGAGAGTCATGGCAGGCTGTGCAGGTAGGTACTGAAGTCCACCCTGCATTATCGCTCGCCACTCGTCCTGAACAGTCAGGCAAAATGCTGTTGAAAGGCCTCACACATTTTACTTTGCTCGAGTAATTTGTGCCCCAAATTGGTGGCTTTGTTGCCCTGTTGCGTCTCCACTGCTCCAACACCTACGTTCCCTAGAGCAAGCATCCTAGCCCTGACAACACACCCTTCATATTTGGCTTTGAAGTGTTGGTTGAGGCCAACCTCACCGCCAAGACGTCAGATGCAATGCCACTTCTAATCACCTCTACTTTGTTTCTATCTATGACTAGTGCTTTGCTATACCTAATCGCTTCTGCTTTTATTGTTCTTTTGAGGGCAAACCACCATTTGTTGTTGATGTTGGCTCCTGTCAAAGCCCTCTTTACTAACGTGCTAATCTGGTCTTTGAAAACTTGTCTCAACAGGAAAGACGTGTTTAGTTCCCAGTAACCAGGACCCTGCCTATGTGTCTTATCTAAGTCTACACTTCAAGTTTGTGATCTGTATAGCTGACTGTGTGGAATTGTGGACACCCTACACTATCTCTGTCTACTGTCCTACACAGCATCCTATCTAGATATGATCTTGACGACCTGATGTGGTTGCTGCATGTCCAAGTTGGCGTAATTGGGTGATCAAGTCGGTACCTGTGAGACAGTTGAAAGCATCTGAGCAGGTCTCTGAGGTATTTGCATCCCCGTCCATTCCTATCTCTGCCCACGTAGTCTAGATGCATGTCCAAGGTAGCATTCCAATCCCCCACTAAAAGTAAAGGACGAGATGTTCCTAGGAATACTTCTAGATATCGAAAGAAATCCAGCCAACCTGTTAAAGGCGGTGCATAGACTGATACGAGTCAAAAAGCGCACCCACTGCTGCCGTTGACATCCAGGACAACCAGTCTACCCTCTGGGTCTTTGAGATCCAGACTCTTGTGAAAAAGTACTGCCATGCCACTACTGCCCATTCTCAGCAGATAGGGAGAAAAATAAATGTTAAACTGTCTGCCAAATATGGACTTTAGGGCCCATGGATTATGGAGTCTGATCTCACTTATGGCTATGATTTCTAACTTGGGTGACTTTATGTCATTTAAGAGGTACCCTTGTTTCCAAGGGGACCCCAAGCAACATGCATTCACATAACCAAACTCGATCATAATCCTAATGAAGTGTGTATATAAACACTAATGATAGGAACAGAGTGTCACTTACCAATCTCGAGGAGATCACTATAAAGTTTTTTGGAAGAGTACTTCTGGCATCTTTCACCCGCTTCAGGGTAAATGCATTTAGTGTGTGAAGCAGGGTTGGTGGGATGTGCTATATTTTAATGTGTTCTGGTAGTGTTGTGTATCCGTGAGTCAGGTTTGTTTTTGTGTTAATATATTCCATCAGCTCTGTATTTTTAGTCTTGATAGCAGTGAACATTGTGTGTGTGTTTGTTTTTGAGGTGTTGGTGTTGTGTGTGCTAGTGTTGCTGTTCAAAAAGTTTTCAGGAGTTGTATATCTCCCTGCTTTGTTTGTGTTTAGTTTGGTTTTTTCTTGCTCCTCTTCCCCTTTCCTTTTCTGGCTATTTGCCATTCCTCACTGCTTTCGTTTTCCAACGAAATTTCTGAGGAATTGGAAGGGGGTAGGGGCAAGTTGTAAGCTTCTATGTATGTTTGTGTAAGTGGTTGTGTTGTTGTTTTCATTGCTGTTGGTTGTTGATTGTTTGTGTAAGGTGTATGTGATATAGAGGAGGGGGAATCAGTCTTTGTATTTTCTTTTGTTTCTTTAGTTGTTGTTGGTGATGTTTTTCTGGCTGCTGTTGTATTCTCAGCTGTTGGTGTTGTCTTCTGTGTTGTTGGTGGTGTGGGTAGTAGTGGTTTCTTCCAGGATTTTCTGGTTGTGGTGGTGGTTGTTATTGTTGTTGTTGTTTTGTGGCAGTCAGACAATTGTTTTTCAAATGTGTTTCACTGTTGCACAAATTACTGCATGACCGCCTGCCCTCCACCACTACATACAGTTTGTGGCCTTCAGTCTATTCTATGCAGGTGGGTATTCTACTAATTGATGGCTGATCAATCTGTAGAAGGATCTTGAGTCTTTCTGATCCAATTTTGTTGTTCTAGAACAGCAATTTCTAGGATGTTTGCTTCCTCCATCTCGAACAGATGGCAGATAATAACCAGTGTGTCTCGATTTCCAGAGGCACATATTTTATTGTGACTTTTGTCACTCTCTGGCCTAGATACGTTGGTATCATCACTAACCCATCCTTGTTGAGGGTCACTGTAGAGAAACGTTTGGCTAGATCTTCGTCCTGGAATCAGACTTTGACTGTGCCAAATTTGTACCACCAGTACACGTATTTCTTGTGTGGCCAAACCAGACAAAAGCATTTTTCTATTTTTTGTTGTAGTGCTTGCTCTGGTCTAGATAGATAGATAGATAGATAGATTTCTTTATTGGCCACGCAAGGCTGAACACGGAAGGGACAAAATAAAATGTAGAACTTTTCTTTTTGGGAAGAAGAGAAGGAAAAAAAATGTGGGTCAAATTCCAATCGAAAGGGATTGTGAGAAAAAGAAAGAAAATGGGGATGATCAATGGGGTTCGTGTATCACAGAAATGTCAATGTAGAAAGGGAAAATAGATTAGGTTTGACTGTGGATACAAAAGCCTACAGAAAAGACCACAGGAACCTTGGGCAATAGTGTCATGCAAAAGAAAACATTACATTAAGTGGCTCTCTTTTTTCGTTTCGTTTTTTTTTTTTTTGGTTCATAGGATTATGCTCAAGGTGACTCCATCATTCATACGTGCCATCCTTGCTACATTCACCCATCTTTTTTTGAAACATTCACTAGACAAAACTTCCCTCTCAATTCTCACCTTCCTCTTCAAGTGATACTTAAAGAAGTTGATGAGAGATTCACCAGAGAGGAAAGTGTTTGTCTCTAGACATGTCCCCCATACACATTCTTTCGCCACAGCCATAAGTGTGATGAAAATGGCTCTTCCTTCCTGTTTCAAGGAAGGAGGCACGACAATATTCACGATAGACTTGGTTGATAAACCAACTCGTCCCACACACGATAGCAGTTGTTCAACATAGGCCCACAGGTCGGAAATAGTTGGACACTGTATGAGTGCATGCAGGACGGTTTCGTTGCTCTGACTGCATCTCAGACAGGTTGGCCCCGTGTTTCTCAAGCCATGCTTGTAGAGCTTATCCTGAATGGGTAGCGCTTCTCAATAGCACTGCCAGGCCATGGTATATTATTCTATAATATGTGAAATAATATATCATGTCAATATTGTTTTAGCAATACTGGAAAATGTCAACTCTTCAGGTATATGTATAAACAGGTTTGCTGAACTACCCATTAATGTAAATTTGTGGTTTATGATGGGTTTGTTTTTTTGTTTTAAGATTGATATGTTAATGAAATGGTTATGACAAGAGGTACATCTTGTGTGAAATAATGGGTTTGTTCAGCAAACTAGTTTATCCATATACCTGAAAAGTTGACACTTTCAAGTATTGCTAAAATAATAGTGATATGATGTATTATTTCACATAATATTTAATAATATTCCATCAGTAATCTTTTGGTAAAGTGTTGATGTAATAAAAAATTTATGCAATAAAATGTGTTACTCACAACATTTTCTGTATTAATATTTATATAAGCTCTACAGTTGTCCATGAATTTTCAGATGTATCTCCACTGTGTGCATGTCTTTGGGTAGCATTTGTCTCCTACTACCACTAGACTGCCAGTGTTCACTTGTTTATGCTTCCATAACTTAGTGGTTTGACGAAAGTGTCTGATAGAATAAGTGCCAAATTAAAAAAAATATGTTCAACTAAATTCTTCAAAGCAATGCTCTAGCGTGGCCATTATCCAAAACTGAAACAAATGAAAGGTAAAAGGGGGCATGCATATATGTGTATGGCTTGCAAGAGTTCTACTGAACAGATTGATTTCCACAGTGGCAAGTGACATTTTTCCAAAAGCACAATGTGGTTTGAGAGCACAAAGAGGAACTAGTGACATGATATTTTCTGTCCTAACTTATATCAATGCTTTCTTGATCTCACCAAAGTAGATTATTTCCTGCATTGCTTGTTCCTGATGTAAAATCTTCTTGCCTCTGCCATACCAGTATATGTAACTACAACTCCAGGTCTTTGGCAAAGAAAACTAGAGTGTCCCATTTAATTGAGGAGAAAAGGAATATCAAATTTGACGTGCTAGGAGCCTGTGAAACATATTGAAGGATATGTATATATATATATGTATATATATATTAAACTATGGTTGCAGAACAAACAAATACAAGGTCATCCACGTAACATTTCATATCTCGAACATTTAATCACATAATGCTTTTTCTTTCACATAGAATATACATGTATAACATCACGGAAGATGAAACATAACTCATCAGTACAAGCATAAAAGAAAATGCAAGAAAAATGTGTGAATACAGTTCATCACAGTTAAAAGTTAATACTTTAGCGATTAAGAAATATAGATTTTTTTAAAAACATTACAACACCTAGAATAATAAATACGTAAAAATATAAAGTAATATATAAATATATAGATATATAAAAAATATATAAAAATGCATATATATAGGAAGCATATAAATAAGTAATATATAATATATAAGGTAAGATAAAAGTTCATCGTTTAGAAATTTTTTTCATTAAAAATTACTTTTCAGATAAGGGAAACCTATAGTTAAAAGCCATTGTCCAAGCAAAAAAGAAGAAACCATATTTACATTCCCTATGGCCATTTCAGGGGTACATCACTGTATTTAATGCACGAGGGTGCATCACAATAATTACTCCTTTGTCAGGGGAAAAAATAGAGAGACAGACATCACGTACCAGGGCGAGACCTCCTTAACCAGACCTATATGTGTATATATATATATATATATATATATATATATATATATATATATATTATATATATATATATATATATATACACACACACCATAAAAAGTCAGGAGGTATGAGAGATGAATGTATTTATTTAACCACTTGACAATTTAGGATTATGGCCATTTTGCAATCATATTCAGGTTGTAATTTCAGTGTGGAATAAAATTATGTTTATATGCTTGCATTAATATGCATGCTATGCATTATACAATACAATTATATATTCGCAAATCAATGAAAATAAAGAAAATTAGCTCATCAGATCACCAGAACTTCATGATTACACCAACAATTCAACTCTATACATATAAAATCTCTTTAAAATAGCTAGGCAAGCAGATAGGTAGAGATTGAGAGTGAGAAAGAGAGATAGTGTGATGCCTAGAGAAAGAGAGACACAAGTATTCACACACAAGAGGTGGAGTGAATTGTAGTGACGGCTAGTTCTAGATGCCATTGTGGAACATTCATCATGCATGCGCATAGAATTGCAGAGAACAAGTGAAGACTAGAAAGTAATGAAACTAGTATGCTCTAGTGACTGGGCAATACCAGTGTGTACATGCAGCAAAATGCAAATGTGTTGAGAGAAAAATTGAACATAAGAATAATCAGATGTAGTGTGGAATAGAGAAGACTGCACAGGTTTGGACACGTGATGACAGCTGTATAAAGATATGCTGATTGCTTAAAATGGATAGAACTTGTGGAAGAGGAAGATCCAGGGAAGCATGAGACAAGATAGTGAAAGCTGATCTCAAGATAGTGAACCTTACAATTAAAGTGCCAAAGGATTGAAATGACTTCTCAGACACAGTGATGTGACTGAGAAGACTTGTCTGCTTTGGTGAAAGTGAAATCCTGAAAGTATTGGGTCATCCCATAAATAATGCAGTTTTTTTAATTGCATGAACTAAAAGTCAGAGCGTGACAGGATAAACTACCTGCATCAACTTGCTATAAAAGCAAGTAGTAATTTTACTTTGTCCTTATTCTTAGTGTAAGTTTTGAAGAGTACAGTTCAGTTTTAACAGTTATTGTATTCAAAGCTATAATAGAAGTGACAAAGGAGCATATTCAGCATATTTCATCCTGGAAGACCTATAGAGCTCGACAAGGACATCCTTCAAACCCTGGTTGAACAAAATCTCATCATAACTGTTGAGAAACTAGTAGAGAAGCTTGCATTTGGTCATTCAACCATTCATCGACACCTGTATGCCATCAGAGAAGTCAGCAAATGGAGTCAGTGGGTTCCTCACAAACTTTCCAAGTCTAATCGCGTGCAGAGAGTGAATGTGTACTCTTCTTTGCTGTCACATCTCACGAATGAACCTTTTTTTAACCGAATAGTGACTGGTGACAAGAAATGGGTTCTCTATAAAAATGTCAAGTGCCAAAGGTAGTGGATAGGGAAAGGAGAAACAATAGCACCCCAGGCTAAAGATCGTCTTTACCCATGTAAAGTATTGTTAGCTATTTGGTGGGATATGAAAGGTTTAATCCACTTTGAACTTTTAAACCTAAACCAAATAATAACGAAGATCTACTGCAAGCAGCTTGAGCAGCATAAGTCAGCACTAGAAGAAAAATTACCATCTTTGCTTTCAAGACGAAAGATGTTCTTCCATCAGGATAATGCTCAGCCATATACAGCAAGGATGACATTCCAAAGACTGGAGCAGTCTGAATGGGAAACTATGCCCCACCCACCATATTCACCAGACATTGCTCTATCTGACTATCATTTATTCTACAATCTTCAAAATCATTTAGATGTAGATGAGGTCAGAATAGTACCAGAGGAGTATTTTTCATCACAGACAAATGAATTTTGGAAGAGGTGCCTTGCAAGTCTACCAGCTAAATGGAAGAGCATTGTAGACTATGAAGGAGAGTATATTTTTGATTAAAAAAGAACTTTGTTTATCTTACTTTTGAAAAATAAAAGAATATTAAAAAAACACGCTTTCTTCACCTGTCATTTTCCTAATACCCATCTTTCCATCATGTTTCTAACAATGCCATTAATCAGCTGCTGTTATATGACGAAAATCCTCACATATTTTTTCCTCTTTTCACTACTTGTTACCTCCCTGTCTCCCTGGAGTTAAACTTCCTTTAAAATCCATCCCTCATTCTCAAGATCATCCTTTTATGTGTCTTCGGGTATCTCTTACTCTCCTCTGCAGTTACACATTAGGACTGACACACCTCCTCTTTAACACCCTCATGTATCTGCTATCACTCTCACACTTGTTGTTGCTACCCTCCATCTCTGTCCCTGGACATCTTCCACTCTCTCACCTGCACACCATCTCCCTGTTTTCTGAACTCTCTCCAGATTTCCCTATTTTCTGATCTATTTACAGATATTTTATATTGTTACTCTCTACCCGTCCTGCACTGCCACTTATCATCTCCTTCTTTCCAAGCTATTTCTTTTACCTTCTCCTCCATACTGATATTTACTACTGACCACATCACCATGCTTGTACATCAATCTCTACATTAGTCTATATCTCCAACTCTAACCACTTGTCACTCTCCTTTCACACTCCTATGAAATTATCCACTCACACCTTCTCCTCAATTCATATTCTGTCATATTTTCACCTTGTACTTTGAGAATATGGTCTGATGCTTCATCTTCAACATTTTCACTTACTCTCACCCACTCATACATAATATGATGTAGCCATAGATCTCTTCTGTAATCAGACATCTGTGTTTATCCCTCTATCATACTTTAATGTCTCAACTCCTGGCATAAAACCACCTCTCCCTCTACTAAACCCCACTCAATTGAGAGAGGGAGCTTCTTCTATTTCTTAGTCTTGAAAATTACTTGGCAACCTCACTAATGCTGGTGTACCCAATATACTCAATATACTCTGTGAAGTAGTTGGTGTTAGGAAAGGCATCCAATCATGGGAACCATGCTTGTGCCAATACACATACATGCATACTCTACATTCACTGAATTTCAATACTATGCTGCAAGATCATCTGGCAAATTTATATTTTTAAAGATATCTGCTGGTCATTACCATTTTTATTCAGTTGTTTTAAGAATTCTCCTGTTTTAAATGTTCTAAATGTTCTCTTTTCCTCGTCAAATTATCACTAACTGGTTACAGTTTCTTTCTTTGAATATATAAAATGTTAATGTGTAAGTAAAAATATTAACTATTCACAATTTGTATACATATACATTATGCTGAAAACACTTGTAGCTTTGTACATAGTTTGCTTATCAGCAATATCCAGAAACATCCTGTTCTGATTTTAAGCTTGAAGTAACTGGTTTTAAAGTATAATATTATACTTGAGATAATGATGAATTATATAGTTCACTTTAGATTTTTCTTTTTTTTAATTAATACTGACATTTGAATGGCATTCATGACAAGTACTTGACTACTTTGTTACTTTCTTGGGTGTTGTGCTATTTTTAGATAATTTATATATAAATTCCAATGTAAGTAAAATGTTATTTTATTTCTGGTTTATCTTTTAGTGTAACCAAACCAAAATTACTGAATGAATTTCTTTATACTAGAATTTAGAAATAGATTTTCCATACCAATTCAAAAGTGCTAACCACAAAAGACAAAATTTCCAGGATTGACATTAAGAAATTGTTTGGCTGTGTAGTAAGAAGTTAGCTTCTCAGCCACATGGTTTCAGGTTTAGTCCCACTGCATGGTACTGTAGGCAAGTGTCTTCTGCTATATCCTTGGGCCAACCAGAGCCCTGAGCAGATTTGGTAGATGGAAATTGAAAGAAGACCATCATATATACAGTTGACCCTGCTTTATAATCCATCTTGGGACCACCTATTTTGGATTTATTAAATAAGGGATTTATTAACTGAAGGAACAAAATTTGCCAAGTGATTAAACGTATATTTATCAAAATACATGCATATACAAATACACAAATAAAAACATTATAATCAATGTCCTTGAATGAAAAATTTGTCAAGTGTTGTTTGCTTTGTTGCACACTTTGTTCACAACTTTGCATTGATTTTTTTCCTTAAGAATTCCCAAAAAATTCACTGAAATCAAAACATTCAAGGCCACTTTCTAATCAAGTGAGATAAAATCTATTTCAGCTGGTGTTGGGGGCTCCGGAACTCTTTCATCAATCTCAGATTTGCCTGACCACTAAATCTACAAGTTTTTTTTATTCTCTCTCTGTTTATGTTCTCTTATTACTTTTTGTTGAAGAGCATAGGCTTGAAACGTAAAAGACTTTTTTTTATTTTTCTGACCATCAAACTAATACACTTGCTTGTTGTTCATACATCTGTCTTGTCTTTTGTTTTTCTACAAATTTCAACTGTATATATATATATATATATATATATATATATATATATATATATATATATATATGTATATATGTATATATATATATATATATGTGGAGGCGCAATGGCCCAGTGGTTAGGGCAGCGGACTCGCGGTTATAGGATTGCGGTTTCGATTCCCAGACCGGGAATGTTGTTCATACATCTGTCTTTGTCTTTTGTTTTTCTACAAATTTCAACTGTATATATATATATATATATATATATATATATATATATATATATATATAATATATATATATATATATGTATATATATATATATGTATATATATATATATATATATATATATATATATATATGTATATATATGTATATATATATATATGTGGAGGCGCAATGGCCCAGTGGTTAGGGCAGCAGACTCGCGGTTATAGGATTGCGGTTTCGATTCCCAGACCGGGCGTTGTGAGTGTTTATTGAGCGAAAACACCTAAAGCTCCACGAGGCTCCGGCAGGGGATGGTAGTGATCCCTGCTGTAATCTTTCACCACAACTTTCTCTCACTCTTACTTCCTGTTTCTGTTGTACCTGTATTTCAAAGGGCCGGCCTTGTCACTCTCTGTGTCACGCTGAATATCCTCGAGAACTACGTTAAGGGTACGCGTGTCTGTGGAGTGCTCAGCCACTTACACGTTAATTTCACGAGCAGGCTGTTCCGTTGATTCGGATCAACAGGAAACCTCGTCGTCGTAACCGACGGAGTGCTTCCATCCATATATATATATATATATATATATATATGTATATATGTATATATGTATATATATATATCTCTTATGATAAAAGGCAGATTTTCTCTGCCTCCCAAATAGTTTGTTTTTTATACAATAGTACAATATAGAATTTCTTCAATTGGAATTTACTTATGATTTTTCGAAGTAGATTCCATTGGGTCATGGCATGTAAAGTTTTTTCAATTTCACCCCCAATTAAGCAAAAATTCAAGAAAACTCAATATTTTACGATTTCCCTCTCTCATTTCAAGTGCTTCACTCCTTCCATTACCACCACACTTTCTCTTACTTTCTCTTTGCAAGTGTGCAACAATTAAAGTGAAAGTATTTATATAACAGGGATGAGCCATTAATACTGGTCATCCTTTTTGCTAGAGGAAGATCCGCTATGGTCTTATATGCTATATCACTGGTTTTCAATTCATATTAATCAAATTAATATTCAATTTTTCACCCTTATTATGTGTGTGTGTATTAGCAATTCGTATAAAATTGCATCAATAACTTGAACTTGAATAAGTGGTTTCACATAAATGGGGATAAATTAAAAAGGTTTGTTGTTATTATTATTACTGTGTAATCACGTTTGTTGGTTCCTCGTCAGGGAAACGTTGTTGTGTTGCATTTGTTAAATAATTGTAAACCGTAACCTTCCCCCTTTTGGAGAAGGGGCTTTGGTTATTGTTTAAAAATTGAATTGTGTCCCTGTTTGGGGAAATTGACAATATTTTCACCGTCTTTACGGAAGCATTTTTGTTTAAATGCCTTCGATAGAAGAAAGTCCAAAAATGAATTTCGCTGCAGCCGTACACTTCTATACAAGAGGGAGGACAAGATCCAATTGATCGAAATTGCAAGAGACGGGCCTACAATTCCAGTCTGTTAAATATTTTGAGTATTGTTATCACTAGCGATAGCAAGATATAACTTTGTATTTTGTATTTTATGTGTAGATGTATATATATAGATGTACATGTAATATGTACACATATATATACACATATATACATGCATAATATATCTACCCATACACACATACGCACACACACACACACACACATACATAGGGGCAGGTGTGGCTGTGTGGTAACAAACTACGTTCCAAACGCATGGTCCTGGGTTCAGTCCCACTGTGTGGTGACTTGGCATGTGTCTTCTGCTGTAGCTTCAGACCAACAAAAGCCTTCTCAGTGGATTTTGTACATATATACAGGCATACATACATATATATACATTTAACAAATCTCAGGGTCGAACCCTCTCTGTAGCTGGTCTTCTCTTGGAAGAGCCCTGCTTCTCGCATAGGCAACTGTATGTTGCCTGATCAAGAGTAGGAACCAAAAGAAACCTTTTTGTATATGCTCCACAAGGAAAAACAAGGAACCTTGTTTACAACGAGGTGTTATAATCTCAACAGCCAGGAGGTATATACATGATCCCCTTTTTTTTAAACAAACTTCATGTACTTTCATGTATTTATACCCGGCATTGCCCGGTTACATTCAATAGAAGAATTAGACTTTTCTGTTATATATATATATGGATACACACACACACACACACACACACACACACACACACACACACACACACACACACACACACACACACACAAATATATGTATCTCTTATGATAAAAGGCAGATTTTCTCTGCCTGTTACCATGTTCGTTTTTAATACAAATCAGTCCTCTTTCTACCACTCTTATTCAACATCACACATTCTGCTACTTTCTCTTATTAATGGGGATGTCTATGTATATATACAACTCCTGACCCAGAGGACGTCATCAATTATCCAATAGAGGTACTCAATTCCTTTGAGCCCCCCGGACTACCACCACACATTCTCAAACTTAAAGTTGGTGCCCCTATAATGCTCATTAGAAATTTGGTTCCCCCAAAACAATGCAATGGCACACGTTTGATCGTTAAGTCCTTATCTCCCAATCTGATTGAGGCCACCATTATCACAGGGTGCGGTCGAGGCAACATTGTGCTCATACCTAGGATGCATCTTTTCCCATCAGCAGCAGACCTACCTTTCATATTTCGGAGGTCCCAGTTCCCAGTAAGGCTATGTTTCGCAATGTCAATTAACAAAGCGCAGGGTCAAACACTGTCTGTGGCGGGAATACATTTGGGAGAGCCATGTTTCTCTCATGGTCAGCTCTATGTTGGCTGCTCGCGTGTCGGCAGCAACAGTGATGCTTTCGCATTCGTTCCACAATGAAAAACAAAAAACATTGTGTACAAGGAGGTTTTATAGGATTACTACGTTTCATCATTTTCGAATACGTTAGTATTTCACTTACATACGACTCTCTTTTATGATGGCATTTACATTTTTAGGCGTTTCATGACATTAGTTCACACTTAACCAACACCTGTCCTTCGCTCACCTCTATTTCTATCCATTCATCATCAAACCACCAGCCTCATCTTCTATATCCAACGTATATGACAAATCTACCCCCTACAATCTACACTCTCACTGTTAAAGTTTACATAAGTGACAACACGATCGCAACATACACTTTGGAAACTAAGCAACAGATCATTTTATACAACGACAAATTTAATCATAACGCCCATCAATGAAAACATCTCCACCACTCTGTTGTGATTCATCTATTCAGCACCACTACAGTCTTGCCGGTCTGACATATGGTGAGCAGATGCTATTGTTCTATATTTTATAAATTACCCATATTTACTTACCCATGCTTCATTCCCCTCTTGCCTACATAGGGCATCCAGTCTCTTTTAACACAGCATGAAGTTTTGTAACAGCACATCCGCTGCCGTTCGTGGAAAACGAAGTGACCCTATTCACCTGCGAACGTTTTACATCGCCTTCCACGACTATCAAATTCTTACAATTATGAGAACAATAACATGGCTCTTTTCAAGGCAACCTCGCATTCAATTCTTACACCATTCTACGAGGGTGTAGGAGCCCCTTTACACGGCTTTCTGTATACTTACAAATACATTCATTTGCCGTAAACTTATATCAATATTTGCCTGAATAATCATCATAATTCAGTGCAATCATTAACAGTACTTTCAAGCAATTCAACCCCGAGCAACGCGGGGCAATTCTGCTAGTATATCTATATATATTCTTTTATTCTTTTATTTGTTTCAGTCATTTGACTGTGGCCATGCTGGAGCACCGCCTTTAGTTGAACAAATCGACCCCAGAACTTATTCTTTGTAAGCCTAGTACTTATTCTATCGGTCTCTTTGCCGAACTGCTAAGTTACAAGGACGTAAACACACCAGCATTGGTTTTCAAGTAATGGTGGAGGGACAAACACAGACACACAAACATACACTCACACATATATACACATATATGTATGTATATATATATATATATATATATATATATATTATATATATATATATATATATGTATCTATATATATACATATATATATATATACATACATGTATATATATATATATATATATATATATATATATATATATATCCGTGAGTGTAGTGGGTGCTTTTTACGTGCCACCAGCATGGGTATCACAGCTACAATTTCCATTTAATTTTTATTTTGATGTTGATGTACTTGACTCAATAGGTCCCCTCAAGCATAGCAGACTGTCCTGCAATCCAAGGTACTTTGAATGGACTGGGGCTGGTTATGTGAAGCTGGTATAGGATGCACTCATGAACTCACTTTATTTGTTGGGTCTTCACAGTCACAGCATATCTCCAGAGGTCTTGGTCTTTCGTCATTGTCTCTGTGAGGCCCAACGTTCAAAGGTCATGCTTGACCACCTCATCCCATGTCTTCCTGGGTCTACCCCTCTCCTGGATTCCTTCAACTGTTAGGAAGTGGCACTTCTTTACACATCTCTCCTCATCCATCCATCATACATGACCATACCAGTGCAAACATCTCTCTTGCACACCACATCTTCTTATGTTCAACATTTCTCTCAGGGCACTTACACTCTGTTGTGTGTGCACACTGACATTACACATCCAGTGGATCATGCTAGCTTCATATATATATATATATATATATATATATGATGGGCTTCTTTAAGTTTCCGTCTACCAGATCCACTCACAAGGCTTTGATCGACCTGAGGCTATAGTAGAAGACACTTGCCCAATGTGCCATGCAGTAGAACTGAACCCGGAACCATGTGGTTGGTAAGCAAGCTACTTACCATACAGCCACACCTGTATTATTTAATAAGCAGAATATGTTTTTAAGTGCTACTATTAGTTTCTTGTGCTGAGAACATGCCAAAATGATAAATTAAAATATATGTAACATCTCAGCACAGTCATCAGGCACAAACCACATACCATAATGAACTAAAAACTGAACGAGAGAAGAAACACAAAGAGTTGAGAAGGAAATATATAGAAAATGTGGTAGCACTATAAAGTGACTCACTGTAAGTAAATTATGGAGGGCAGTGCTAAGCACTGATAAGTAAAACTGCAATGCTGATATCAGTCCGAATATGCTTGATGCCTTCAACTGTGTCTCTTACTCCCTGATCTGCTGTCAGTGAATGAGAGATAGCAATGAATACAATAACAAATTTAGTGTGCAGGTAGAGCTTCACCAGGGTTTGGGTCTCAGTGACCCACTATTCATCATAATCCTTCAGGCCATAACAGAAGATTTTGAGACTGGTTGCCTGTGGAAGCTCTTCTATGCTGCATTCATTGTAGAATTAGCAAAGGAGTTCCACTGAAATCATAGACCTTAAAATTAATTTAACACAGACCAAAATTCCAGTAAGTAGGAAAACAGAAAAGATGCTAATCCCTTAAAAAAAATAGCCTTGTTTGATATGTAGGTAGAAATTCCATATAGATTACCCAATGCAAACTATGATCATATAAAAGATGCATTGAAATTATAGGCAGATTAACAAAGAAGGTAGACTTTGCTTTTGGCAGATACATAGGAGCAATGAACACTAAGAAGATATAGGAAATAGATTTTTCGTGAATGCCCTGGAAGATCCTTAGAGATAGTAGATATTTTCTCTTATCTAAGTGACCTAATTAGCAATAGAGGAGAATGTTTTGAAAATATAATTACTAGTATAAAAACTGACTGAAGTTGGTAGGAAAAGGCCTCTCTGTTAGAGTGAAAAGCAGATTGTATGATACTTGTGTACAAACAGCAATGCTACAGTTTCTGCCTCTTCATACCTCTGTCACTGTGCATACTTCTCTCATCCACCACACTTTGCATCATACTGTTATTTCTCATCTGTCTATAGTGCCCTCTAGCCAATTCCTTTATGTACTGCTACTTATCATCTCCTCCTCCCAAACACACTCCTACCGTTTCTTTCTTTTCCCATCAAACTGAAATTCACCATTCACCCTCCTATATTAACCTTTTACAGAATTCATCTTTATCCTCATCTCTAACCATCTGTCAATCTCCTACTTTTATGAATTTACCTATCCTTTATGATCTTCTATCCCTATTTTCTCTTCTGTTTACTTTCTTGTACCTTGAATTTATGCCCTGACAATTCATCATCACCATATTTTTTCTCTTTCTATCTGGGAAAGTCACGTAACTCCTCTACTGTAAGTCTGTCTCTTAACACCTGTCATAAAACCACTTCCTGCAATACCAAACCACCACTCAATCAAAGGGGTTTTGTCTTATGTGTTACTTGGTGGCCTCACCAATGCTGATACCACAAAAATAGAACCCAGTATGCTCTATGAAGTGATTGGCATTAGGAAGGGCATCCAATCATAGAAACCATGCCAAAGCAGACACTAGAGCTCAATGTAGTCTTCTGGAACATCAGATCCTGTTAAACCATCCAAACAATACTAGCATGGAAGGCTGATGTTAAACAGTGATGATGATGATGTGTGTTTGAATGCAAGCATGGCCAAATGCTTAAGAAGTTTCATCACAGTCATGAGATAATGGGTTCACTCTCATTATATGGTATCTTAAGTGCCTTTTACAAGGTATCACTATGAATTTTTGTAAATATTCAAATATAATTTTTATTGTACTTTTTCTTGGAGAGCATCCAAAAAGAAACATTGTGATACTTCAGTTGTGAAATTTGGATGAATATTTTAGGAAATATGACAATTTGACTGACCTACAAATTGATCAAAATTGATCAAAATTTTGCCTAATTCACCTAACTGAATAAGTAGCTATATTTGTGATGTCATGTCTTTGAAACTGGAGTAATAATTATATTCAAATTACAGAAATTAATAGTGACGATGATATAGCAGTTGCCTCCTTTTTCTCAGGTTCTTGGAAAGAAAACTTTTTTTGGCAATATTTTAAATATTTAATTTAATTTTTTTTTTAAATTTAATTTTTATTGGCTCAAAAAGCAGAAGCAAGGCCATATAGGGGGACATGAAGTTATGTACAGGGAGGATGGTCATACAAAGAGTTCAGGCCATTTCTGGTCAAGAGAGACTTTGAACCGAGTGGTCATGGGCACCTTCACTATCTCGTCCGGCAGTTTATTCCACGGATCCACAACCCGGACAGAGAAAGCCCCCTCTCTTTTGATTGAGATGAAATCATCATAGATAGAGCTTCTCAGAGTGACCCCACAGCCCACGCTCTGGAGCAGGAGTGAAGAACAGCTCTTTCGAGAGGTTACACTTTCCACTTATGATGTTGTGAGTGAGAATGAGATCACTGTGGCAGCGGCGTTTTTCAAGAGAAAAAAGGTTGAGCGTCTTCAGCCTTTCTTCATAAGACAAATGCTTGAGACCAAGAACCATGCAGGTAGCCAGCTTCTGGACTCTTTCGAGATGATGTATGTGTTTGAGGAGATAAGGAGAAGAGGCTTGAATCTTGTACTCCAATAAGGGTCTCACCAGCGTGACATAGAGTGGTAGGAATATGGCTGCTGTGAGCATTCCGAATGACCGTCGAATCAAAAACAGAACTCCGCATGTTTTGTTGGCAGCATGGACGCATTGGGCCGAAGGCAAAAAGGAAGAATCCACCAAGATACCCAGGTCCTTTACTTGGTCAGTCTTCTCCTGCAGCAGACGACCTGGCTCGAAATCAAGTTGAGTTGCAGGAGAGGAGCCAACAGGCAGATACAGCACTTTGACACGTTCAGACACAGGTCCCATTCATTTGACCATCTCCAAACTTGGTGGAGGCATCGACGAAGATCTTCTATATCACTGCAAGGAGCGACCAGTTTGACATCGTCAGCAAATAGAAGGGTGTGTTGCATGAAGTCGTCAGGCAAGTCATTGATGAAGACTAAAAGCAATAACGGCCCAAGCACTGAACCTTGAGGCACGCCACTGCTCTCACTGGAGACGTCGGACAGTGAACCATTAACTTGGACTTGGAAGGAGCGATCTGAGAGGAAGAAACCAACTCATCGTACAATATCTGGATGGAAACGATATGTTTGCAGCTTGACAAGTAATAGGCGGTGGTTAACCGAGTCAAAAGCTTTGGCAAAGTTCAATAAAACGATGTCAACAGCATCACCATCATCCAGGATATGCGTCACCAATTCTTCCATTACCAGAAAGTTGGTCAAGCATGATCTCTTCGGCACAAAGCCGTGTTGGGAATCAGAGATAGAGGTTGTGTTTTGGAGGTGGAGCAACATACTTTTCTTGAGGATGATTTCGAACATCTTGCTAATTATTGAAGTAAGGGAAACCAGTCGGTAGTTAAGTGGGTCTTTGCAGCTCCCTTTCTTGAAAATCAGGCAGATTATCACTATTCTTCAGTCTGCAGGTACAACACCCATCGCCAATCACATATTGAATAGAAGTGTTAAAGTTTTGCAGATGACCGGAGCCAACGCTTTGATAGCCTGTGGGTCTATGCCGTCAGGGCCGTGACCCTTGTTGACATCGAGGCCTTGAATAACGCATTCGACTTCGTCATGAGTGATGACCAATCTAGGCATTGGAGGTACCGATCTATCAAATGGAGGGGGTTCACGACCACCATCTTGTTTGAAAATTGTCGAAAATGCCTCGGCAAATAACTGACTCTGCTGATAGGGGTCCTCAATCGATACGCCTGTTGAGTCTACCAACGTTGCAATTTGGTTGTTCAAGTGGGAATTTCATTAGACATGGGCAAAGAAGCTTTTTTGGATTGCGACTGGCGTTTGCCGTGATTCTGTATTCATATCTGAAGCATTCTTCCTTTTCAATTTTCATGGCTCGGTCTCGTTGAGTTTTGTACACCTCAAAAGCTGCAGTCGAATCTTGATTTTTGAATTCAGCCCAAGCAATATCTCTGAGTTGAAGTTCTCGTTTGACCTTCTTCATCACCCAGGGCTTGTGTTTCTTCTTCTTGGGAAGCCCAACGGGAACTGCTTGGTCAGTCAACCAGATTACATATGCTTTGAGGGACGACCATAATTCGTCAACTGAGGACATCGTCATCAGGGATTGCCAGTCCAGAAGCGTAGAAGCCTCAGTTAGAATTTCAAGATTGATTGCAGAGAAGACTCTACATGGCAGTGAAGTAGTCGTGGGCGTAGAAAAAGTTGTTTGCATGTCGAATTTCAGGACCGCGTGATCACTCTTGGCAAGAGGGGCGCACACAGATAAGCCTGACACTGATCTTGGATAGCGGGAGAATACCAGATCCAGCATAGATGACTGCTGCCCAGACCGATGCCTTGTCAGAAATTCAACATGTTGCAATAGAAAACAATCTTCAGCCACGTCAAGAAGGGCCTGGCTAAATCGGGAAGATGATGTACAAATTGATGCGGGCCAGTCGATCTTGGGAGCATTGAAGTCACCTAATATCAAACATTCATGAGAAGATGAAACGAATCTTATCGCTTCGAGTAAATGATCATGGTCCTGGGGGTCGGCAAGAGGCAGTCTGTAGACAGCTAACACGGACAGGCAAAACCTGGATAGGCTCACCTTGCAATAGACGACATCGAATTTTGTTGTAGGTTGAGCAGTAGTGGGTAGAATACAGCTGGACAGTTTGAGATCAGATTTGACATACACAGCAACACCTCCACCTCGCCTTTTTTCTCTGTCACATCTGAAGAGGGCTTAGCCCTGTAGGTGGATTTCCGAGTCCTTTACTGCTTGAGTCAGCCAAGTCTCGGTGATAGCTATCACATCAGGGGAATTACGCATGGCCAGTGTAAATAATTCGCTGAACTTTGGAAATAAGGAGCACGAGTTGGTATAGACGATGCTGAGCTGTGAAGTTTGAGGGGCAGGAATTAGGGAACAAGCAGAATAAGGGGTATCAGAGGTAGCATCGTTGTCGGGGGTATCTATAAAACTTGAATTTTGGCACATTTATAGTCAATATAGAACTAAATAAATCCTGAGATTTTAGGACATGACAACATTTTAATAAAATTTTAATGGACTACTAAAAAATGGTTATAAATGACAGAATTTAGAATCAGGATGCCCACATAAGTTGGATTTTTCTCTGTTTTGACATGAAGTTTTTCAATATTTTTGGAGAATTTATGATCCTTTCTACCTTCCCTTTTGGTCCAATTTTGGCCAATTTTGTTTGTGCTATGCACTTAAGAATGATGAGAGAAGCCTTTTTGGTATGAAAAAACATTAAAAAAATTTTTTCAAATGGTTTAATGTATGATTTAAGGGAAATTTAGCCATTGTTACTAGCACATCCTACAACCACCTCATACCTTTCTCAGAATTGCAGGTAGACTTAGATTAAAAAACAGACAAAATGTGAAAACTAATTCCTTACTTAAAGCATTAGAAACACAAATTAACGGTATTAACAACATCTGTAACTTACAATCCAAAATGAATATGTAAGCACTAACACAAATTATCCTGACTGTATTCAAAATTGGTAAAAAAACCCATCACATTAGACTTTAATGGTCTACAAAATTATGCTCATTGCACAATATAATTTTTTGGGCAGAATTTGACCAATATTTCTCAAAAAAAAAAAATTAACATGTACAAGAATATCTGCTTGGTTTGCCTAGTGGCTCCCCACATGTTAAAACAGCAAGAGGGAATAAACATCATTTTCTATACAATGATTTCATACTAAGTTTGGCCTCTAGAAGATTTATTAAACTCAATTTAGTACATTTTTTGCAGAAATATGTTTGTAGAGGTAAATCTGTGGCCACAAGCATGGCTTGTGTTAAGAAGTTTGCTTCCCAACCACATGAGCTTAGGTTTGGTCTTGTGTTGCACTTTGGAAAAGTGTTTTCTACTATATCTCCAGTCCATTTAAAGCCTTGTGAATAGAAACTGAAAGAAGCCCAATGTATGTGTGTGTGTGTGTTACTGTCTCCTTACTTTAACTTCACATGATGATTGTAAATGAATATCACCATACAAGTGATATTCTTTGATTCCAATCTTCTGTGAAAACGTATCTGGTCATTAGAAATATTACCTGGATATAGGTGATGGTTGGAGACATGACGGGCATCCAGCTGTAGAAAATCTGTCTCAGTAAATTCTGCCTAATGCATGCAAACTTGAAAAGGTGGGCATTAAATGACGATGATGATGAATGGATCATATTACCTTGAGATCAAATCGATGAAGAAAAAATATGGCTTAAAAGTGAGAATGGTTAAAGAGACCTCCATTAACTGTTTCAGGTGACACACTGGACAACTTGTTGGTACCAGCTGGTATACCATGCATAGAAGGTCAGTAACAGCAGATAGAAAGACAAGGCTTATAGCCTATCAGTATCCAGGATATGTAACAATATTTGATGTTGAGTGTTAGCAACGGTAGGCAATGATAGACAGCAGCGGCAGTCATTATGATGAAATAGGTGTTGTCTACCCATTACATGTGAATAAAGTGAAGATAATATTAGTGACCAACAGTCTGAAGTTAGTAGGACATTTCTATGATGGTAGCAGAATAAGAGTTTTGTTTTCCTGTTGATGGAAACTTCAGTCTCTTTCAATATATGCAACATCTCATGAATGAAGAGTTGGCAATTATGAACTCCAGGTGAGAAAAAGGAACTCTGTCAAGAATGCTCTATGTGGTGTTAGAAAAGTTGTTTCTTTTGTTCTAGAATATCCAATTGATGCAGAATGGTCAGGTGGAGTTTTTCCTATCCCTGCAAATAGAAGAGTGCAAATGTTATGTAAATCTCTTTGTGAAATCATTGGCTTTTAGACTTGTGCAGTTTCTCAGCATACTATAGGGATGATATTAAGTGGATCTATAGACCACAACCTTTTGTAGGCAGGATCTTTTCAATAGACAGTTTGTGGGATTTCAACAGTTGTGTTGGGCTCTAAGATTTGTGTGGGTATGTATTATTGTCTTTTGCTTTAATGCTTAAAGAGATGCTCCTGCTCATTAAATTAAAAAATTGGCTGCTAATATCTTAGAAAGACCCCTCTAACTCTATCTGACCTTAATATAAATGAAGTGTAGATAGCTCTTACTTGCTATTAGATTCCTTCCCTTCTGTTAACTGCTAGCACTGGCTGTCATTGCCTACTAATGCTAACATCAGCAACAAACACAGTTATACACGATACAAGTAACCTGAAATTGCTAAATTATTAATATCACCATTAAGAACAGCAACAGCAACTATATACTTCTCTTGGCTTTTGCTGACCTGTCAACTTGTGTGTGCTGTTATGCTGTCCATTCTTCCACATACAACAACCAACAAGAATATCAATTGTCACTGCCCTGTTAACTTAGACACATGACTAGTCTGGGGCCCCCAACTATCCTAACATTTAACCTGTATTATTTCTTCTTTGTCACTCTAATCTCAAGACATCTGACGAGTTAGAAATACATTATGAGTATGAAGCTTCAAGTAACAGTCAAACTGTTACTGCTTCCACAATATATGTTGAGTGCTTCTTCATTCATTATTTGTACACCAACCTGTATATATTCAGTATTGTGGTAAGAAAAATAAGAATATCAGTTCAACATTTGATTCTAGTATTAATATTTTGTTTTCATAAAATTGTTTTATCATAAGATGCATAACTTTTATTTTAAACATTAAAATTCTCATTAAATTTCAGTCTTTGTTGCAACTTTCAAATGATCCACAAATTCGAGATGCTGTGAAAAATATCCAGCATTACATTGATGTCTTGGAACAAGCTGTTGCTCGAATTTCTGGTCGAGCAGAAGTTTTTGGAGCTGTTCAACAGGTTAGTGCTGAAATTTCCACAGCAAAATTGCTTCTGTAAGCATGAATGAAACCTTATATTTATAGACAGAAATATGAGAATTTGTAAGATTTGTACTTTTTGAAGAAATAAATAAATTTTGCATTTTATACATAAAGTAAAATAATGCTAAAACAGCCAAATAATGCTAAGTTATGCCATTATGAGATTTAATTATTGTGTACTTAGAATTATGTTTATAATGCATAGATTTTAAAATTCATTTAATAATTATTCCGGGTAGAGGTAGGGGTCCACCAAGGCTCAGTACTCAGCCCCCTCCTATTTATCATAGTCCTCCAGGCAATAACGGAGGAATTCAAGACAGGATGCCCTTGGGAGCTCCTCTATGCTGATGACCTTGCTCTAATTGCTGAGTCGCTATCAGAACTGGAGGAGAAGTTTCAGGTGTGGAAACAAGGATTAGAATCGAAGGGCCTCAGAGTCAATCTAGCTAAAACCAAAGTCGTAATCAGTAGGAAGGTAGACAAATCACAAACACCTTCAGGTAGATGGCCCTGCTCGATCTGTAGAAAAGGTGTAGGTAGAAACTCTATAAGATGCACCAAGTGTAAGCTATGGACACATAAGAGATGCAGCAATGTCAAAGGAAGGCTAACTAGGAAGATGGTTTTTGTATGTGGCAGATGCTCAGGAACAATAAACACTGAAAATGCTCTGAGACCAACTTCCGTCACTTTCCAGGGAGAAAAACTAGAAATAGTTGATAGTTTCCGTTACCTAGGTGACCAAGTCAGCAGTGGGGGTGGGTGTGCTGAAAGTGTAACTGCTAGAGTAAGAATAGCTTGGGCAAAGTTCAGAGAGCTCTTACCTCTGCTGGTGACAAAAGGCCTCTCGCACAGAGTGAAAGGCAGACTGTATGATGCGTGTGTACGAACAGCCATGCTACATGGCAGTGAAACATGGGCCGTGACTGCTGAGGATATGCGTAAGCTCGCTAGAAATGAAGCCAGTATGCTCCGATGGATGTGTAATGCCGGTACTCACACTCGGCAGAGTGTAAGTACCTTGAGAGAAAAGCTGGACCTAAGAAGCATCAGTTGTGGTGTGCAAGAGAGACGTTTGCGCTGGTATGGTCATGTGGCGAGAATGGATGAAGATAGTTGTGTGAAAAAGTGCCACACCCTAGCGGTTGAGGGAACCTGTGGAAGAGGCAGACCCAGGAAAACCTGGGACGAGGTGGTGAAGCACGACCTTCGAACTTTAGGTCTCACTGAGGAAATGACTAGAGACCGAGACCTCTGGAAGTGTGCTGTGCGCGAGAAGACCCGGCAGGACAAGTGAGTCCACAACCCGTGGCCTTCTACATGGGATGGAGCCAGCCTACGTATGCATACCTTCCCTTCTTGGGACACAAAACTCTACTTGTGAAGACGTGTTGAGGCAAGTGAGGATCAGAATCGAAATCGATCAATGGAAATTGCGGATGTGCTACCAGTGCCGGTGGCATGTCGAAACTCTGCTTGTGAAGACCCATTGAGGCAAGTGAGGATCAGAATCGAAATCGATCAATGGAAATCGATCAATGGAAATTGCAGATGTGTTACCAGTGCCGGTGGCATGTAAGAGAACTTTCCGTTTCGCGACCGTTGCCAGCACCGCCCCGTTTCGTGTCCGTTGCCAGCCTCGCCTGGCCCTCGTGCCGGTGGCACATAAAAAGCACCATCCGTTCGTGGCCGTTTGCCAGCTCTGTCTGGCACCAGTGCGGGTGGCACGTAAAAAGCACCCACTACACTCACGGAGTGGTTGGCGTTAGGAAGGGCATCCAGCCGTAGAAACACTGCCAGATTTGACTGGGCCTGATGAAGCCTTCTGGCTTCACAGACCCCAGTAGAACCGTCCAACCCATGCTAGCATGGAAAACGGACGCTAAATGATGATGATGATGATGATGAATTATTCCAGCCAGTTTGAATGCTTATGATTTATAATTCTTTGTTCAAAGTTGAGTAATGATACACCTGTTTATGATTGCTTTTAATTAGACACAAAATGTTTGAGACCTTTACATTGTAAAAGAAACTAATTTACTATAATTGCATTACTTGTTTCTAATAAATGTAAACGTGCTATGTTCAATGGCAGTTGGGTATTTTATCAGACTAACAATGATTGTTTTCCAGAATATTATATTCTGGAAGTTTGTTAGATTTTAAATTCAAGTATCTGTCTGTGAACATAATTTTTAACTGACATAGTTATGTTTGAAGTCTTTGGACTTAGTATCACAATAACAACCAACCAAACTAGGGTTAACTTCTTAGATGTGATGCTAGATTTAGGTACTAGTTCTTACAAATCATATTACAAGCCCAACAAAACACTCACCTACATCAACACTGAATCTTACCATCTAACCTCTGTATCCAAGAACCTGGTTAAAGAAGTGAACAGAAGGATCGCTGGTGTGTTCTCTAATGAGGAAATATTTAATAGAGTGACTCCCTATTACAACAATATACAAGCAACAAACAAATTCAAAAACGAGATCGCTTACTCACTCAAACCAGTCATACCAAAGAGAAACTACTACTGTAAAGTTCTTAGAATAACACTCCCTTTCTCTCTAAATATTTTGTCCAGCATACATAGACCTTCTTTAAGTTAGTTGACAAACATTTTCCTTCCACACATAGGTATAGAAAGCTATTTAATTGACATACACACTTAATATTTCTTTTGTTTGCATGATCAACATAAAGCATATCCTTTTACAGAAGCCAATTCCATGTACAGAGGCTGGTTGTTTTTGTAAATATACCATCATTTGCCCACTCAGTGGTCACTGCAACATATGCTGTTGCTTATGATGAAGAAGTAATATCCAGGAGGACTGAACAATGCATCCAGCATAAAGTGTTATATTAGATTGATAGAGGATCCGTTCAAGAAGTGCATATACATCCATACTACTTCATTCAGGAGTATGTCATTACACTATCCAAACTCATGGTATTTGAAGAAGGAAGCCACCAGCTACATGATCAGATTAAGACTTAGACAAATGCCAAAACAGAGACTTTTACATCTTATTGTACAAGTGGCACTGGAGCACGCTACCACAGAGGAGTCAACACTATCACAAAGGAGTCCTTCCTTCCCTATAATTTCTTGCTGTTGGCCTACCATGCAGGTCCATCAATTTTGGCACTTCCAACCCTCTCCCTCATACTTTCTCTTTTCCCCTTCTCTCTCTTTTTTCTCCTTTGTTTTTTCTTTCCTTTCTTTAATTTTCCTTTCTCCCTTCTTCATCTTCTTTCTTTTTTTTTCTTCCCCTCCTGACTTCCTTTCTGCTGTCAGTATCATCCTCTGTTCCCCAACCTCCCTGTTTTCGTAATTCTGTTTGGTTTTTTTTGGGGGTTTTTTTTTTGTTTTTTCCCTTTCTGCATTCTCTACTTTCTCTTTTCTCTGATCCACAACTTTGAATTACTACATATTCTTACCTTGGAAAAAATGTTATCATTATCTTTTATCTTTTACTGTTTCAGTTATTAGATTGCAGCCATGCTAGGGCACCACCTTGAATAGTTTTTAGTTGAATGAATCGACCTCAATACTCTTTCTTTTGTAAAGCCTGGTACTTATTCTATCAGTCTTTTTTGTCAAACGGTTAAGTTACAGGGACATACACACCAACACCAGTTGTCAAGTAGTGGTGGAGCACACACAAAGACATGCACACACACACATGCACACACACACATACACACACACACACACATATACACACCACACACATACACACACACACAGAGGCAGAGAGAGTGATTGTTGTAAGACAGTGCTACTTAAATTTTTCAATACCTCACCTAGAGTCACCAATTTCTCTCTTATTCTCCTTTTCAGTCACGTGGACTATTTAGTCTTGTGAGTCACAAGGTGACTTCACCATAGTGCTGGTGACTTGAAAAAAGTACTCAATACATGCTGTAAATTGTACCTGATAGAAATCTTACCTACTTTTTTCTGCACATTTTCCCCTCATGTTAGCAGGGTCTATTCTTCTCTCCTACTTAGTAATAGTTAGTCTTTGCTCATTTAACTTGGATGCCTCTCAATACTATGTTTTGCTCCCATTTATAGAATTTTTTCTTTAAATCCTCTATTGATTTTTATATAAAAACTAGGCCATTACCATAAAGCCTCTTCCAAACTCCTCAGTTATAGAAACTCTATAAGATGTACCCAGTGTAAGCTATGGACACATAAGAGGTGCAGCAATATCAAAGGAAGGCTAACTGGGAAGATAGTTTTTGTATGTGGCAGATGCTCAGGAGCAATAAACAGTGAAAATGTGCAGAGAACAACTTCCACCACATTCCAGGGAGAAAAACTAGAAGTAGTTGATAGCTAGGTGACCAAGTCAATAGCAGGAGAGGGTGCACTGAAAGTGTAGCTGCTAGAATAAGAATAACCTGGGCAAAGTTCAGAGAGCTCTTACATCTGCTGGTGACAAAGGGCCTCTTGCTCAGAGTAAAAGATAGACTGTATAACACATGTGTATGAACAGCCATGCTACATGGCAGTGAAGCATAAGCCGCGACTACTGAGGTCATGCGTAAGCTTGCAAAGATTGAAACTAGTATGCTTTGATGAATGTGTAATGTCAATGTGCATACTCGACAGAGTGTAAGTACCTTGAGAGAAAAGTTGGTCCTAAGAAGCATTAGATGTGGTGTGCAATAGAGACAACTGCGCTGGTATGGCCATGTGGTGAGAATGAATGAGGATAGCTGTGGGAAAAAGTGCCACACCCTTGCGGTTGAGGAAACCTGTGGAAGAGTAGACCCAGGAAGACTTGGGATGAAGTGGTGAAGCACGACCTTCAAACATTAGGCCTCACCAAGGCAATGACTAGTGACCAAGACCTTTGAAAATATGCTGTACTTGAGAAGACCTGGCAAGCCAAGTGAGACCATAACCTCATAGCCTATGCTAGGGGTGTAACCAGCCCACTTATGCGTACCTTTCCTTCATTAGACACTAAACTCAGCTTGTGAAAACCTGTTGAGGCAAGTGACTGGCATCCGTGCTAGTGGAGCGCTAAGAGCACCATCCGAGTGTGATTGTTGCCAGAGCAACTTCCGTGCAGGTGGCACATAAAAAGCACCATTCGAGCGTGATCATTACTAGCATTGCCTTACTGGCACTTGTGCTGGTGGCATGTGAAAAACATTTGAGTGAGGTCATTGCCAGTGCCGCTGGACTTGCTCCTGTGCAGGTGGCACATAAAATACACCATTTGAGCATGGCCATTGCCAGTACTGCCTGACTGTTCCTCGTGCTGGTGGCACATAAAAGCACCCATCACATTTTTGGAGTGGTTGGCATTAGGAAGGGCATCCAGCTATAGAAACTCTGCCAGATCAGATTGGAGCCTGGTGCAGCCATCTGGTTCACCAGACCTCAGTCAAATCATCCAACCCATGCTAGCATGGAAAGCAAACTTTAAACGAAGATGATGATGAGAGCCTAAACACAACAAGAAATACTGTTCTATTTTGGTTGATAAATGCTAGATATTGTGGTTTACTCCTGGTTAAGTACTTCTACAGCAACCCCTCTTAGATCATGGTATCAGTAATAGTTCTCTGAGGCATGGTTTCTATGGTTGGATGCCCTTCCCAATGCCATCCATTGGGTGCTCTGAGTCCTTTTTACATGGCACCATCACTGCAAGGTCACCAAGTGACTTGCAAGACAAAGATCCTTTGAGAGGAATGAGTGGTATGGAGTGAGCTGGCTGTGTGACAGAGGGACAGAAGCAGGTATCTTGCTGTAGAAGAGATACATGGTTCCCTCAGTCAGAGAGATGGTGGTAAAATGCCAAGGCATACACTCAAGGTACAAAGAGGTGAATGTAAATGGAATGGTACAGGACTGGACAGGGAGTTCATGAGAGTGCAAAGGAAGGAAGGGAAGGGAAATGCAGTGAGTGGTAAAACACATGTATATAAAGAGCAACAGGATAGCAATGATAAAGTTGGTAATGGGAGGGCAAGAGAGAGAGAGAGATGACAGAGTAGTGTTGAGCTGCAGAAGTGATGGGGAGAGACAAGCACAATGCATGAAAAGTTGTCCAGTGGGGTGGGGTTTGTGAATTAATGTTAAATGTAGTTAGAATACACAGCTCTTCCAGAACTGAGTTTCACTGAGGTAGTCAGGATTTCTCAAAAACCTCATATTACCAGACATCCTAGACCATTGTCATCTCCTCCATGAGATTCAACATCTTGAGATAGCCCTTGCTACTTCATCCCATGTCTTCCTGGGTCTCCCTCTTCCATAAGTACTGTCCACTTAAAGTAATCAGCACTACTTTATACAACTGCCCTCGTTCACATGCATGACATGTCCAAACCATTATAATCTTATGTACTACATCTGATTCTTCTTATGCCCAGCTTTTCTCTCAACACATTTGCACTTTGTCATACATGCACACTGATGTAGCACATCCATCAAAGCATACTAGCTTCATTCCTCTCCAGTCTTCACATGCTTTCTGCATTGAGGACCCAAGTCTCACACCCATTCATATACAAGCATCATACTATCTACCTTTCACTCTGAGAGAGATGCCTTTTGTTGCCAACAGAGGTGACAGTTCTCTGAACTTCCACTGTCTTATTCCTATTCTAGCTACAGTACTTTCAGAACATCCCCCTTCACTGCACTCTAGTTAAGAGAAGCTATCTACAACCTCAAGGGAACCTCCTGGGCATTTGAGAAAATCTAATTCCCATGTGTCCTTTGTGTTTATTGTTCTTATGCATCCACCACATATGAAGATGATTTTCTCTACCTATGATTCCACTATGCTTCCTCTGTGTCCATAGCTTGAACTAGGTGCAGCAAGTAGAAATCCTTCCAGCACCTTGCCTACATATTGAGCTGAGCCATTTGCCTGACAGAAAGAGAGCCATGTCTGCTTTCATGCTATCAACAACTTTGGTCTTTGCTACATTTTGCTTCTCTACCTGGAATTTATTTTCTAATTCTGCTATTAAAGTGTGATCATCAGCATATCGTAGTTCCCATGGGCTACCAGTTTCAATTCCGCTGTTATGGCCTAGAGGACTTTGGTGAATAAGAGAAGATTGAGAATCAAGCCCAGGTAAACTCCTGCTTGTACACTAAATTTATCTCTGTACTCATGGCTGACTCACACTATTAACAGCACCATTATATATGGCTTGTATAGCTCTAACAAGCTATTCATCTACTCTTAACTGCAGTTGTCTCACTAGTATTCTGATTTTTAAGTCATGTGAATTCAGTCTTTCCACATTTAGCCTTATTTAGCCTTATGATGGGCACCCATGTATGTTGTATGCATATGTTTGTTCAAAGAAACTCAAATGGAGAATCCCTAGAATACTTTACATATTTTTACTGCACTACTAATCAATTGTATTTGGAGGGTACAAATCAGTTTGCTTTGTTATTTCTGAAAGAATTTCTAGGTTTTATGCAAATATGTTGCTACTCAACTCAGTGATCCTTTGATAATTGGTAGAAATCTAGAGTCTGATACAAGTATTGTAAGTTTCTTGTTGGCTTCTCTATAGATGTTCTTTTTTCCAGCTGGATGAAGTAGTATCAGGCTTGTTGGGTTTGCACCAGGTTGCTATTTTTATTGCAATGTTCCATTGGTATTCCTTATTTTTAAAGATGTGAATACGTTTGGATTCTGATGTGCCTCTGGACTTTGACATTCATAACTTCTTATGGCTCTTTCACTTGTCACATCTTTTGTAATCATCACTCTCTTCATCAACATGTCTTATTCTACTACATGCATCCTAGATTCTACTACACTCAATACCCGAAACAACTCGCTCTCTTTCTCACCTACTGACCTAATCTCTACAAATTATAAACAACTCATCACCTACTTAGTCATCTAACTACTGCCTCATTGCAACTACCCACCATACATCCACATATCACACAACATCCTTTATACCCCACATCCTATACCACTTCAGATTAGCTGAATGGTTGGATGTCTTCCAGTTTTATATCAACTACTTCTGGCAGCATTTGTGCTATACACTTGATTCTTGAGAAATTGCTAGGTAACTGACTTAAACTATCCTTCTAGGCATGTTTCTCCACATTCTACACACAAAAATCCAAATTATGAGGCTGGTCACTTTGTGATTGTCTCAAATTCTGCAAAAGAAAAAGACTTTAAAGATCCCAAGAAATATAATATATATGTATATATATATATATATATATATAATATATATATATATATATATATATTATATATATATATATATATATATATATATATTATATATATATATATATATATATATATAGGGAGAAATCGCAAAAAAACAAAAGATGAAGACAGGTAGTGTAGACAACAAATGGATGTATTAGTATAATGCTCGGGAAGTGAAAAAGTCTTTAATACTTCGAGCCTACACTCTTCCACAGAAAGGAACAAAGAAAGAAACAAGGAGAGAAAATAAAGATAGAAAATAAAGAATGTGTAGTGGCTAGCAATCTATCATGGCAAATGATATATATATACACTCATATACATACACATTGGACTACAGTTATGCATAACTGTAGTCCAATGTATATGTGTATATATGTATATAATTTTACAGATGCTTACATTATTTCAGATTTCTTATCCTATTGATTTTGTTTAATAATTCCTGTATTCAGGAAGAACGTATGAGTCGAGCCATGGAAATAATGATGTCATATGTAGAGAATTTGAAAAGAATTCGAGAAAGAGAACATTTAGAATTAGAAGAAGCAAAGTAAGTTTCCTTTTGTATTTACATCATTCTAATCTTTCAAAAGATTTCATACTGTGTATCCTCATATCATATTGCAATTTTATAAAAACCAACTATTTATCTTGTTATAGTTTCATACCAACAAGTTTTAATCCAGCTCATTCTACCATGTATAACACATTTTTTTCCTAGGTAGTGTTATTTTCTAATTGCCTGCATTGAAAAAGTATAGAAAATGGCTATTATTTCCTTCAAACTTTGCTTTTGTAACCTTGATAATAATAATGAAATTTACCTATTTCCTATGGAAAAATTAATGAATTTGTGTATTTTCATTCAGACAGAGTCAGGGGGAAAACATATTAAAGCAAGCTTAACATTAAAATGTATACTTAAGTTATACAAAAGTGAATACAAGAGTTTAGTAGTGGGTACTTTTTCAAGATTTGTGATTGTAATGTTTCACTTTTACGTCTCAGTCTCCCATCATGTTTTCATTATACCCTCCTAGGTAGTGGCATTCAAGGATATATCCTGGTGGAAGCATTTGCCTTGCTCCTCTGAATATATCTCTATGTTTTCCTTGAATTTATCAAGATGAGCATCAAAAGTACATCTTGTAGCCCATTTTACTGTAGTTCTCCACCATAGTCTTCCCCAGCTTCACATAATTTTGTTTTGTGATTCCAATAATCCTCAATCATTGCAAAAGTTATTCCAAATTGCTTTCTCATTCCATAATGAACATCTTAGGGAATTCTCTGCACTCTAGGATTTTCTTTATCACTGGTTTAACAAAGTTATCTTTTTCAGCCTTTGCCTCAGCTTAGGGAAGAAGTCTTGCAGATTCCTTTTTTAGATTGTGAGAAAAGTAAACAGTATCTATGAAAAACCCATAAAGCATGTAGTTCTGTTCACATTTAATTGCATTCAGAGAGATGATGGGTGATAGGAATGACTCAAGGAGGAAATTGGGCAAGGGGGTCAGTTGTGCATATGTACCCACACTGTGCTCCCAAAATTTCAGTTTTACTGAAATGGGTAAAATAATATCAAAATATCATTGTCAATGTCACAAAAGCAAAGTCTGAAGAAAATAATAGCCATTTCCTGTATATTTTAGACTTATGCAGAAAAGAAATTACACTGCTGAGGAACAAAAAAAAAAGGAAACATTTTGTTACATTTGAAATGTTTTACATGTATAACATTTCATTGAAATATTTGTATGCTAATAAATTATTTTTCTACAGGTATTCTTAGTATATTTAGTAGTTACCAGGAGAGTAAAATGTTGAATTTCTTCACTGAAAGTTCATGAATATTGTGTTATTATTTCTCCATGAGGAGCATGTAAGAAATACAAGGTGTAAATCTTTGGTGTGAGCAGATTTCTCTTAACTAGCATTGTTTGTATAAAAAAAGATCATTAAAAAATATCTGTCTTGCAACTGTTACTATCATTTATATGAATTTTGTTATTAATAATTTCATATTTTTAATCCTGGAGTTATGTTAATCTTTCTCAGATATCTTTTATCTTTTACTGATCTCAGTCATTAAACTGCAGCCATGCTAAGGCACTGCCTTAAAGAATCTTAGTCGAATGAATCAATCCCAGTACTTTATTTATATACTTTGGCACTTATTCTATTGGTCTCTTTTGGCAAGTTGTTAGGTACCAGGAGAGGACAAAAACAAACATACATAAACAAAATTAAATAAATGACAAAGGAATAAGAAATTATGTAATGAACTTCATTAGCTTACAGTTGTTTCTGCTATAGGATGCAATGCACTCATACCTTTGTTGGAGCTTCATGTATGTCTAGGTATAAATAATACCCCATGTTTATCTGAATACATTCTCTTTAATTCTATACACACACACACATACACATGCATGTACACACGTTGTTATCTATAGCATGTCTTTCCTTCCCAATGATTTTGACATGTTATTTGTCAAACTGGCTAGAACCCACTTCATTGCCTTGATTCTCTCTCTCTCTCTCTTTCTCTCTCTCATGGATTTCATCATTTTCTATCCATCTCCATTCTCAACATACATGTTCTGTCTATATTTTATGTATGCTTACAGCCATATCACGTTGAAAGTACCGGTTCTCATCCGATCACTGAAGTTAAGCAACATCGAGCCTATTTAGTACTTAGATGGGTGACCACTTGGGAAATCTAGGTGCTGTAAGCATTCCCTTTTTTAATGGCAGTGCCCCAGCATGGCCACAGCATGTGAGCTGAAACTAGATGAAAATGAAAAAAAAATGAAATATAAATAGTTGACTACATAGAAGTTCATCATATGCCTATTTCTACACACATATATACACAAAATTTATCTCTATCTATTTTGTACTGGGAGGGGCTTTTTACTCTTCAATCTCTATGTTTCATTTCCTACATATTTTTATCATTTTTTCCAGTGGTAATGTTTTCCATATATATAAATGCTTTCCTAAGTAAAACTGCACTTCATTTTTAAAGCCCTAATGGAGCTATAGGGTGATACACAAGCACTCAACTATGAATGCATTACATCTTATAGCTGAAGCAGCTGTAAGCTAATGAAGTTCATTACACAATTTCTTATTCTCTTGTCATTTATCTAATTTCTTACACTCTGTACTCGATTAACGCTTATTTCTGAAGTGTATGTATGTTGAATTCTAACACCATGTTGTTTGTATTATTGTGCCTATGCAAAATATTATAGAATATATCATATGATCATGTGACCAACAAGACTATTAGATGTCTTTGCATTGTTTTAGCCTTCAAATGATGCCATCCCACTCACTAGGTGAGCGAGCCAACATTCCCCCTGATTGAAAGGGAACTGGAGCAACATGAGATGAAGTGTTTTGCTCAAGAAGGCAACGCACTGTCCAGTCTGGGAATCGAACTAATGATCATGAGTGTAACAGCCTAACTACTAGGCCATATGCCTTCACATATATACATATAAAATTATGAATTAAAAGCAGCTCTAGTAATGTAAATATTATTGATCACACATACACAGCGTATATGTTTTATTTATACATTAAATTTGCTGCAGGATAGTGATTTTGTGATTTATTTTATGTGCAATGTATTTGTGTGTTGTTTGTATGCTAAATTTGCAGCATTGTTTCAGAGTGAGTCATGAAATTTACAACCTTCATGTTTACAATGACATCTATGTATTACAGTGGTCTGAAGTACATTTTGTGCTTTGCTAGATAATGGTTTCATGTTGATGAGCCGTTTATATTTTGGTGTTTTTGTAATATCTTTTGCAACTTACTGCAAAACAATTGAGTAGCACCCTGTCATTACCATTATCTCATTCTGATAATGAGATCAGGGAGGCCTTGAAGTACAAGGGTGTTCAATAAGTAATGCCCCTGACCCACTTCCCATAGCAGTAGAGCAACGAAACTTGGCACAGTTATTAATCTTTTTCTACATAGGAACCACCCAGAGTTACGCATTTCTCCCATCCTTTGATGCAGCTCTGGAGACCGTTTTTATAGAAGACCCCTGCTTGGTCCTCCAACCACGACGTGACTTCAGAAATCAAGGTTGCATCATCTGGGAAACGCTTTCCTTTCAAAAACAACTTCATGGCTGTGAAGAGGTGAAAATCAGAGGGTGCAAGGTCTGGAGAGTAGGGAGGATGGGGGAGGAGTTCATAGCCGCACGCCTGTGCTTCTGATCTGGCGACACGCGAGTTGTAGACCGGAGCGTTGTCCTGCAGGAGGAGGATGCCTTTGCTAATCTTGCCCCACCTCTTGATTTCGATAGCTTCTCTTAATTTCCTCAAAAGTGAAGCATAATAGGCTCCTGTAATTCTGGTACCCTTTCCCAGGAAATCTGTCATCACTATTCTGTCCTGGTCCCAGAAGACTGTAAGCATGATCTTGCCAGCGGAGGGCTGCACCCTTGCCTTCTTTGGAGGAGGTGAGTCACGGTGCTGCCACTGCATTGACTGGGCTTTGGTCTCTTGATCATAGTGATGGACCCAGGTTTCATCCTGTGTAGTCAGTCCTTTGAAAAATTTTGAATCATCTTCTTGGCACATCTCCAAATTCATCCTCGAGCTCTCGACGCGTTCTTGCATCTGGAAAAGTGTGAGCAACCTGGGAATCCATCTGGCAGACACCTTTTGCATATGTAAATGGTCATGAATGATAGTTTCCACAGACCCGGTACTAATCTTGACCTCATGGGCTATTTGACGAATAGTTATGCGTCGATCTTCCAAAATGGCAGCCTCAACTTGACGGACAGATGCCTCATCAATGGCAGAAGGGGCGACCAGATCTGGGAGCTGTTTCCACAGAGTTCCGACCGTGTTTGAATTCGCGATGCCAGCGTTTTACAAGGTCATATGATGGGGCATCATCACCATAAGTTACTTTCATTTCATCAAAAGTCTCCTGTGGTGTGCGTCCTTTCAAATACAAAAACCGGATCACTGCTCGACACTCAACAGGCTCCATTTCACACTTGACTTAGTTCAAACACCTGTAAATCAGAAACCACAATTAGTTCAGAGCTGTAATATGCCACTTAATCTATAGAGATATAAATAATTGCACATGCAAAATTTCAGCTAGATCAAACAAATGCAAGTAGGTCAGGGGCATTACTTATTGAACGTCCCTCGTACTAACAGACTAATTTTTCCAAACTAAACATAAAGGATTAATGAAACTTGAACGGATTTATGACATTAATACTCATACACAATAAGCTGGTCAACTCTAGGTTATGATGCTGGATGATACTTGTCAAGGTGCTATGCAGAAACATGAAGCCACATGATTGCAAAGCAAACTTCTTTACCACGTACATATGCTTGAAGACATTTCCTACCACATCTTAAATAAAATTGTCGATAAATTTGAACAAAGCTCACACCATACTCTCTTTAACTGGCATTGTTTGAAAATATATACAAAATTATCATCTTGTCTTTTTCATATCATTAATGTTGTAATAACTGGATTTTTGCCATCAATAAATTTGTGTATTTTATATTTAAAAGGTATTATTACTAATATTCTTATAGTTTTTTATTTACATTCATAAACAATCTTTTGCAATTAAAATAAAGTGGTGTACAAATAAATTTAGATCTCAAGTTTTCTGATATTTACTCTCATAATTTATGTTTAATTAATTTTTTTTTTTCAGAACCCTTATTGATAATAAAATCTTAAATCCAGAGGCTGGAGGTTTGTAAATTCATTTTTTATTTGAATTGTATTTTAAATTTAGGTTACATGAATTAGATTTAAAAAAGCAAACTTGTAGTATTAACTGGTTTTTAAGATGTCTTTTCTTTTTCAAGATGCATTGGTCTTTACTTTCATTTTGTTTTTTTTTTATAAACATTTGAGATAGTATATATTCAGATTGTCTTCAGGTATCACATATATTTGTGTTAGGATTGAACATGTGAATTTTTATTAGAAGACGAAATTCCAGAGCTCTTACCTGCAATAGGACAGATATATTTACACTTTGTTGCAATTTCAACTAATTTTGACAAAGGCAAAGAGATGAAACTTGTTATGGACTTATGAGTTGAGTTCTCATTTATTGACTCATTGCTTCTCTGTTTTTCATTGGCTTTTTGTTTTCACTGAAAATATTAGGTGATAGTTGCTTGTGATTCATACTATATATATTCTGCAATTCTTGGCTTTGTCTCAATTTCTGTAAAATTCTAAAGTTTTTAGCATCTCATTCCATGATTTAACCTCTTCTATATTTCATTAGATATTATATACCACTCTTTTATTTGCTCATTTAGGAGAAACTTTTTTCGGTTTTAATTTTAAATTCCTAGAAATGGACATCATGTCAAAGAACATATAATAAATACCTTCTTAGTAAGGTGTATATCAGTGTTTCCCAACCTATTTTCCCCCAGGCCCCATTATAACTTTCCAGAAAAATGTATACCCTACTGGTGGTTGTTAAAAAACAACTTTATTTTTAATATTTTATCACAACTATTTAATACAAGTAATTCTTTTATTAAGTACTTTAATGAAAACTTTATGCCTGGCAAATTTCTTTTATTCGAGGACACAATTTTGTTAGCTTCAGCCATAAATTACTACATTTTGTAATTTCAAGTCTGTTTCTCTTGGCTCAAACCAAATCATCAACAGCACTACAGCCACACTCAACAAATAAGATGTGGGGAAATGAATCAAAAATTCCTTTGCTGAAATGGCAGTATTAGGGTATTTCCTTTCAACTTCATCACATAGTCGCATCTTGGTACCTTTCATTTTGAGCAAAGTATTCACTGATTCATCATGTAGCAATTCTGATAACTCTTCTTGGAATCACATTGGAACTTCAGAGATATCTACTAGCAATGGTTGAGTTACCCAAGAGGGAAAATTCGTTTTCTTCAAATCACCATACTGAGGTCTTTTATCAGCATTTTCAAATACTCAATACTGTAGCAGTATCAATTACCTCACATTGATTCAACCAGTAAAATTTCATGAAATTTCATGTAGAAATTATTCCTTAGGCATAATTCTAAAACTATAGTGAATTCACAAACCTTTGTTCTTGTATCAAAAAAAGTTATATTTGCATCTTGGAGCTACTTGTTCAAGCTGCTTAATTTCTCAGAGAGATCTGTCAAAAAACATGTCATCAGACATTGAATAATGAGTCAATGAAGGCAGACTGGCTAGAAGTACATTTGTGAGTAAAGCATACCAATTCAAATTTGGAATATTTAAGTCACTGAAAGAAAAGTTTGGAAATCAATCAAAAATCACTACATTATTCACTGCATAAAATGCAACCTACAATCATACTCCTGAAGTTTGCTACAGAACCTCTCTGCTCATAACAAAGCATGGATCCCATGCCCTAGCACAATTTTGTTTGGATCCCATGCCCTACTGCAATTTTGTTTGGATCCCACACCCTACCACAATATTTTTGGATCCCACTCCCCACCATAATTGTTTTGGGTCCCATGCCCCACTACAACTTTTTTTGGATAACACATCCCACCAGTGAGGTGTATGACCCACATTGGGAATCACTGATGTTTATCATGTGTTCAGGAAAGTAAATGCCTGTGTGTTCTGATGTTAATCAACTTAAACAAAATCTTGTATATTTAGTATGATTAATAGTTGTGATAAGACTATAAATATGATAATGAGAATGAAGGCAAGAAGATTAACTCTAATGTCAATTTTTTTTAATCCTATAAAAGAAGAAATACTTAGGGTAATGATAGATTCACAGAGTAAAATAAGTTCAATGAAATAAAAACAGCCAAAGTAAATGGCATGGATTACAGAAAAATCAAAATTATTTAGTTGTATAAATTAATGAAGAACAAACATTCTTTATCAGTACAAGGGTCAGCTGAAAAGTTCATACGTTGACCAAGATACTCTTATGGAATGTGACCAAATGAAGTTTATTTTTCAGCACAGTCTCCCTTGCAATCCACACACTTCTCCCACCAGTGTTTCACTACTTGAATCTCACTGGTGAAGAAGCTTTTATAATGTTTGTCAAAAAAATCAGCAATAGCAGGCATGATATCATCATCACTGTGATACTGATTCCCAACCAAGTGTTTTTTCATGTTGGGGAAGAAATGATAGTCAGATGAGGCTAAATCAAGAGAATAGGCTAAATCAGTTCAAAACCATAGTCACTCACAGCAGTCATCCTGGGTTAGGAAACGTTCAAGGAAAGCAGCTAGCACTGCCTGAAATAATGAAAAAATTTTCCCATGATTTGATCAGCCTGGTGTGCTTTTGATCAGGTTTCAGATGTGGCACCTACCAAGAAGGAACCTTTGTCATGCCAAGTTAATTGTGCAGAATATTCTCAACTTTCTCATGGGATATGCTAATAGCATTGGCTATTTGATTTATAGTCAATTGCCTGTCATCCATCACCATGTG
The DNA here is from genome assembly GCF_006345805.1 of Octopus sinensis. Taxonomy (NCBI): domain Eukaryota; kingdom Metazoa; phylum Mollusca; class Cephalopoda; order Octopoda; family Octopodidae; genus Octopus; species Octopus sinensis. The sequence continues at coordinate 155,120,425 of NC_042998.1, read as the reverse complement.
GTGAACATAATCAATGTTTTCCTCAGTGGTGGCAGTTGCAGGACACCCAAACCTTGGGTCCTCTTCAAGACTCTCCCTTCCTTTCCTAAATTCAGCTGCCAACTTTTACACTGTTGATGAAGCTGGAGCATCATCGCCTAATATAGTATCTATGTCAGCGTGAATGTCTTTGGGGGATTAAACCCTTTTTCTGCAGATACTTGATAACATCATGATGCCAAATTTTGTCCATTTTCATAGGAAGTCACTACTGGTTACTTTTGAAGTCTCTTTGAAGAGTCAGATATCAGTTTACCTAGAAAGAAACAATGCAATTATTAATAAGAAGAGCTGAAATTAATGCATGCAAGATTTCACACCTCTAGCATCATTCCTTCATAGTTAGTCTATCAATTTTTCAGACCCCTCTCATATGTTCAGAAAGAGGATTTAAAAAAACATGTCCAATAATTTACAATGTTTAATTCAACAACTATGTGACTACAAAGGATTATTTTGATAAGCGTAAGACATTGCATGCTTTCCACATGTATGGGAATTACTGTATATCAGCAATTCATAAAAAAAAAGTGTATTGGCAACAAATGGATTTAACTGAGATGAGTTAATGTATGTGTAAAAATGCTTACAATGAAAAAGTCTGAATATAGTGTTTGTGAATATAGTGTTCTAGAACTGCATAGGGTCTCCCAGAAATTTTTTCTTGTTAAATTTTCCCCTTGTAAAACTTGGTAATCTCTCAAGAGTCAGACAAAAATAGCCATGGCAGTTAAATGAAGGATGCTGATGCCCTAACAAAATGTGCAATCCAATGTACATGACGTCAGACCCATGATTGTCTGACTTAAATCACCATAAATTTAGAATATCACTAAACTCAAAGCTGTTAATGAACCAAGTAAAATGGCTGCTACATACAAGAGGCAGTTTATTTTAATGTTAACATGTATGTGAAAGTAAACTTCTCTGCCTGAACAAGGAATAGCATAAATGTTTTACACTACATACTGTTATGGGAGAATCCTGAACACCCCCACATGACTGAAGGTGGACTAATCAATTACAATAAATAAGAACTGAGTGAACTATCAAGGGAGTAGTTTACAGGTGTTAGTTTGACTGTGTTGGTTTACCATGTTAGTTCAACCATAACAGTTGGTAGTTGAATAGTGAATACTGAGTATCATACCTACATTTGAGTAGTATGGAGTGCATTCTGTGTTAACATATATTTCTGCGATAGGTTATTTTTAGATAACCACAAACAACTATTTATTTGTGTAATACCATTTTACACCAGACATGTATACTCACATCATAATATTTTTGGTGACAAGATTATTCAAAGCTCATGCTGGACTGATTTTTGCTTGAACATGGAAGGTTTTCTAGCTTTTGTAATTCAATTACAGCAACAACAACAACAGTTGTTGGAATTACAGAAACAATAACAACAACAGTTGTTGGAATTTCAGAAGCAATAGAAACTGTTGGTACAGCTTATACAGAAGGAAATAGAAAATACATCTAGTTTGTTCACTCCTGACACTGTCACAAACTCATTTGGCGAGTTCACATATAACCTAGAGGACGGTACTACATTCTCTGCTTACTTTAGAAGGTATGAGGAAATTTTTAGAGAAGAATGCTGCGACTGGCAAGATGAGAAATAAAATTGACTTTTGTTGAGAAAGTTGGCACCAACCGAGCATGAGAAATATTGCAATTACATATTACCAAAGAAACTGGGTAAAGTCTGTTTTGAAAAAGCAGTGAATAATCTATTAAAGATTTTCAGTGTTAAAAGCTCTTTATTTAATATATTCTGGCAATGCATGAATATTACAAAAAAGAGGACAAAGATTTTATTGCATAAACTGGAATTGTTAATAGGGAATGTAAGTGATTTAAAATTAATGATCTAACACCAGAAATGTTTAAATGCTTAATTTTTGTGCAAGGTTTAACAAAAAAGAAAGATTCAGAAATTCATAACCGAATTCTGACTAAATTAGTGCAGAAGCTAACACAAGAAATATCTTGGGAATGCCAGAGAATAATCAACCTAAGGCATGCTCTAGAACAAACTGAAGTGAGAAATTGCTCTCATATATAGTCAGCGTGGCCAAAAGTAAGAAATGAAAAGCAGAAAATTAACCTGTTTTGGACGTAGAGAATTATACTACAGATTTGACTGTCCTTATAAAAATTGAAAATGCTTCAAGTATGGTGGGGGACAAACAGATACACAAATATGTACATACAAATATGTATATATAACAGGCTTCTTTAGCTTCCATCTACCAAATCCACTCAAGGCTATATATAGTAGAAGAAACTTGCCCAAGGTGCCACGCAGTGGGACTGGACCCGGAATCATGTGGTTGGGAAGCAAACTTCTTACCACAGTCATGCCTGCACCTGTATGTGCAGATTTCTCAACTGGACTAAATGAATGTTTAAGACAGTATAACTACCCATTACCTAGCCCAGAGGAAATCTCAAAATTAAGCAGTGGAAAATTGTTCTCAAAATTAGATCTTTCTGATGCTTACTTACAAATACAAGTAGAAGATAAATGTACTAAGCTGCTAACAATTAATACCCATGTGCAAATTTAACCAGCTCGTGTTTGGCATAAAAGTTACTCCAGATGCAATTGCCTACCTGGCTGATATATTAATTAAAAGTGAATCTTCTGATCAAGCATGTGAAATGTGTTTTTTTTTTTAGATAAAAGTTTCAAACTGGATGAGGAGACATGCAAATTTTTCTTGCCTAAAATTAAGTACTTAGTACAAATTATTAATAAAAATGGTAGTCAATTGATCTGTCAAGGGCAGATGCAATCAAAAATATGCTTCCTCCGACAAATATATCTACCGTACAAGCTTTTTGGGGACTTGTAAACTATTATCAGATTTATATACCAAATATGCATAAAGTAAGAGTTCCTCTAAATAATCTACTAAAAAAAAGGTGTTAAGTGGAATTGGTCTGACAATTGTCAGAAGGCATTCAATGAAATTTAAAAGATATTAGTGTCAGATTTGTCTTTAGTACATTTTGATCCTGCATTGGTGATTGTATTAGCTTCAGATGCCAGTGAGTACACTATCAGAGCAGTCATTTTACATAAATACGAGGATGATAACATGAAGGCTGTGGCCCATGCTTCACATTCTCTGCTACCAGCAGACAAAAATTACAGTCAAATTGAAAAAGAGGCTCTAGCAATTATTTTCATGATAATACAGATTGATCATCGTCCATTGTTATCTATATATGGGTCAAAGAAAGGAACTCCTACCCATACTACTAATAGGTTGCAATGCTAGGGTACTATATTACTAAACTATGATTTTAAGATGGAGTTTATACCATCTAAGAAATTAGGACATGCTGATTGTTTATCAAGATTGATACCAAAAAATACTGAACTGTTTGAAAATATTATGATTGCAGTGTTGTGAGCAGAAAAAGAAATTAAAAATATTTTATGTAATGTTGTACAAGAATTACCAGTTACATTAGAAGAAATCAAACTAAAAGCAGAAAATGATGAATTTATTACAAAAATGAAAGGAATTTTAAGTGCTGAAGAAGAAATGAAAATATGCGTTTTGCAGAATGCAACATGAATTCAAACCTATTTTCAATTTGTGACAATGTGCTAATGTACACACAAATAGTGGTAGTGCTGCCCACACTACAGAAACGAATACTAAAAGAATTTCACATTGGTCACCTGAAGATTTCAAGAATGAAATCATTGATGAGAAGCTATGTGTATTGGCCAAGAATGGACCAAGAGATTGAAGCACTAGTGAAAGTATGAAGAAGCAGCAAAATCACCTACCACAAAATTGCATCCATGGCCAAAAACAGATATCCCATGGTTCAGGCAGCATGTTGATTTTGCAGGTCCACTTAACAGTTCACATTACCATGTTGTAGTGGACAGTTTTTCTAAGTGGCTTGAAGTACATAAGTGTAAAAAACTGACATCCTTGGTTACAGTAAGTTTTCTACACAAATTGTTCACCAGATATCGTATTCTTGATACCATTGTGTTTGACAATGGAACTCAGTTTACTGCAGATGAGTTTTAAAAAATTTCTGTAAAATGTTCTGTATCAAACATATGACCACTCTACTGATTCATCCTAGGTCAAATGGACAAGTGGAACGTTTTGTTGATACAAAAAAGAGAGCTAAAAAGAAAGCAAACAACAAAATAATGGATGACTTAGTGCTTCAACAGTTTTTGAGGTATATCGAGTGACACCAAATACCTTTACCCGGTCCGGAATGTCACCTGCAGAACTAATGTTTGCTAAGAAGATTAGATCAGTGTACAACAAGTTGTTACTGGGAAGGAAAAGAAAAATATCAAACAACAAATATAATACAAAATTTTTCAAAATTGGTTACAAAGTTTTCTTTAAAATATTTTTAAAAAACGGTAAAGAAATGTGGGAAGATTACTAAACAGATTGGAAAAGTGTCATTTTTACTAAAAGGTCACAACCACAAACATAAGCAATATAATCAACTAAAAAACAAAAGGGTTACTGAGGAAACTGTCACAAGAAACAAAATTTTGATGGAAGTCTTATGATATGTTTGATGTACCAACATCAAAGCAAATTGTGGAAACTACATGTTCAAGGTGAGAGATATGGAGTTGCTTTGGAAGGGAAATAGATGAGAAAGTAGTAGGATGATTTGTAAGGTGTAGAAGGTGTAAGAGCAGTTGGGAGGGAGATATAAGGTTACATAAAGAGTTATAGTAAGTGGAACATGATAACAGATATAAGAAGGCATTGAGAATAATAGGAGATAAGAGAGATGTTAAGAATGGAGTATAGCAGAGGCAAGAGAGCAGTGACTGAAGGCACAGCAAGGATATGACTAGTAGAAGTAGTGTGGGCAGCAATGATAATGAGGAACAGAAGTGGTGGAGAGGAGGGAAAGAGGTAACCAGAAGAGAGGGCATTTGAAATGTGCCAATACTGCTTTCAGGTGATTATAGCAGCCAAATAGTGCTGTAGAAGTGGGAGTGATGGGTGTTAGAAGATGAGAAGCAGGAGAAGTACTTCACAGGACAGAGAGTGAATGATGAATGGAGAAAGGACCCATATGTACAAGAATACCAAATAGTTTTAGGATATCTTTTTTTACTGTAATGGATGTGTCTTCTGAAGCACAGCAAAAAACTAACTTAGTCATTTGTCATCTCCATAAGGTTCAGCATCTTGAGATCAGCCATCAATGTTTTGTTCCATATCTTCCTGGGTCTCTTCCATAAGTTCCATCCACTTTAAGCAATCATCACTTCTTTATACACCTGTCCTCATCCATAACCAGCACAATCTTCTCTCTTGCACACTACATCTGATTCCTCTTATGCTGAATTTTTCTCTCAGTACCTTAGCACTTTGCCATACATTTGCATTGACATTGCACATCCCACAAAACATATCAGCTTCATTACACTCTGGTTTTTACATGTTTTCCACATTCAGGGCCCACATCTCACTACCATGTACCATTGCTGTACTTATGCAAGCATCATACAGTTTGTCTTTCACTCTGAGAGAGGTAATTAGCTCTCTGAATTTTCTCCATCCTATTGTTATTCTAGCAACTTTACTTTTAGAACATCCTCCTCCTTTGCTAATTAGGTCACCTAGGTGACAGAAACTATCCACTACCTCCAGAGCTTTTGAGAAATTCAATTTCCTAATTTTTGTGGCCCTTGTACATCTTCCACATACAAGCACTACTTTTTCTGTTAACTTTCATGTGATTCAACTACATATTCCTACATATTGAGCAAGACTATTTATCTAAAGTGAGTAGAGTCCTATCTTCAATTCCAGGTTTTACTTCCAAACCTGGAATTTCTTTTTTAATTTTGTTACAAATCCTGCTATGAGAGTAAGATCATCAGCATATAGTAGTTCCCAGAGACAGCCAATCTTGAATTCTTCTGTTATTGCCTGGAGGCAATAGGAAGGGACTGAGAACTAAGCCCTTTTGAGTGCCTACTACTTATTGGCTAACTCTTGCCTCACTGAAAGCACCCCTGTACATTACTTGTATGGCTTTTACAACCCATTTGCCTACCCCTAGCATCCTCAGAGACCACCATATCACAACTTGAAGGACTCTATTGAAGGCTTTCTCCAGGTGAACAAACGCTAAGGACAATAGTTTACTCTGAGCTAAATAGTTCTGCTGTTGTCTAAGAAGGTAGCATCAGAAATACTTTTACAAAACCAAACTGCATCTCATCTAGTTTAATTCTATTTGATATAAAATATCTCAAAGCAGCATATTTGGTTTCAATCAACAACTTTGAAGATGAATTTCTATCTAATTGCTTGTAATGACTAAAAGAAATAAACTCTGGAAGAAGGAAAGACACCCAATATTTTATGTTTTGAAGATTATGTACTCTACACTGAACCGTGAAAGAAATGCGATTTTTTCAAATGTTATTTTTATTTGCTAAATTCTGAAAATTTTTTTCGGGGATGTAAGTGTAAATATTCCAAGATATGCTGGTTTATGGCTGAACCAAAATTGCAGGTAACCCTTCAACTTTCCCTAAAACAAGATGCCAAAATGCATTGGATGCTGTAGGTGGCAGTCGCAAACAATTGTCATGGAAACTGAAATGCACATGCATCTTGTGGAGATTATGGGTATAAAAATCAACTTGAACCACATTCCTGGTATTCGTAACTTGGACCCATCAGGTATGACCTGATTGTCAGCAGCACAGAGAACAAGTTATTGGCTGATTGCTAAGCAGGGCAGCATGCCCTGGTTTTTGCAAAATCTTACAATAGTCCATGTCAGCACCATCTATCACCTGCAACAGCGATACAACAGCACTGCAGACCATGCCCAGGTAGGACTACTTCATTCACCTGCAACACCTTCGTGATCGTTTCAGACTGGCCGATGTGACAGCTCATGGGGAACATTGGCACTGGATAGCGACCTGTCAGCAACAGTATGATGTTCACTGACCACCAATAACCTGTGTTGCCATCGTCCTGCTTAAGGGCTTATTCTCACTGCCCGCCACCATCAGGCATAACTACAGTGGGCTACACAGCACCAACATTGGTGGCATCAACAATGGAAGTCAGTAGTCTTCTCTGGTGAGAGTTGGTACTGCGTTGGATGGCAGAGTGAAGGTATGGTGTAGGAGGAATGAACGCTACAGAGACACGTGTAATGGAGAGAGACTTGTGGGGTGGCCAAAGCATCATGGTTTGGAGTGCTATAGGCCTGAATCAGAAAATTGGGCCCCATGTATTCCAAAATGTTGGTGCAGGCAGAGGGAATGGCATCACAGCACAGCACTACATTGACCAGATCCTAAGGCCTCACATCACCATAGCCATGTGTTCCAGCAGGACAATGCTCCCTCCCACATGGCCAGGGTCATCATGGACTTCCTGCATCAGTAAAACATCAGAACCATGCCGTGGCTAGCTCTCAACCTGGATTTGAACCCAATTGAACACCTGTGGGATGAAATCCAGAGACAGCTGAACCAGGTGGTCCCAAAGCCGACAACTCACATGGAACTGGAGGCAGCTTTCCTCAGGGTGTGGGCACAGGTGCCAATGGCTTTTGTGAGCCACCTCATGCATTCCATGTACCGACAGTGTATGACCATTTTGAACACCTAGGGAGGGCATACACGATATTGAACATCTCATGCTCTACAATTTCGATGTGCTGGATCTGCCCACTACCAGAACACATGACAACAACCCATAGTCTGTGGTCAAAGTGCATCCAAGAAATTGACTTTATTAGATTTATCAAAATTTATCTCTGACATAATGAAATTAAAACATATTTCACAGTCACACATGTCTCACATTCCTTTTGTGGTTCAGTGTATCCTTTCATTGAATTCTGTGAAAATACCCAAGAATAAACCATCATCATTCTTTTTACATCTAATTTTCTATGCTTGCATAAGTCAGATAGAATTTATTAAAGCAAATTTTCTACAGCCAGTTGCACCTAATTGTTGCCAATCTTCACCTGTTTCTGAGTATGGTTATATTTCCCCATGGTGTACATGGAAGATTAGAAAAGGACACCACTTGTATGATGCACCACTCATTTACATCTATTTTACATGCACACACACACACACATGCATATGTGTATGGTTTGGTTTTTCGGTTTTTCCAGTTTCAGCTAATGAGCTGTGGCCATGCTGGGGCACCGCCATTTAAAAATGTATGTATCTTTATAATATATGTATACATATATACTGCTGGAGTGGCTATGTAGTTCAGAAGCTTGCTTCCAAATAAAGTGATCTTGGGTTCAGTCCCACTGTGCAGCACTATGAGTACCTGTCTTTTACTATAGAGCCGACAAAAGTCTTGATGGTTGAACTGTAGAGACCCAGAGTAATATATGAGAGGTTGGTGCACTTTTGATAAGAAAGTAGAAGGTTATGTTGCAATTTGAGAGGTGAGAAAGTAACTAGAAGGCTATGCAGTACAATCAGAAATAAAATCTGCTGAAAAATTTTCATTTCATTTTATCTAAAACTGCTCTAGTTCCTTACAATACTGGATGTTTTGGATTCTACCCTATGTTTGTCTATATCAATTGACCACAAAGACCACTGAATTAACTTGCACTGTGGATCTATTTCAATCTGGGTTTCCCTCCTCCTATTCACTGTGTAGCAGTTTGCAGTATTTATTTTTAATTGCAGATCTTGTTTCTCTTTTACCATAGCCACATTGAGCTTTTCTCAGCTGTCTCTGACAGGTGTTCATTGTTGCTACTCTTTTGTGAATTTTGATTCTGACCTGGTCATTGGTACATGGAGATGCAACAAACCCTTGTATATCATCTTCCACTGCCTGAACTGTACCCCTCTTTTGTCAAATCTTTCACAAGTTCATCATATTTTCTCATCTTTTAGCAGCACTCTCACTTAAAAAACCTCCACATATGCGTCTGCCTTCACCTCCAACTCTACACTACATACAGAGAACAAAAATTTCCCATACCCTCAATCTCACCACCATAGTCATCACAGACAAAAACTCACCAGGTCATCCATTCTGACAAGACATACAGGTAATCAGCATACCTCTCATCAACTTCAAATAATGTACTTTAAAGCTTAACTGCAAATTGTTATCCTCACCAAACTTTTCAAGCCTCTTTTTCCATTTTTGGAAACCTACTACAGTGTATATTCCATCCCTCTAAAACGTTTAACATCTTTGATCCTGCCAAATTCCAATCTTCTAACATGTCAGTGTTTATGGAAACATTTATTAATAATTACCCCTTTCATAATCTTCAATCTGTTTCCCACCTTCTCAGTGACCAGCAGGATGGCAATGTAATAGCCAATCAACTAGAAACATGCTCTCTTATCTCACAATATCAGTGAAACCATCATCCATGTTTGGTATGAGAATTTCCTTGCTCACCAGCCAACCCATACCCAACTCTGGTAAACACCAATGCTCAGTAATGTCTTCCACACTAACTTTTGTCATTTCTAATAACTCAGACACCTAATCACTCTTCTTTGCGCAGGATTTGTCCACACTCAACCTAAACAACATTGGAAGAGGCTCTATGCAAATTCTCTCAAATTACACCCTACCATCTTGAAAAAGTAAGGAGACATTGACCAATGTAGTTGTAGATATGCAAAAAATGAGATAGTCATAACTGTAACACCTTTGCTTATAGGTCTGGTTAAGCAGTGATGATTTTTTGCTACAACCTCATACCAGTCTTTTGATACCTCTAAGAACTTAGTCTCCTTTAACAGTGGAAAACTAAATCACTACACTTATCAAGGAAACTGTCTTGTACTTCACCCTCACTAATCATGAACAACATATAACTAAAACCCTTAAAGTCATTACAAATATTAGGTCATCTCTGATGATGTATTATGATGTTCCTACATATTTAACATTGCTAAAATAGCTTCACAAAGACTAGGACTCTTCTTTAGAGCCCCAAAATTTTCAATTCTGATAACCATAGGCAAAATTTAAATAAAAATTACTATAATTGTACTGCAGCTACTTGTATGGACACTCTAGACTACATCCCAAAGTCATCTAGTTTTGTTCATATGTATACAGTCATTCACGGTGGATATATTAACATTTCTGTGTACACACTCACACATACACACATCTTTATACATCTGTATATATAAAAGGTAGGATGTGTGTGTGTGTGCACGTGAATGTAGTTTATGCACATCCACAAATTAGCACACATGTCACTCAAATTTAAGAGGGCATTTGTCACGACCCTAGCTGTATTTTCATCAAATTATTTTCCCCCGAGGCACCAGCAAATAGCGGTAAAAATAATTTTGAACCATAACTTGTAACAATTTTCAAGTTGGAGAAATACATGATCATTTGCAAATATGAATTAAGTCCCCTTCTAGCAACGGTGTAAAGAGAGGGAGTGAGAGAGAGATAACAGATTTTTAAGATTTCATTATGTTAGTGAGTGATTGACAGGCAAAAATAGACATACATGGGTTGTTATGTATGTATGTATGTGTGAATGGCTTCAGTCACACACATGAACATGTATGTAATGTGTGTGTGTGTGTTGCCCGTATATATATATATATATACACACACACACACACACAATATAAATGATATTCTCCATTTCTCCACAACTAATTTCCAAATTAGCTGAATCCATTGCTCTACTCATAGCGACATATAGCTGGTCGTGCGTGAACATGGGAGAGAGCAGAAGTTATCAGAGCAAAAATCTTAAGTGTTGACTCTAGACATGCTCCTTCACAAACGATCAGCTATTATTTTGTAAACAATGTTTCGAAACTGTTCATGTTTTTGAAAGGAGAGATCTGACTCTCACATCTCTGCGGGAGAAGGTAGGCCCCTCTGTTCCTCTTACAAAACTTACGTCTGGGTGCCAAATTTGCTTCAATTGATGGTATTACTCAGGGTGGTGGTGGGACAGGGGCACAGGCAAGGGAATATAAAAAACATGTATGCAATAGGTGTACATACGTATATATTTGTGTGTGTGTGTGTTGCCCATATATATATATATATATCAAGAACAATCTTACTTAGAAAGGGATGCGTGCGTTCTGTCATATAATATATTAATAAATAAAACATATGCATATATATATACATATATGTACGTACCTACCTCTACATGTATATATACATGCATATATGGGTACAGGACACCAAAAAAACGTCGAAAACAATGAGAAACGAAAACATAAACACAAAACCAAGGAACTGGACATTTTTCTTAAACAACAAAAAAATAGAGTACAGGACAAATAACACAAGGAAAATTCCCCTTCTTCAGTCGCCATGGTTTCATCTACTCTGCATTTCGAAAGTGAAGGCGATACGCATCTTCAATAGAAACTTTCCTTCCTGCGAAAAGCAAATCAAATAAAATTTGAGATCTTTTTGCAGAGGGGTAAAAATGGTAACAATAAAAAAGGGCAATAACGACAGTACAAAATATAAACAGTAAAAGACAGGACAAGGAGAATAACAAGACAAGAAGAGCTGTTAAGCCGAATGCAAAAAAGTATTACGAACGCTATTTTTGAGGACGGCGAAGGAGCAAAGAAAATGCCGTCCACACTTCAAGGAAGTCAGGCCAGAAAGACAGTAGCAGAGCTCTCGTCGTATTGAATTCAATTGTATTTCCATTCACAGCCTGTGAGAAACTTGGTTTTCCTTTTTCATTTGAGTAAACTTCTCCCACCACGGGAAAGTCGGACGACAAATTTAAAGCCATAATGAAAGTTGAATACACATAAATTTTCAGCCCCATAGGGTGAAAATTACAAAAAACCATAGTTCACAATTAACAATAACCACGGACAAAAAACGAACCCACTCAGTAACAGCAACAAACAACATAGAATTGAAGAGCAAAAAATAATCCAGAAAGAGGCAAAAAAGCTTGGCTTTGCTAGCTGTCGATGCTTATTCACCTTTCAAAACTTATAGAATTTCAAGTGAAATAAATTCACTGATCTACAAAATTAGAAATTTGCATTTCTAAATCTCTCAGAGAGACTTATACAGTAACAGCATGATAAAGTGATGGTTTGTTGCCAACTTAATGTGGCAGTCCTTGGAAAGGGGAGAATGCTGCTGCTATTTAACCCCAGCAATGACTCTGAAACTAGTCTCTAGATGCTAGCTTTGCTGAGTGGAGGTGCTTATCTCCTCTGAAAACTTAAGGACACAGAACGCTTGTGTTACATAGTCAACTGGAAACGATATCTCCTGGGGCTAAATAGCTGTAGCATTCTTCCTTTTCCTGGGACTGCCACATTAAGTTGGCAACAAACCATCACTTAAAAGTATTTTTTTATATTTTATATTTTATGATTGTAGATCAGACAGTGGACAGATAATTGGTCACCACCCACATAAAAATTATGTCCTCTAAACAGTGAAATTTTCTTTTTGGCCTTAATGATAAAATCTTAAAAATGGCAAAACACTAAAAATCAATGCCTTTATAAATATTGTGAAATGGGCAGTATATCTGATGGCAATTAAACTGTATGTATCTTTTTATATATATATGAATGAGTATATAAGGTAATGGAGATGGCCATTAACAACACCTTGAATTTCTCTCCTCTTAATGACTACCAGGACAGTTTCTGTAAAGCCTGATCCACTGGTGACTTACTCTTGTTCTGTTAGCACCAGGAGGTTTTTGACCTTGAGTGGAATAAGGTGAAAATCCTGTTGTTACTCATGGTATCAGTAAAACTTTTGACCATATCTGACATGTTAATATTCTATTGAAATTTCAACCTATGGACTTCATCCTTTCAGATTACACTATTGCCATGTGGGTTGACAGAGCTCTTTCTGTTCCTCGTTGGTTTACCCCAGGGTTTGGTTTTGTTGCCCACTCTTTTCCTTCTATACATCAATGACTTACATGACATCACATTCAATAACACTTCTCTTATGCAGATAATATTACCCTCCCTAACATTCTCCAACCATTCATCATCTATTCACAACCTAAACACCATCACAACAAGACAAACTTCAAGACCAAAGACCTCAAAAGAATCCTAAAATGTAGATGCATCAATCTTGTTTCTTTGAGCAGCAAGAAAACACAAACGCTACTCATCCCAAGAAACATCAAAGGAGAATAGATTAGAAAGTAACAGGATGATGTGAAAAGTAGTGGGAGGGACATGTAAAAGTACATAAGGGGGGATAGTAGCTGCAGTAAGTGGGGCATGATAGCAGAGATGAGAGGGTATTGAGAATTATAGTAGATATAAGAAGTGCTATAAGATGAAGTATGGCAGAAAGTGAGGGAAAGCAATGACTGAAGGTGTTCTGTGTTCATATTGAGTTGTGGAAGATATTTATTGATGAAAGTTGCCTCTTTATTCATTCTTTATTGTACTGAGGTGTTCTGTGAACATTGATAGAAGGGGAAAATTAGGAAATTAGGATTATGATTCCTAGCACACCTTTCTGTGTTCACTGACCTGTATCTGTATTGTGGGTGGCGGATTTGTTCTTTGTGGAGAGTGGTTCTTCAATGGAGTGATATTCCTGTTTGGCATAGACTAGATTTTCCGAGGCACAGGTGAAATTTGATTTAATCTTGAATATTTCACTTTGTTTAAAGTGGAACTCTGAACCCTCCAAAAGGTGGGGGCATGGTTCTGTTGTTAATGGATATAGTCTTGCACTGGTTAATATTTTTTTCAATGATTTGGGTTGCATTTTGCTTTTGATAATTTTGTGTGAGCCTAAAATTTTGTTCATTGTTTTATCTCCTGTGAGGATGGGAAGATTTTGGATAATAATGCTAAAGGCTTCGTTGTTTCTAGGATTATGTGTGGAGATGTATGGGAGTATTTTTAAGTCTGGTTTAGTATTTCAGTTAATTTCCCTTAATGTTTGTATATCTATTTTCATAGCTCATTTAATGCCATCATTTATTAATGATATTGGGTAATGTCTTTTGATTAGTATTGATCTGAGTTCAAGGAGTCTTTGTTCATTCTTTTCACTAGATTATAAGGTATATTAATTTTTTTATGTGTTTGGGGTGGCATGAGTTGAATAATAGGTATTGTTTAGAATCTGTGGGTTTATAGAAGATGCCTGTTTCGATGTGGTTATTGACTATTTTAATTAGGATGTCAAGAAAAGGGAGGTGTTTACTGCTGTGCTCCATGGTGAATTGTACGTTGCTATTAATATTGTTAAGCATTATTTTGAAATCGAGGCGTTTGGCCATGGTGTCTTTCCAAAGTATAAAGCAATCGTCCAAATAGCTCTTCCAGTTCACCTTTAAATAGCAATGAAATGAGGTGCCATATTTTTGTAGTGATGATTGATATATTTTAAGCTCTAGGTAACCTATTACAAGGTTCGCAATCACTGGAGCAGCTCGGGTTCCCTTTGCAATTACACATTTTTGTCGATAGTAAACTATCGAACATGAAATAGTTGTTCAGTAGGATGAATTTGAGTGCTGTGATTATGAATCTGTGGTTGATGCATCCTGGGATCTCTTCTGGGTATTATATATATATATATACACACACACACACACATATATATATATATATATAGAGAGAGAGAGAGAGAGAAACATTATTATTTCTAAATCTCTCAAAGAGAGATATTCAGTAACAGTGCTTTAAAGTAAAGCCTATTTACCAACATAACATAGCAGTGCTGAATGAGACGAATGTTACTGTTGTTTAGCCCCAGGAAACATCATTTCCAGCTGGCTATATGACACAATATCTGTGTCCTTATATTTTTGAACAGAGGAGTTCAGCACCCCATCCAGCACAAAGCAACCTCTATGGACCAGTTTCTGGTTTGTGTTCGAAAATATAAGGACACAGATATTGTGTCATATAGCCAGCTGGAAACGATGTTTCCTGGGGCTAAACAACAGTAACATTCGTTTCATCCAGGACTGCCACATTATGTTGGCTAATAGTCTTTATTTTATTCATACATATATATATATATATATATATATATATATATATATATATATAATATATATATATATATATATATATATATATATGGTCAAAACTTTGAAGTCACTGTCAGCCTTTTCTTTGTAAAAATTAATAAATATGAATACTATACAAAGTATTGAATAATCTCTTAATTTAATATTCTATTGTTTTTATATATATCTTGACATAAAAACAAACATTGCTATGTAGGTAAACTTACATGTAAGTATGATATGTATATATATATATATATATATATATATATATATATTATATATATATATGTGTATGTATGCATGTATGTATGTATGTATGTATGTATGTATGTATGTATGTATGTATGTATGTACAAGGTGGTATCAAAAATTCCTGGGCTAGTTCTGTAGCACACCAACAGATGTCAGCACATGGTTGCATGCAGTGAGAGCTAGCAGTGACCGTCATGAGGCAGTGTGGCAAGTGACATTGTTGTGTTTACTTCACAAGTTGTGAAGTATTTTTATGATCATGTGTATGCTGTAGTCTGTGATTTTCACATGGACAGTAAGATGGAACAAAGAGCCAAATATGAAATTTTGTGTTGAACTTGGGAAGTTTGCTACAGAAACATTGAGAATGCTTCAGCAAGCTTATGGTGATGAGGCAATGGATTGTACACAATGTTTCAAGTGACACAGGTGTTTCAAAACCAGAAGTCCCTGGAAGACGACGAGCAATCTGGAAGAACTGCCATAAGCGTCACCTTCAGAAATGTGATGAAAATTCATCAGGTTGTGCATGAGGATTGTCAGAAGACACTCAATGACATTGCTGATGTTGTTGGTCTATTGTACGGGTCCATGCAGGCAATCCTAACTTCTGAATTGAACATGCGGTGTGTCTCTGACCACTGAGCAAAAAGAATATTGTGTTGAAGTTTGTGAAGATCTCTATCAGCATGACCCAACCTTCATATCAAATATCATCACCAGTGATAAGAGTTGGGTCTACTGGTATGACACTGAGATGAAGCAGCAGTTGTCACAATAGAAGAGCCCTTCATCTCCATGACCAAAGAAAACATGATAGAGCCACAGCTCAATCAAGAGCATGCTCATCATTTTTTTAAATTTTTGATATCCACAGTATTGTGCATCAAGAATTCATCATCCAGGGCCAGATCGTCAATATTTTGAAGTGTTTGAGGGAGGACATTCAGCAAAAACAACTGTATCTGTG
Organism: Octopus sinensis; assembly: GCF_006345805.1. Taxonomy (NCBI): domain Eukaryota; kingdom Metazoa; phylum Mollusca; class Cephalopoda; order Octopoda; family Octopodidae; genus Octopus; species Octopus sinensis. The sequence continues at coordinate 155,104,104 of NC_042998.1, read as the reverse complement.
GAGTGCAAAGAATTGGATTCTTCATGACAACAATGCACCCTGTCACTGATCTCTCCTCACTTGTGAGTTTCTCGCCAAAAACATGGTATCACTTCCATGCCAGCCTTATTCACCAGATTTAGCACCTGCAGACTTCCATCTCTTCCCCAAGATGAAAATGCAGCTCAAAGGTCACTGTTGTTGAGATCCATAGGAAATTGCAGAAGGTCCTCTAGTCACTTATGGAAAACAACTTCCATGCTGGATTCCAAAAGTAGCAGAAACACTGGGACTGGTGTATTGCTGTGCAAAATGACTATTCCGAAGGTGATATTAAAACTTAGGTAAATAAGTTATTTTTTATTAAGCATAACTAGTCCAGGAACTTTTTGATACCACCTTGTATGTATATATGCAAAAATATATACACATGCACATGTATACACTTCTAAAATTATACATATACTAGCTGGACCCGGGAAAACTTCATGGAAAACAAAAAGTGTAAGCATCTGTAAATAGTGGCTTCATTTAATAGCTATCAAATAATTATGCATAAGCAGGACCCTGGAAAATTCTACAAAATACATAAAATGTAAACACCTTTAAAATTAACATCCAATTATAGCACATTTAAAATTAACATCCAATATTATAGAAAAGTAAAAGTGATATCCAATATTGACTTAAGATCCAGTATATAAACTACAGTAATCAATTATATTGTAGGAAAGTAAAAGTAACATCCAATATTTGCTGTGGTTATGTATCTGTCTACTCTGAAAATACTGATAAACATGTAAAAACACAGAATGAATATCACCTTCCTTTCAGTCACCACTCACTCCCTCTCTGTCTCTCTTCTCTCTTGCTCTGCCACTCACTTCAACTATACTGCCTCTACTTAATACTTTTTATTTCTCTTTTTCTTTCTACCTCTCCCTTCAACTGTAGAAAGTAGCAGTAACAGAGAGAGAGAAAGAGTGTGAAAGAGAAATAGGCAGACAGACAGATAGATAGATACATACATACGTACATACATACATCATACATGCATAAACACATGCATGCATGCATGCATACATACATACATACATACATACATACATACATACATTGTTTTACAATTTCCATATATTTAAAGGCTTTGTCATATATCGTACAAAACAAAAAGTCTTCCAGCATTTTCTCTATGAGAATGGTTTCATTCTCTTTCACCATTATTCTCTATCCACTCCCTTCCTTCACTCAATCTCTCTTCCTCCTCCCACCTATCTCCTTCCTCCATGTTGCCTTGTCTCTAACCATCCTCCTACATTTAATGTAGTTATATTTCTCTCACCTCTCAGCACTATCAATCTCCCCATCTCTCTCACTCTCTCCAACTCCCCCCTCTTTGCCACTTTGCCTCTCACTTCAACTATAGTGCCTCTGCTTAACAAGTTTTATTTTTTTTTGTTTTACCTCTTCCTTTCAACTCAGTGTGACATACACCACAGGTATGTACATATGTACATATTAGCATATTAATATTATTGATGATGATGCATAGTATTACTGAAATAACATGCATCCTTATTTTCTTAATTATATACATATAATTGATAATGATATATACCTGATTAATATATTTCTTTGCTATTTTATCTGAAAGAACAAAATTATTAATTTTATGCATTTAGAAATTATATAAATTATGACAAAATTTTAAATAAATTATTAGCTGAATTTAATGTTTTTGTTGTGTGTATATGTTAATCAGTGTTCTAACATTGAAATTCTATTTGTGAAATGATCTATTTCAATTTGTAAAAAATTATAGGAGATTCTTCAACGCTGCCGCGTCGAGCCACGTCACTTTCCAGCGTTCCTTCAAAGGTAAGTATTAATCTAAGGATTATTTTTCATTAAGACAATCTATTGTTATCATTGATAAATTTCAATAAAGTTTCAATCTGAAAACAGTTAGACCAAATGCCATTGAGTTTGCTATATCTAAATTAGATTCAAATCATATTAAATTCAGCCTAGAATATCTCCTGATCTTTTCCACTCAAACCTGTCTCTCACTACCTGTGCACACTCCACAAATGCAATAATTTCTGCAGTCTTTTCGAACTCACAAAACAAACTATTCTGATAATGTTCATTTTATGAGTCTCAGGCAGTATGCTCCCAAGCAGGTCACTTCAAACTCTCCCCTCTCTCTCTCTCCATGTATCTACTTATCTCATCCCCTAAAATGGTAGCCTCTCTGACTCTGCCAGCCACTGACCTATCACACTCTCTTTCAACAACTCACAGTAGATGAGCTTTCATGAAAGATCCTCTGTATCATCTTGAATGTCTTTCCCTCCTCAATAACAACCTGTGGAGCTTACATATGCATGCATGCATACTTTCATACATACACACAAGGGTGTGCTGAAAAGTTCCTGGCTTTAAGGATATTGTGAAATGCCTTCTGTTTTTTTTACAGGGCTTAGAAAAACTGAAGAAACATTGCAATAAGTGTGTGAATGTGAGAGGGGAATATGTTGAATAAAATCATAATTAACTGATCCTCCTGTATTTTCTTTTACCCAAAGGCAGGAACTTCTCAATACTCCTCATATATAGTATAAATAGTGTAAACCACAGACACTTGCATACTAAAATGAAAAACATGTACACCACACAAATACAATTTAACCATGAGCACAAACATTTGTATATATATAAGGCAGGATGTGTGTGTGTGTTTGTACGTGAATGTAGTTTATGCACATCCACAAATTAGCATGCATATCGCTCAAATTTTAGGAGGACATTCATCATGATCCTAGCTGTATTTTCGTCAAATCATTTTCCCCCAAGGCACCCGTGAATAGTGAATTTTCATAGCGGAGAAATCCACTGTAGTGACACCATCATTGTTTACAAACATGAGTTAAGTCCCCTTCTAGCGATGGTGTAAAGAGAGGGAGGGAGAGAGAGAGAGAGATATAATAGATTTTTAAAATTTCGTCTTTTTACTGAGTGATTGACAGGCAAAAACAGACAGACAGGTGTTGTTATGTATGTGTGAAACACATGCATTGCCCATATATATATATATATATATATATATATATACACACACTCAATATAAACGATAATCTCCATTTCTCCACAGCTAATTTCCAAATTAGCTGAATCCGTTGCTCTACTCATAGCGATATATAGCTGGTTGTGGTTACCAGAGCAAAAGACCTACGTGTTGACTCTAGACACGCTCCTTCGCAAATGATCAGCTATTATTTTGTAAACAATGTTTCGAAACTGTTCATGTTTTTGAAGGAGAGATTTGGCTCTCACATCTCTGTGGGAGAAGGTAGGTCTCTCTATTCCACTTACAAAACTTATGTCTCTGTGTTTACAAATTTGCATTTTGTAAACAATGTTTCGAAACTGTCCATGTTTTCGAAAGGAGAGATCTGACTCATTTCAATCATAACGTCTACCAATTTTGATGTATTTTGTTCAAACTTGATGCCAGTATTACTTAGGACTCATGGGATCTTTGAATGCTTTAAGTTCTCCAAAAACGAAAGAAAAAAAAATCGACGAGTGGAAAAAATCAATAAACTGATTCCTTATGAGATTTCCCAATCAATTTGTCTGCAAAATTTCAGCCAAAAGTTTACCAATTTCAATGGATTTCACTCAAATTTGATGTCAATGTTACTTAGTTTGCTTTGAAATAAAGAGCTTGATTAGCTTAATAATCATAACTTAATCCCGAGCAAAGCCGGGCTATACTGCACATCAATTGAGTAAGATGACCACAAACCCCTGACACCTGTCTTAACTAAAACAAAAGGGCCTTGCTATTTGGTTAGTGACCAGCTTGAATTCCCTAAATGAAAAAGACTTAAGTAAATCTTAAAGAAATCATATATATATATATATATATATATATTATCTTGAACTGGTGGCAAGGGTCTCACAATATGTGAATATGTTTAGAACATGTGTCTGGAGTAGCAAAAGTGCCCAAAGGTGCCTTGTATATGGCGGTGAACTTTACCTTTCTGGTATGATGTACAAGTGCACATCCAATTACGAATATCTTTTTGCATACAGGGCCACATGAAACCACTTGAAATTAATTTTGCTGTTGCTGAAATACCAGGATGAGATAGATTATAAAGAACCAAAAAAGAAACGTTTGTTTATGAATCTTAGGAATGTAAGGTCTGGAAAAATTGGTAGAAACATCGCACCAAATAGAAGAATTTGTAAAATGTAGTGGTAGTAAACAGAGGTCTAAAGAAGGTGAGTCCAACAATTGAAGATGCAAAAATTTGTCATCTTGTTATTGATTCAATGCAATTTGCTGCAAGTCAGTGGAATTAATAATATGTATGCAAGATAAGGTATCAGCTGCAGAATTATCTGCACCCTTGATGTAATAAATATCAACAGTGTATTGTGAAATGAAATCCAAATGTCATAAGTCTCTGGGCAAATATTTGTTTTTAGTTGTAGAGCAAAAGTCAATGGTTTATGATCAGTAAAAACTGTAAAGTGTTGCTCCTCAAGAAAGTGTTGGAAATTTTTTCATAGCTAAATAAGCAGTTCTATACTAAATGTGCTTTACCTTGACTCTGCTGGTTTGAGGTATTTGGGAAAAAAGCATGTGATTGCCAAGCATCTAGAACAGGGTGAGCCAAAAGTTTAACTCTTGATAACTTGTCCTTAATATCCTCAAAAGCTTGTAGTTGAATAGAATTTAATGATATAGGTTCATTTTCCTTTTTTTATTACGTGAGGGGAAAAATTGTCTTAGTACAATGTGGAATAAATCTTCTATAGAAGTTAAACTGAGAAATTCTCATAGCTTTGTTGGAGAAGAAAGAACTGGAATATCACAACTAACATCAATCTTCCCCTGTAATGGACTTATTCCATCTTTATCAATTACATGTCCCAGAAAAGTGATGGAAGGAACACCAAAAACACATTTATTTGCATTAATTATCACACCATATTGTGACAGGTGAGTAAAAGGTTGTTTTAAATGAAGTATATGTTCCTCTTCTGTGGAACTGGCTATAATTAAGTCATCAATGTAAGTGAAAACAAAACCTAGACCATGTGGGGCTTCAATAAATCTCTGAAAAGTATTAGTAGCATTACGTAGGGCAAAAGGCATTTGAATTCGAACAAACCAAAAGGAATAATTAAAGTAGTCTTAGGGATCAATTGAAATCTGGTTGTATGCACACACTAAATCGAACTTCAAAAAGATACTACTGCCATATAATGATGCAGAAAAATCATGAATATGAGAAATATTTATCTTGTACTGTTAAAGCGTTGATAATCTCTACAAGGTTGCAAATCTGACTTTTTAGGTACAAGGTGTAAGGGAAATAACCAATTATTGCTAGAAGGATGAATTATACCAAGATCCAACATGTGACTAAATTCCTCCTTAGCTACTTTAAGTTTATTTGTGGCAAGATGTCTGGAACAATACATGACAAATGGTCCTTTGGTAATAATATGGTATGTCACTGTATGCACTAGAGTCTTATCCAGAAATTTTAATAAAAAGTTCATGGAAATGATTAGATGGAACACAAAAAAAAAAGTGGACTGACAGTAGAAGGGCTGGAAAACATACAAGTGTAGAGAGATGAGTTTTTGTGTCAATTAATTGCTTACTTTTTAAATTGACCAAATGGTGCAAAATCTGCACTAAGAATCAGGTAAGGTAAGTCTGCAACCATAAAAACCCATAAAAATTGACATCACAGATTTATATCCAAGGTGAATCATTTTTCACCAAAAAAGTCTGAATTGGGAAGTGATTTTCTGCTTGTAAGATAACGGCTGTTGGTCCTCATGAATCAGTCAATAAGCTCACAAGCCAAATACTATATACTACTCCTATGTCTACCAACAAATGCTGCTTGGAATTGGTACCATAGATTAAAAAAACACACGACAAGTTGATGATCTTTCCAGAGATGTAGTCCTGTTTAATCTCTAATAAAGGAGTTTTCTTGGCATTGGATAACTGGAGTAAAAGTACACAGGGAAGTACACTTATGTGCATGAATTCCAAAATGATGTCCACTCCCTGCTAGTGCTTGTACCATGACATCTAGAAAATGAACATCTGTGAGGTCTTGCATGCAGACTGGAAGTAGGAAACCATAAATGATTAATTTGGTCAGTAATATTTTGGACATTTTCGTCAACAACTTTGCAAAAAAAGAAGCTAATTCAGAAGATAGTGATGAAATGAAAGGATAATTTTCTGCACCACTTGAAGTTAAGGAAATGTCCATTATACCATCAGCTGAGTCTGCTAACTGTTGAATGGAACACTGCTCCCTTATGGTTGTTAAAATTGCTTGCAAATTAGTGGATAGGTGGGAAAAGAAAAGTTGCGGTAAAATGTCCTTGCCCAGAGGATTACTCCCTAATAAATCACACATACATCGGAGCAGTTATGATGGGTATTTATCTCTTAAAATTTCTATACAAAGGAGCTGATGAAATCGTTTTTGTTTTGATGTGGAGGTGCACCTCAGAATTTCTTTCTTTATATGTTGATATGATGGCTGGTCTGCACGGGTGGTGATGAGGTCTTTCATCTCACTGCTTAAGGCAGGTGGTAATATGCTAACTAACAAGTGAAATTGTCTAGTGTTGGAAGTAATTTTGTTAGTTGCAAAATTTGCGCTTAGTGGAGAAAACCAGATGGCCAGGTCTGCTGTGAATGGTGGGGAAACAAACAACATGGCTGCTGGCATAAGATATGTTAGAAGAAATGGAAGGAACTGGAGAAGATGCCATGCTGCATTTGATTACAGGATATAAATTTCAAAGAAAGACAACAGCTGGCAATTGCTCAACTCAAAATGTCCTGCTGGCAGATTTAACTGCTATTTCAAGCCAAGCAAAGTGATTCTTTGAAGTTCACAACAGTAGAGAGAGGTAGTAATACTTGGACACAAGAGATTCTGGACTCCAAATAATTGAAAGTATAAAATCTGCAATAAAAGTTCTACATTTGAATTTCTCAATGGAAAAGATTTTTATGCATGATGTGTAACAATAATTGAGAAACTGAGCATCAATAGTCATTCAGGATTTATAGGATGTTCATTGGTGGAAAGTGTGCTTGATCTTTACTGCTTATATGTACTGAATTATTGTATAGGATGGCTGTCAAGTGAGGTCATCAGTTTATATGATGGTTCATCAGTCATTCATTCAGAGTCACCAATTTTTCCAGTAAGTCTAAAGTCCCCCTTGGTTTTACTACTGAATCATGCATACCATTATAAAATATATGTTGCATGTTCACTCATGGAAGTAATACAAGAAATGAACTTTAGAAATAACAGCAAGACTTTATTCTTCTAAAGTAGTACAGTGGATCAAGAAAGAAATATCACGAATTCTGATGGTTGTAGTTCATCCATTGTTTGGATAATTCAGCTTGGGTCATTGTTGGTTACATGTGCTCCATTATATTAATTTTACTCTGGTGAATAACGGCAGGGAATCAACATAACTTGCCTTCATGAAAATCACTCACCCTTCTGCTTGTAGATAATGAGTCACACCAATTTATAGTAAAAAGGAGACTCCAGAGCACATATAGATTAGTTCTTTGAGAATATATTATGCACAGCATGATTGGACTTTCAATCTAAATCCTGCACAATATTCAACAAGTTGCAGCACAGGACTCAACTAATGTTCAAAACTCACATGATAGGTAAAACAACCAACCATTACATATTAATGTGCTGAGCCTATATCATTTTAATGTATTCGATATGCCACAATAGCAATTGGTTTCACTACACTATCATTGTCAGAAACCAGTTTCTTCCTTACAGGAATATTTCAAATAATTAAAAAAAGAGAACATCCATCTGTCTGTCCATCCATCCGTCTGTCTGTCTGTCTGTCAGTCAATCAGTCAATCAACACCTACTTTTTTGTACCATATATTAGTGGTCTTTTGTCTTTGACAATTTTGGCAAAAGCAATACTGTATTAACTTCAGTAAATCCTTTGAACATATCTAGATGAGAATTCTCTGGTAAATTTATCAACTATGAGCACCATTGAAATTGCTCACTAATAGCATTATATTCATTAATATGTAGACATGCACTTTCTCTCTGCTTCTTCTGTGAGTAGCTTAACAGTCCCTGATTTCCTGAACTGACTAGCCATTATAGTTTCCTGAGGCTTTCCCCTTAAGAACTGTATCTATCTGAAAACTCCTTTCTTCTACATTTTTCTATACACTGGTCTTAATGCTTAAGTTTAAACCTCATCAGTTTGAGAAAAGGCTATGAATACTTTTTCCATGGACTAGAATATAAATAAATAAATAATTACAATTTCAGTCATCATATCATGCTATGTTTTATAAATCATATTCTTTTTGATGGAGATAAAGAACAGTAGAGTGCCTAATGTATTTTGTGATATTTAGTTATATCCCTTTACATACTGAGTTTAATTTCCACCAAAGTTGACTTTGCCTTCCATTCCTTCAAAATCGATAAACTATGTACCATTAATAAAAAAACTTGGTTGATTTTCTTAATTTTTATCTCTTCTGTTGTAACATTGAGTCAAAATTATTTTGAATGTAAAATTTTTGCCAAAATTATATTTAATTATGTGTAAATATTTTTATCTTCTAGCTCATATTCTACCTTCTGAATTTGTTTTATTCTTGCAACACCTTTATTTTCACTAAAATTCTTTGCTTTTGCTCGAAATGCAAATATATGATTTGTTCATTATTGAATATAAGTTTGTTGTATTTATCTTTCTTTCATATAATGATAGGAATTCAATATTCTAGCATATAATGCTGAGAAGTATTAGATTATATATCATTTTCTGTTGGATATATGTGATCGTAACTTGATTTCATACAAAGTCAAGTTTCTCAGTGTTTCTTTCATTGCTAAAATCTTTTCTTTTTTTTTCTGTTTTCATAACGGTTTAGATTATGTATGTATACAGATATATACATATGTTCTTATAAAATATAGCTTGAAATATTTGTTAAATGTATCTCTTGTATGAATTGTTTCTTGTCTAATGTTATTTAACAGGAAAAAGAAAAATCCTGATGCTACAAATGTCTTATAAATATTTAATTTCAAATGAATATTATCTTATTTATTCCTTTATACTTTTGATTTTGTACACGCTCAGAACACTCACCGTTTCAAAGCATTAACAGCTACAAGTATTGCGATGGCATCTGCTGCCAAAATGATGGAGGTATATTTCTGAACATCATCTCTAGTTGTGTTAATGCAGCCTTAGACTGTCTGCTAGCTTTGTGATCAGACATTTCGTGCAGATGTAGATATTAGCTGCACCCGTCTCGACCACATCTTATGCATGTAACAGGATGGAGCATGCCTGCATAGCAGATTCCTAAATTTATCTTATTTATTCCATTATAGTATTCGCATGTATTTGAGTGGCAAAAGAGTTTGCCACTTTTATCATTTTACAGAACTCTTCTCTGTTATTGCCACTTTTCCCATTACTCCTTTAAATAGACTTATATTAGAACTACTATAATTTTAGGCTAATGTATATAAGGAGAATATATTAATAATAAATATTTCTATTTGCATAAACAAATATTTTTCCATGGTTAATAAGTTATAGCTTTTATAAAAAAATTTACCCTTGTAAAAGGTAAACATTTTTTATTTAGTCATTCACTCATTCCTTTATTTAATAATCTGTGCAAAAATATTTTTGAATGTTAGAATAAGGTATAGAGCTTTTCTGTTATAGGTTTAAGTTATTGGCGCATTAAATCTACTTATCTTTATATCCATTAAGCAAATATGCATGTGCACCCACTCACATAGATAATAGTATTCTTTTTATATATAATTGTGTATTTGTTGCTGAGAAATTAAAAATAGAAATAACTTTCAGTGCATCAAAATTTTTTCGGACATTTTCCTTTGAAAAAAATATTTATGCATAGTTATGTAAAAAGATATGTATGTGCTTGTGAATGTACATGTATGTGTGTGTGCTATATAAATTTTCTTTCATCTCCAAAGCGATGTCCATTTATTATTTTAAGCTAAAAACAACTTTTTCAATTTTCTTTCTTAGCTTACATCATCTATTTGTGAATATCATCATCATTAACACAAAAATATGTTTTATTTATTTATGTTAATACGGTCTCTTAAATTTTTACTAGGAAGAATTTGTTTTTATTCTTAGTAGAGAAAACATATTCTTATACATTCAGCACACAAATCGGTTCAAATAACTTTATCTCACTAGCATTGGGTTTTCATGCTAATTAAAAATTGTTTTATGTGTGCATGCATGCTTGTAATGGTTTATATTATTACATACTATTCATATGTCCTTAGCAGAGTACAAAACTTAAAACTTGGCTGGTTTTATCAATGCCTCTGTGCATGTTACCAGAAATGCAGCTATATACAAAAGCAACTGTATGCAAATATTACTCCCATCATCATAGTTTAACTTCCGTTTTCCATGCTGGTATGGGTTGGATGGTTTGACTGAGGTCTGGAGAGCCAGCGGCTGCACCAGGCTCCAATCTGATCTGGCAATGTTTCTACAGCTAGATGCCCTTCCTAACACCAACCACTCCAAGATTGTAGTGAGTGCTTTTTAGATGCCACTAGCACAGGAGCCATCAATCATGTTCAGATAGTGCTTTTTACATGCCACCGACACAAGAGCCAGTTAGGGCGCACTGGTATCGGCCACAATTAGATGGTGCTTTTTATGTGCCACTGGTACAGGAGCCAGTCAGGTAAATCTGGCATTGACCACAATACAAATATTTTTTTTTACATTAACTTAAACTAAATCTATTGGATAATTCTCCCTCTTTTTCCTAACATGTATAAACTCCAAACCAACTTATACTCTATGCCTCACTTCTAACTAACAAACAAACTACATATCCTATTCTACTTTGAGATACAAATCTCTCAACCTCATCTATAGTCTACTTTTGTTGTCAAGCCTACACTCTTTACTCAACTCTCACTCTGATATGGCATCTACACATGTAAAGAACCTATTCTCCCTGCCACTAAATTCTTTCATTTGAATTATTAGTAGCAAATTCTCCCTCTCTAATTCCCAATACATCTGTTTCTTTTATTATTCTCTAAACTCTTCCAACCACCAACAGTTGTTTGACCATATCTATTCCTACACTGAGAACATTTTTTTCACTTCACCTCTTTTGAAAGTCATGGCTTTTGGTAATTTTAATGCTCTTCTTTGCTTTTCTACTCATACTGATGCTGCCAACACAGTAACCAAAACTTTTGCAACCCTCAACTCTCTGCCTCATCTAGTTTTATCTCTTACAAGTTTCCCTGACCAATACGTAAACACCCCAAATCCACGCTATCACTTTGCAAGATAGCTCTAGTTATCATGGACCATTTTTATCTCTGCACCTGCCAGGCAATCATACCAAATGTACCCTGACCCCATCCTATGATGGGGGTCATGTTAATCATGTCCCCTTCAACAACAAAATGACACCATTGCATTTATTGCATTCCACCCACTAAACTTTAATAACCTGACACTAGAACACTCACGGTTGCTATAAATACTAGACCATCACTTACAGTCATACAAATACTGCACTTTTACTGAGTTATAAAATAGGTAAAATAATCAGTGGATGCAATTTTGAAATGGGAAATCCTTATATTCTCTTGCTAATTACAGCAAACTATGAAACATTTAGGATTTGATTCTAGGGAACCTACTTCACAAGCACAGCTTGGAAACTACCTTCATTTTCTTTTACCACTAACCTATGTGCCTATATATATATATATATATATATATATATATATATTAGACAAAATGAGATAACAAAGCCAAGGCTGTGAGTTTTCAGGACATTTGTAAGAAAAAAGATGTAAATATAGTCTTACAGCTGTTTCTGGGATATTATAGATATTCCTTCATTAGAGGTGATGTGAGATAGTTAAATAAAGGTAAATATTTGAGTTCGAAATAAGGAATTATTATGGAAAAGGAGGAGATAGGGAATATAGAGGGAAATTAGAAATAAAAATATGAAATATATAAAAATATATAATATATAGCACTTACTTAGCATTACCTGCCACTCTTTTGGTCTTCTAGATACCAGTACCTTTCATACCCTTGCTATATATATATATATATATATATATTGATCATCTTTCTGAGTCACTAAATTATTTTCCCTCCACCACCATACATCTCATTCACCCATACACATATGTTGGAGGAAGTAAGTTGGAGACTGTACAAGGCAGTTCCTCATCAGTAGAGCTGTCCCTAAAGATACATGCATACATACATGTATATGTATGTACATGTAATACCTATCATTTTTGTTCTCTAAATTCTAAGGATATAGGTTTCTTTCATCGATGGAAACCATTTACTTCCTTGTAGGAAAAATTCAAATGAATAAAAAAGATAACATGTTTGTACACACAAACACACGAGTACACACAGACACATACTCACTTGGCATCAGCAATCACATGTTTAGGGTGGATAGTCATTGAATTTACAATGAATACTATCCCTAACATTAGTGCCTGTCAACCTTGTTAAATAACTGTGATGTGAAAGGAGGAAAAAACTGAAGCAGAAAGAGAATTACGCTAGTCTTACCTGTCTATCTGGAAGAGTCACTCACAACGATCATGTGCCCTGTCTGCCGCTGTACCGTTTAACAGGTCTGCTCTTGTATGCTGTCCACTGCCAACTGATCGCTCGTGCCTCACCGACCTCACTTGCATGCTGCAGCCCTTCTGGTGGAACCCACAGGCCCAACTTCCTACAGGACATGCATACTCCCTCACTTCCTGTCTTTCCCTACAACACAGCCTGGCTCATAACATTACATGCCCCAACTGATCTGAAGATCATTCAACCAACCTGCCCACACCCTCTTCTCAACTCTGACCACACATCTTAACTTGTCTTATAATCAGCCAACCAGTGGAGAGGGCACCACTCCCTCTGCGACTACCGTGGAACTTCAGGACTGGCCTCAGTCCCTGGCATGTTGCTGCTGGCTTTGTCCTCTTGTCCATTACTATTGGTTCCATCCTCCATTGCATTGACGATCCTGCACACATCCAAAACATGATGTGGTATGCCATCTACGGGCACATTATTCCTCGAATTAACAGAAGTTATTGTCCCCTTTCCATATTGTGATGTGCACCGCACATATGGGAGTTTAACCCAGACTTCCCCAACCTGCAGAAAGGCATGCTCTTTCTCTTCAGTGGCAATGTGGTACATGGATGTCTCCACTTGTACTTGAATATTGCCCTGTGTGGCACTGACTCCTCTGCCTGGGCAACATATTGTACCAAAAAATGGCCTCAACCAGTGGGATGTGCCCCCTCCTCTGCTATGGTCTTGATGGTGCGATGATGCCTCTCCACAACCCCATTGCCTCTTGGTCGGCATGCTGCCCTGAAGAAATGGCTAACATATCACCTGTCAAGCATTTCCCTCAGCACCTCCGAGTGAAACGCAGTGCCATTTTCCACTAGCAGCTCATCCACAGGGCCTCATTTTAGGAATATCTCATTTAGTATTCTTGTGATTTCCTCTGTGGTCCCCCATCTTCATCTCCCTCCATATGGCCAACCGCCCCAGTCTGCAGTCGACCATTAAGAAGTATATCCCCTGCCGATAGTGCATCACATCCACTTCCTGTCATTCCCAGTTCTGTTCCACTGGAATGCTTCCTGCCTCATACACACCCGGAGCAGTGTCAATGAACTGGCACCTGTCGCAACTCCCAAACACTCTCTGCACACCTCTGCCTGGCCAAGTCTGAGTCAACTTTCCTGGCTAGGAACAGGGTCCTGTCCACCTCCATGTGATGCATTGTATGCAGCCTCCTCAGCTCCACGTCACTCAGTTGACACACTGCAGCCACTTCTTGCTCTAGATCCTCTGGCACCTGCACCCAGGCTTTCTTTACTCTGGTCAGTATGTTCGCTCTATTCCCTTCAGAGGGCACAAAAACCACTCACATCCTCAGGTCAAACACGGCAGCTAGCTCACCCAGAATTCCCAAACAGTGTCTTATCAGCCTCTCTGCGCCCCCTTTGGTTCACACTCTCTGCTCGCCGGTGACCACTGATCCCGACCCATCTAAGTACAGTGGCCGAATCAGTCTGGATCTCGATGGCATGCAGCCCCCACCTCAGGGCCAGGTTCAGTTGCTTCCACACTGCATCCAGCTCCACCATGTTAATGTGGTTGCAGTCGTCCTTCTTCCTGAGCCAGGCTGCATCCTCCACCATGACACATCCAAGTTCCAGGACAACTCCCATTGCTATGCTGCTAGCATCACACCACAAGATCCCATTCTTCAATTTGGGCACATACCAGTTTCCTCTTACTGGGTCCTCCACAGTCACTCTCACCAAGACTTCTTACATCATGGCAGTTGTCTTCTTGTCCACATTGTCATTCCACCTCACTCCTTCAGCTCACCTCTTGATAAAGCTGCATGCTGTCTAGAGCCATTCTGCAATCAGGTAGTATCCCAGCAGCTTCCCACACACAGAAAACAGTTGTCTCGGAGCCCAGTTCTGGGATCTCATTCCCTCTCCAAAACACCAACCCACCAGCCTTGTCTCTCCATAGTTTGAGTCCCAGTGCAGCTCTTCCTTCCATCGCCTCCAGTGATTTGGCAATTAGTCCAAAACTCCTCAGGTGGCTTATGACCTCCTTTGCCGACATGATGCTCTTGTCCACCAGGACATCATCAATATAGGAATTGGTGGCTCTTTTCACTTTGTCCGCCTTCCCCAGGTCAGTTTTGAGAATCATCGCCATAATCTTCAGTGCTGAATCCGAATCCCAACCTAGTCAGGCACTATGTCTAACACTTGTACCTTACTAGCTGATATTTCCACAGTCTCATAGCCACATGCAGCTGCAGGTATGCTAACTTCAAATCGATGATTGTGGAGGCCCCTATCACCTGCCTCCACTCTCTCAAGGTTTCGTTACAAATGTCTGTGACTTTGCCACCTGTATGGTTGTTCAGCTCTCAGAAATCTATTACTGGCCTGACTTTATGCTTTGTCGGCTGCATCCACTCTCCACTTCCTCCTTCCAAGGGATCAGAATGCTTTCCTTGATCCACCTCTCCCTTGAACTTGCTTCTGGCACCCCACTTTCAGAGTATGCTGATAGCAGCCTACTGTGTTTTTCAACATCAGAGGATCTCCCTTCCAGTACTATTCCACTGTCCACTGTCCACTGGGGCTTGTGATACCTTCCCCCCATCATGATGACAACTAATGGCAACGACTGTATACACACTTGTAATCTTTCGACGGGACAACTACCAGTGCAGTAGTCTTCCTTAGACCGTTTCCCTGAACACATTCACTAGAGATGTGGCCTGTTTGTCTACATCTATAGCAAATTACTCCAGGCGTGGGTTCCTTGCAGTCTCTCACCATGTGTGAACCCTGACACCGAAAACACCTGCCCTTTAAAGGGTTGCGCACGTTCCTTATTTGACCCCTTCTCATTGCTGCAGTCACTGCTAAAGGTGTCATGGAGTGAATATTCAGCAGCTTTTGCAGTTTGACCGACATGTGGTCAGGAAATCCAGTCACAAATGCTAATTTAACGGTTTGTTCCAGTGCTTTATCTTTGTATCTCACAAGTCTGGCCAATCTCCTTATTTCATTGGTAAACACATCAACCTATTCATCTGTCCACTTCGCTTTCCCCAATTGACCATATGCCATAAATGGCCCTTCTGTAAAAGCCTTTTCAGCCAGACGTCTGTTTTTTCTGTGCTTAACTGGTCCTTCCCCTCTATTTCCAGATATAGTTCCAATGCTGATACGTCAAGGTACAATATATCAGTGCTGTCATAGGTCCCCATTGCTATGCCAAAAGAGCCCACGGGGTCAGTTTGCTTGACCCAGGCTGAATCTTTTATTGAACAGTAACATTTTCCTGGCATGCATGATGACATTTATGTCCCTGTCGCTAATGTCAGTGAAGCCCCCTAGCAAAAGAAAGTGCCTTGGGTAAAAATTGACTATGTCGAACTGGCTAAACCTTGTTTTGCCTCTTCCCTTGTTGGTACTAAACCATGTAATCACATCATTTGTGCTGTGCCATAGGGAGAGGTTGGTGGCTCTCCTTATGTCATTGTTGATGTTCTCCAATATGTGCTTGCTCACCAGACCAGTCTCAGATTTAGCTGGGTGTAATGTTGTTTTCTGTGTAATGTTGTTTTCCTTGGTCTACCACATGTGACACCTGAAGGAGAAAGGAATTCCATACATAATCCCATGGAAGATCCTAGAAAAACCAGGCCCCCTACATTAACAGGAGCAAGCGTTGCAAGTTGTGCATAGCTGAATGGGTGAAGATATTAAAGAACTTCCTTGACCCAGGGAACATCTTAGATTCCAGGATGTAAGTCTTCAGACTCTGCTTATACTTCAGGCGATTCCTACTGAAATCCTGGGACCCAGAAGTAGACTGGGTAGATTCCAGATAGCAGTCTAAGGGAGATAATCCCATGCACTTGACCCTTCACCTTTGTCTGTAGGTTCAACAACTAGCCACAAAGTCTTTTCTCTCTTCACTTTGAAGAGAGGTTTTTGGTCACTGGCCTTTAGGGTTTGATGAGACATAAAGCTAAGCACTTTATGGATATGAAACCCTCGGTAACCCCATAGACTGGTCATAACTATCTTTATCTAAACACTCTACTGCTCTATAAATTATAGTGTGCTTCTCTTTTGGATTTATGATTTACTGATGATATATACATATATGTCTTGCAAACAAGACATATATGTATATATATATAGATAGATAGATAGATAGATAGATAGATATATAAGTAATGTTTGTTGTCACCACTTCAACAAGGGTGCTCCATTTGAACAGATGTTACTGCGATTTTTTAACCCAAAGAAGACATTTCCTGGGGTTAAAAAGTTGCAGTAACATCCTTTCAAACAGAACAGCCATGTTGAAGTGGCAACAAACATTACTTGCCAGTACTACAGCTACTGCATTCATCTCTTACAGAGATTTTAGGACTAGCTTATTTGCTTATATATATATATGTATGTGTATGTATATATATATATATATATAATATATATATATATATATATATATATACATATATATAATAAACTAACAAATGTATGGTAAATAAACAAATGACATGATGTATACTGAGTGTTCAACTGGGCAGGAGACAAACACAGAAGGTCCCTAATTCTTCATCAGTTACCAACCAATTGGTAATAATCAGTTTAACATGCCATTTCTGATAAAACTTACACGTGTGTATGTATGTATGTATGTATGTATGTATGTATGTATACCAAAACAATGTATACGCACTTCAGGAAAGGAAAAATCATCATCATCATTTAACATCCGTTTTCCATGCTGGCATGGGTTGGATGGTTCAGGGAAGCCAGGAGGTTGCACCAGGCCCCAATCTGATCTGGCAGTGGATGCCCTTCCTAACACCAACCACTCCGAGAGTGTAGTGGGTGCTTTTTACATGCCAATAACACAGGGGCCAAGGGAGCTTTCATCGACCACAATCAGATGGTGCTTTTTATGTGCCACTGGCATAGAAGCCAGTCAAAGTGGAACTGGCATCGGTCACGTTCGGATGGTGCTATGCCTGACCAGTAACAGTATCTTCAAAGAAAAATGGTCTCGTTAAACCTCTAGATGACACACCACACTAGACATTAACACCCAGTAAATTGACTGCTTTGTCCACATGCATGTGAAGATTTTCTGATGAGTAAACACAATTATGTCAGTTCACTATTCCATTTAGCTTAAATTGTGCTTCATTAGACCATAAAATCTTTCTCACCAGCTCTTCATCCTTGCCTTCAATGTGTTGAAACCACTCACAAAACTGGATTCTTCTATTTTGAACTGTCTTCATTAATTGCATATAATAATCTCTTTTAAGAATGCACCATATGTTTGTACTGCTTCTGTTTCATGTGCAGATTGTATGATAGACTTCTGTGGCACCATTGCTGAGGAAATAGCACTTGTTGCTGTACAAGGTCTGCTGGATTTTCCTTTATGCATATCACACACAGTACCATGTGCTTCAAACTTAACATGAATCTATGAAATTGTCAAATGTGTTGGAGTTTGTGTTTCAAACTCACAGCTCCAAAATCTTGGGACTTCAACAACATTCTCAAATTTGAAATACCACTTTAAAATAATCTTACATTCCTTTAAAACTGATCTTATGTTCCTCAAATGATAATCATGTCCTCTATGTTGTAGACATCACTTGATGCTACAGCTATGTTGGTAATGCCATCTGTTGAGAAAATGTCATACTACAGTAAACAGGGTTGTTGCAATTTGATAAAACAGTGTAAGAGATATTTATATTATTTACATTATTTACATTTGACAGATATTTGTTCTCATCTTGTTGTTAACATAACGTTTCGGCTGATATACCTTCCAGCCTTCATCAGGTGTTTGGGGGAAAATTCGAATCTGGGTTCTCGTTCCTAAGGTATTTTTCGATGTTATTATTATTATTATCATTATTATCATTATTATTATTATTATTAGTCAGGTCATATGGTGTAGTGGTTAAGAGTGTGGGCTACTAACCCCAGGATTCCAAGTTTGATTCCAGGCAGTGAACTGAATAATAATAATAATAATAATAGCAACAACAACAACAACAAATACCTTAGGAATGAGAACCCAGGTTAAAAATTTCCCCATAGATACCTGATAAAGGCTGGAGGGTATGTTAGTCAAAACGTTCTGTTAACAACAAACAAGTGTAAATAATGTACATAATTCCTCATCTCTTAAATATAGAACAGAGATATTTATATTTATAGAGGTACTTATATGAGTTAAATATTTATACAGATTTTTTCCTTTCCTGAAGTGTGTATAAGTTTTTTGGCAGAATCTGTACATAGGCAATAGGTGAGATAGGTATGCGGAGTGTAGAAAACACATAGTAGTGCTCAAATTAATTTTATCTCTAACTCTGAATTCTTAATCCAGGGTAATGTCAAGAAAAGCTATAAGACAAATCCAAATTGGACTGAAATGGAGGTAGTAATGCAGATAAACACAGTTAGCCTAAGTTATAAATATATCTACATGGATCACAAAAAATATAGAATAAAAATATGAAGAAAATATGCAATTTCTTAACTTGACAGCTGTTTCAGGAAAATCAGAATTAAATTATAATCATAATTTGCTGATGAAATGTGCATGTATTGGTATGTAATCAGTAACCAGTTACAATGTGTCTGGATTCCTTCATCAATAGAACATTGGCAAATATGGTTTATATAGTAGTATTACCTAAATCATGTGGTTAAAGGGAGGGAGGAAGCAGAAAGAGATCAAAGGTGAGGGGAAAAGGTAGGAGAGCTTCTAGGACATAAGAAGAAAGGAAGAAGGATAGAATACAAGAAATAGAGAAGAAAGAGTGGGGTGAGATAAAGTTAAAATCATCCTTGAGAAAGCAAACATCATGGGTGGTCAAGTTAAGCATACCATAAAGCAGTTAGGAATGTCAACTGACCAGAAAAAGAAGCAGGAAGAGATAAGCATTGAACTAAAAGAGTAGGTGCGGGGGTACCATTGGAGAAAAGTATGTTGATTAATGCTATTTTTAAAAAAATTGAAGGTCACTGAAACTGATTTCTTTCAAACTTTTCATGCTAAATGGCCTTCATATGAGACCTTTAAATATGAAATATTTTTTACTTGACTCCAATATTTGCTGAATTATGACCATTTGAAATTTTGAAAAAAAGTTACATTTTTTCAGTTACTCCAATAACTTTGAGAAATCATATCTCGTCTACTACTTGAGCTAAAAAGCTCATCTTTTTCTTTTTTTTTTCTTTTTTCTTTTTTTTTTTTACATTTTAAAGCATTTTTAAATAGGTCTACAGCTTTTGTTTAGTGTATTTTTTCCTTACAATAAAAATAATAAAGTTTCATAGGACAAAAGATGTGGTCATTGATCTTTTTTGAAATTTTGTCCAAATATTTCCCTGATTAGTCATAACTCACATAAAAAAAAATTCATACTAGCATCTCAGTAGGAAGTATTTTTAAAAAATATAATTATAGTGAAAAGTAGTGACATTATCAAACATCGCTTACTAAGCATGACAATTTGAGCTTGAAGGAAACAACTAAGTGCTGATAATCAAAATAAGTATTTTTATTATTTCAGTAATAACATCTACTTTAATTGTAACTACTCTTCAGCTCTGCAACGTCAGTGGTGGCAACGCTATTGCCAATACTTAGAATCATCAAACAAATTGTTGGCATCCCCATCACCTAAGGGGCTACTCCTGATAACTTAGCAGATGAAGCCACATATCCCAACCTCCAACTCTTGCCTTGCTTTAAATGATTAGGTACTTGTTAGATGAAATTCTGAAATCTTCAAAATTTAATGAAACAATTTTCTTGAAATTAATAATTGTGATGCATTTTTCACTTCTTTTTCTGTCAAACTACATGTTCTTCATGTAGCAGTTCTGGGGATCAAATTTACAAAGAATGTCTAAATAACCCAGTATCCCAGAAAGTCAGATATTTTTATCTGACTTTCTTGGATACAGAAATGATGATGAGGGTCCTTTAGGTTCAAGAAAGGTGAGTTCTACTTGCATAGTTTCTGGGTATGTTTCTAGAACACAGGCTAACCACCAGCTACCATCATAAATTGCCGCTACAAACCCTTTTATACCCTCAAATTGAATAGCATCTTGCATGGAGATTCTAATTTTAGTATAATTATCTATTGTGGATATCATTTTTACCTTAATTTCTGAAGGTGAGTTTGGGATGCAGCTTTTGTGTCCCTGGAATTGTTCCTGCATTTCTAAATCTCTCTCTCAATAGATTTTCCTCATTACGCATTTCATCATTTGAGGAATAGATAGAATTAATTCCAGGGATGTTTTACTGACCATAATCATAAAGTTGTGGAGTCATGATTTGTTCATTGAAAAGGCATTGTAAACTTGCCTGAGCTGCCATTCATTTAATTGTACCTCCTAAGCCATCACAAAGTCCCTTGCCTTGAGAAGTAGCAAAGAACTCTGCATCAGTTTGGAAAGCTACAGAATGGTAGCATAAATTTATAAAATTTTTACAATTTTTATATTGTGAAGCAGTACCATCAGAAAAATAGATAATTTTGTTGATATTAAAGGCTTTGCCCCAAAGAAAATCTATCAGCTATTTTTGGAAGAGATAGACTGCTACTGTATCATACTTCAGACAGTCAGATATAATAACAACATAGATGTTAGTCACATCATTGTTTTGTTTATAATAACAAACAAATGGATGCATAGTGGCTTGGGCATTGCTCCTATGAAATCCTTGTACAACATCTTGCAAGATGAATGAATAATTCACTGAAAAATCTGCTATGACTAAAATTTCTCCTTCACTTAAATATTCTTTTCTTCAAGTTCAAAATTTAGGTTATTTCTTTGCAATGAATTCATGCATTTTATGTACTTTAAGCTTTTGACAGAAAATTTCAACAAAATCATCTGTTGATTTTAATTTTCTAGTATTGTTCTGTCTGCTGTTAGCCATTGCTTATACTGTACTTCATCACATTAAACATTTCATGTAAGAATTTTTTAAGCTCTTCTAGTAAAGAATTACAATTTCAATAGTTGCCTATGTAGCAGTCATTTGTTGTTGGATTGTAAGTAATTGATTCCAAACATTGTTTATAATCAATCAAGTGTAACTTCATATCCTTGGTTAAATCAGATAGTTTCATGCCAGAAATCATTAGTTTGACATTCTGATGAATGGTGCATACACATACATTATGTGTACTTGCACTACTTACAAGTATGTATTCTTTTGGCCTTAGCTCTGCAAATTTTTGGAAACTAATTTTGATTTCAAGATTTTTTGATTTAACCATTTGGCATTCAGATTACTCAGTTAGATGTAATGCTTATTTATTCACATTGTACTGAGTTTTCAATGATGCAATTTTTTGGTTTTTAGAATGACACTGTATGGTAGGTGTGAGAGGCTGGATCTGGCCAGTTGGAAAATATAAAAAAGGTAGAATATTTAGGCTGGATATGGCTGGTTTAAACGCTAAAAGGTTAAACAATTTGGAGACTTCCTTTAAGTTACAAAGTATGAGGTACTTTTGCTCATGGACTCTTTTTCCATTTTTTTTTTACTGATTTTAATCCTTTTTTCTTGGCATAGCTCTGCTTACTTCATTTTTATAAATCTGAGAAACACAATTGGCAGTTTCTTGAGGAAATGTGCTTTTTCTATGGCTAGGATGTGATAAAATCTCTTGCTCATTGTCTAGCCATGTAATCAGGTATATTGAACTCCTTTGGGATTTTTCTGAAAGACCAGCTCTTTGGCAGAATTGTCAAAATTTGCAGTTTTTCTGATCCTTTTTCTGTTGTGAATTTTTCTTTTAACTGTTTCATTATTTCACTTTCAGGGTGATGATCTTTTTCTTTTGATGATTCATTGACTTCCCTTCTATGATTTGCATCTTTTGAGCCTTTTCAAATTTTTTCTCTTTTTTCTCAGCATACATGATGGTAGTATCTATCTATTTTTTTTTTTTTTTGGTGAGGAGATTCTCCAATTTCAGACAGAGCGTTGTTGAGGATCTCTAATTCTGCATTTTCTTCTATGAATACATTTGTTGATGAAGTCACTTCAGTGATAGTTGATGTATCATCTCTCATATATTCTATGATGGTTCAATTTGAAATGTGGGCAAAGTTTTTCTGCAAAAGTCACATATTTTTTGTCCTTGCTTTAGGATATTTTATTGCAAAATCTGCTGTTATTGTTCTTAAACCTGTTTTCACAGGTGCTTTATGCTTTTTAAATGGGTCACAACACTTTTCTTGCTTAGCTATAAAATCTTTCTTTTAATCCTTCTGTAACCAGGAATTAACTAAAATGGTCATATATATATATATCTAATCGGAAAAAAAAAGAATTAAGTAATTTAATTAGGCTGTATAACGTGAATCATAGTCAAGAGAAGACCTTATAACTACAGCTCCCACTGAGATCCCAGTATGAATTTTTGTATGTGAGTTGGGACTAGGTAGGGCAATATCTGGACAAAGTTAAAAAAAAATCAATGACCACATCTTTTGACCGATGAAAGATCAAAGGTAAAGTTTTAGGTCAACTTTTTTACTTTTATTGTAAGGAAAACATTCACTACACAAAAGTTGTAGACCTATTTAAAGGCTTTAAAATGAAAAAAAATAGACCTTTCTAGCTCCAATAGTAGCTGAGATATGACAGCTTTGTGTAACTGAAAAAAATGTCACTTTTTTGAAAATTTCAAATATTGGAGTCAGGTAAAAAAAAATTTCATATTTAACCCTTTCGTTACCAAACCGCCCGAAAAAAATTTTGGTTAATGTGACCAAGCCGCCCAAAACTGCCCGAATTTACCTATTCATATTTAAATGAGAATATCAGAGCAAATCTCTTTAGTACATTCATGAAAACACGTATTATACTTCGTAAAGAGTTCAACTACAGTTTTGTACAAAAATCGAAGTGTAATTTTAATTCCGTGAATTTTGGGAGATTTTTTTCCGAAATTTGTTCCTATTGTGTTTTCAAAATTTGTAATTCTGACAAAAAATGGATACGAATTTCATTATATCAAGCAGCGAGTCAGAATTCGAAGGATTTTCTACTGAAGACCTTCATAAATCTAACTCTATGACTGAAAAAAAAAAGCACGTGGTATTTGATAATGAATCTGATGTTTCATTTTCCAAAAGTGAAAACAGTGAATCCGAGAGCTCCAGCAGCAATAAAGAAAATGAATTGGCACCTGAATGGAGTGAAAATTTAAAAACTGTTTCTTTCGGTGATTTTTCTGAAGAAACTGGACCAAGCCACAGACTTTCCCAGGAGAGTAAAGCCTTAGACTATTTCTTTTTACTTTTTCGAATGAGCCTATTTGAAATCATTATGGCAGAAACAAACCGTTACGCTAAATGTAAACAAAAAGAATGAAATTAAGACTATTTTGCCATAAATATTATTATGGGTATCAGAAAGTTACCCAGAATAACAAATTCTATCGTAAAATTTTGTTGTATACCCAATTGAATATTAGCTAATAACCCATTTTCTATAGCGATGTTTGAACAAAATTTTAATAATTTTATATTTTGTTGAATTTACCTGTATCTACCTGCAATTAGAGTCACTTTGTGACAAAAATTATAGTATAGAATTGGTTGAGAACATTTCATTAAATTATCTTCCAAAATTCACGTTGATATATTGATAAATAAAAAAGTTATAGTTGTTTAATGAAACCAGACTAAATTTATGATTACGTTAGAAATTAATTGAAACACATAAGGGGTGTATTTTGGTCAGAAATATAGTAACGAAAGGGTTAAAGGTTTCATAAGAAGGCCATTTAGCATGCAAAGTTTGAAAGAAACCAGTGTCAGTCACCTCCGGCACCTGCATTGATTTTGCATGAAACAACCCAGAAAGAGTATGTGCTACAAGGAGAGTTAAAATTGGTACTTACATGTTTGGAGATAGTAAAGAGATTCAGCCACATGTAGGGAAAATAATAAAGACTTAACATAATGAGCAAATGTGGAATAAAACTTATGTTCACATGAGAAGAATATGTCATATAAATGGTGTAAAATAGCAAGCAATTCCCAACACCATAAATTACAAATGTGATGGTTAGCATTATATGGAGTATCCTCTCAAACTTTGGAGCAGGACAAAGTATAGGAAATGTCCTGGGACTTGAGGTAGTGTATATATATGTAGCTAGGGAAGTCGATAGTTTAGAGGTTCTACTTGAGAATGAGCTCAGGTGAGCCTGGTAGCAATACTTGAAATCAACAGTGTCACCAATGTAGACCCAAACCTGGTGGGAACATAGGGTTAGGACCCAACATATATCACATTATAGTGTAAATAAAATCCATCTAACAGACATAGTAGGGAGATCTGACAATTACAGGTTTTTCCCACTACTAGTGGGCTTATATTTAATCTGCTCCCATGCTGATTCACACAACCAGTTACCCCTGAGGTAGGACCGAAGGTGTTATCATTTCTAGTATGGAGCTGAGAGGGAGCATTACTATAGTCACAAGTTTATGGATACACAAACAAAGGGCAATGACACTAATATCACTGTTGTTAAAGTGGGTAAGATTCTTGAAACTTATAGTATTAGTATCTCCTAGGTCAGGGTAGGGGTCAGATGAGCAGTTCATAGAGCCCACAATAACGCAGCTGAGTTTGCATCTATGATAGATTCCCTGTTAGGGGTTGTAGAGTATGAGATTTGTTTAATGTGGGGTAATATTTATGGTGTGATGGGAAATCAGATCTTAGGATTTCAAAAAATGGCTTGGGTAAAGATTTTAGCTGAAGAGAGAATGGGGGTGCAAGCCATAAAATCTGCTTTCTGCTCCTGGAGGTTTTAAAATCTGGTGTAGCATTGGACTGGCCAACCTGGGGAGGTTGAAGATTATTCAACCTCTGGGACAGCCAGAATACTGGACAAGTGTTGACTGCAGGGCATTTTCTACTGACTTATTGTAAGGGTAATAGGCTTTAGCATGTAAGTCAAGAGTCACATCTAAGGAGTCAGCTACTTTATTACTGTTTTTGAATGAGATAGCTTATAATTTTTTAAAAACTTGTGGAGCACCTTCTAGATGCATTCAACAGACAACCAAGACATATCTGTGGCTGTGAGGAGAAAATTGTCCTTATATAAACCTCGAGATAGGCTAGGTATACATTGTATATTTGAGAGAGAAGAAAATGTCCAACCCAAGCAGAGTAACCCGAGCAGAGTCCAAGGAATCCATTGTAAAATCAAAGAGGTCTGTACAGGAATTACAGGACCAATATTTGTTATTAAAAGACAGAAGTGTTTTTATAGCTGCTAAGATAATGTTGATATCCAGCCAAGAGAGAAAGAAGCAAAAATTAGGGCCTTATTTAGTAGAATAGAGGATATGAAAACATAATTGCTCAATATATCAAATTGAAAAAAGTATGCATGAGATTTTTTAGAAAGAGAGTGGAACCAGGTGATGACATCACCAGTGCTGATCTAAAGGGAAAGTTTAACTTTATTCTTCACTAAGGACATAATCCATCCAATAATGCATTTAGTAATGTGACCCAAATTAGATTTAGTGGGACAAATAAACCTTCATTGAAGGCTTATGGTTCTTCAGAGTGAAGGGGAGGGGTCAAGGTGTATAAGATTCCATTCAGTCAAGTAGTCCAAGGTCATAATCAGCTTACAGTGGAGGTCATTGATATCCTTAAGATCATTTTGGTTAGCATGCTTATAATTCCTATGCAGTTCCTTGTTACAGGAGGGTACATAAGTTCCTGGTCTTAATATCATCATGTAACTGGTTACATACCCATGACTTTTTGCACATTTCATCTGCAAATAATAATTATTATGATTATTACATAACTCTGGACCTCCTGAAACAGCTGTTGAGTTAAGAAATTACATATTTTCTTTGAATTTTATTCTGTATTTTTTGTGCTCCATGTTAATATATCAAACCTAATTGTATTGACTTCCATTACTACCTCTCTCTCTCTCTCTTTATACACACATACACACACATATATATTGGTGTTTTTTCCAGAAACTGTAGCAGAGAGTTTGTTTTGTGACTTGTGTTTCATGTCACTGCATTATTCAGGCAAAACAAAGTCTCAGCTTCAGTTTCAATTAAAAAAAAACCATATTTTCTACACTATATTATTGAACAACCTTTTTCATACATTCAGTATAAAGCAACATGTGTGGGTGGGTGTATGTACATTAAGCAGCATACTAAATATATATATATGCACATTAAGCCACAAAGTGTGTGCGTGTATATATATATATATATATACAGGGTGCAATGAGTAAATTGTCGCCATTTTATATTTTTGATTTTGTCAACTACACAGTATAGTAGGGTCAGTTGGGCACTGTCTGAGAAAAACAGCACCATGACACAATTTACTCTACTAGAAATTTGGAAATGACACGCTGTACTGCTTGGCATTCATGCTGGAAGCTCCAGTGCAAACATTTCAGAGTGTTTGGGTGTTAATCTGAGGATATGTACCGAGAGTGATAAAAATCAAACATCCAGTCAACATCATGGTGTTTGGAGTGATCACTAGTGATGGTGACATTATACTTCTATTTCTATACGGCCTCAGACTCAACACAGAGGCCTACATTAAGTGCCTGGAGGAGGTAGTGCTGCTCTGGGTCAAGAAGGTGGCTGGTAGAAGACTATGTCTAGCAACAGGATTCTGCACCATACCACACAAGCAGGAGAACCCAGTCATGGCTGTCAGACAATTTCTGCAACCACATCACCCCTAACATCTGGCCACCTAACTCCCCACACTGTAACCCACTTAATTGTTATGTGTAGGGTGCAGTTGAGTGAGAGACCAACTAAACTCCTTGTTACACCAAAGATGAACTGAAGGCAAGGATTATGGCAGCATTCACCAACTTAAACAAGGAGACCAACCAGAAGAGTCGCAGGAGATTCCGTAGTCGTTTGGAGGCCGTAGTTGATGCCAATGGCGAGTTTATTGAATAGATTTACTCTTCAGTAAATACTTCATATTTAGCAAAAAAAATTAATTTTTTTAACTAAACAGTTTGAAACTTCGTATACTGGTGTAAGTTCTCATGCTGAACATGGTTTACTTCCAACATTTTATGACAAAATTTCTTATTTTAGAAGTTATTTCATATTAAAGTTGTGAAATTTGGCTAATTTTAACCAATCAACGATGTGTATTCAGCTGAAGAATGCTACTGCTGTTTGCGATAGTAATTGAAGAGTAACAACTTCTGGGTCATCTGTATTAAATGTCACCATTCTGTTCTATTTCATTTTTGTTTACTGCCTGTTGCATATTACATGCTTTTTTTTGGCTTTTCGATTGCCTCTTTGTACATTTACCTGTGTTAATTTTGTGATTATTTTCACCAATCTGTTGTATTTTATTTTTGTTTACTGCCTGTGTTGCATACTACATGCTTTGTTTGCTTTTCAATCACCTCTTTGTACATTTGCATTTTCACCATTCATACAAAGAGGCGATCAAAAAGCAAAATAAAAAAGGAAGTAAAGCGTGTAATATGCAACTCAGACAGTAAACAAAATTAAAAATAGAACAGAGTGGTGACATTTAGTAGAGACGACCTGGAAGTTGTTGCTCTTCGATTACTAGCTTTCTTCAGCTGAACACACGTCGTTAATTTGTTAAAATTATCCAAATACAACTTTAACACAAAATAACTTCTAAAATACAAATTATGTCAAAAATGCTGAAAGTAAACCATGTTCAGTGTGAGAAATTACCCCAGTATATGAAGTTTCAAACTGTTTGGTTAAAAATTATAATTTAAAAATCAGTGAGTGAAGCTGAAGAGATCCAGATGGTGTAAGTAAAGTGGGAGTCAACAACTTCATTGAAGAATTTAGTGTGAAGGCTGGAATACATCAAGGTTTAGTTGTCAATCATAGTCCTACAGACCATTACAGAGGAGTTTAAGGCTAGCTGTACATGGCAACTCATATGTGCTGATGATCTAGTGCTCATAACTGAATCCAGAGGGAATTAGGGAGGAAATCCCAGTCATGGGAGATAAATTTGGAATTGTGAGGTATCCTAGTAAACTTAGCTAAGACAAAACTTTTAGAATGTAAGAAAGGAGACACTACCCTTGTACCTTTAGAGGAACAACTTTGCTTGATATGCCAAAAAGAAGTAGGTACAAATTCTGTATACTGCACTCAATGTAAGCTATGGACACACAAAAGATGTAGCAGAATCAAGCAGACTAACAAAGAGCATAAACTCTCTGTATGACAGATGCACTGGGGTAGTATATTCTAGAACACCCTGGTGGTCTCTAAGGAAGCTAGGAGTAGACGAATGGTTTGTTACAATGGCTTGTTACAATGATGCTATGTACAATGATGGTGTCAGTAAGATGAGAGTCAGCCATGAATGCAGTGAAGAATTTAGCATACAAGTAGGGATTCAGTTCTCTCTCTCTCTCTCTCTCTCTCTCTCTCTCTCTCTCTCTCTCTCTCTCTCTCTCTCCATATGTACCTTTACAGCAAGACACCTGTTTCTATCTCTCTTGTCATACTCTAACCTTTCATTTTCTGACACAATATCACCTCCTCTCTCAAAGATTTGTTGTCTTGCAAGTTTCTTGGTGACCCTGCCACTGCTGGTGCCATGTAAAAAGCATCCAGTCTGCATTGTAAAGCAGTTTGTATTTAGAAGGGCATTCAGCTGTAAAAACCATGCCAGAACTGACCTTTTCTCTGCTGATGCCACCTGAAAAGCACTGTCCACTTAGCGAGGTGGTTGGTGAAGGGTATCCAGTCATAAAACCCATGCCAAAACTGTCACAGAAGTCTGGTGCAGTTTTCTGCCTGACCAGTTCCTGTCAAACCTTCCAACCCATACCAGCATGGAAGGTAGACATTATATGATGATATATGTCCCAAATGCATCAGCTTTTTGAGGTCATTTTTATGAATTTAGAAAAAGATGCATAGCTCATAAAAGAAAAGCTGTATATAAAAACAAGTTGGTACAAAAAATCTTGAGAATCCTTTTATCACACCTATTCAATGAATTCACTGTTAGTGTCAATGACTGCTTCAGTACAGAGTTGGAAACAGTGACATCCTGAATCAGATGATTGTTATCAATTTTGAACATAGTGCTCGTTATGGCAGTCTTGAAAGATTGTATGATGTTATGGAGGTGTTGATTGGCCTCTCTCTCGACTTATGCCTCATGTTAATTGAGGTCTGGTGAGCTAGGAGGCCGTGTATCTGGGAGAACATGATCATAGAAATTGGCATTAATCCATACTTGAATTGTCCTAGCCTTATGAGATTGTGCAGAGTCTTGTTGGAAGACATACTATCTTCCATTATGTTCTCTCTCCAACACCTCCGTGTAGACAGCAACATTGACTGTGAAAAACAGTGAGGAGGTATGACATCTCTGTTGTTGCTGATGACTCCCAGAATTATCACAGTTGCTGGGAACTTATATGCATGATCATTTGAACCTTATTTGGATTTCTGCATTACCATCTGTCATTCCTTCAGTTTACCTTTTGGTCCTGATTGAAGTTTTTCTCATTGGTGAAAAACTAAAGCATTCTAGCCTCTTGATGCTTTAACTTGTTTTGCAAGTGCTTTGCATGCGTTAAACAATTCTTTCTTGCCACATTTATCATTAACTGACTCCTCCACATCACAAATGACTTGTACCAGATGCCCTCATGCACAACTCTTCTGAGGATGCACTCTGAAACCTTGAGATCCTTTGCAATGGCTCTGAATGACTTTCCAGGGATTTTGTCAATTATTTCTTGGGTGATATTAGGATCCTGTGCATATGTTTTGTGTTTAGTTGCTGATGCTAGATCCCTGTCAGTAGCTTCCAGTTCCTTTTAAACTTTGATAGTGAAGGATTGGGCAGCATTCAGGAAGCAAGCTATCTCTGTATCACTATGCTGTGCTTTTAAGGCAATGATCACAGTATAGCTTTTCATTTACTGAATCAACGTGAGGTCTGACATTATTTATCTAAAGTTTGAAGAAAGTTCTGAAAAGAGGTATCCACTGGCAGAGAGACATTACTGTTATCTCTAGTGTCTGAGCATCTACCATTGACAAGATCAGGGAAGGCTGAAATCACATGAGTGGGTGTCACTGGCAATATAAACAAGAATGCTTTTATGCACTGAAAGCCAATATGAAAGTTTCTCTCATGGTAACTATCACAGTCTTCTATGTTGTAATGCAACATCCATTTTTAAGTGGGAATAATTATTACCTTTTGCTATTAATACTGTTTATGTTGCTAATAGTTATGTTTACATATATATATATATATATATATATATATATATAAACATCTGCATGCACACACATGCATTGTGTTTATACACAAAAAGGAAAGGCTGGTTATGAGCTGCTAGGAGAACAAAACGTATGTACTTCAAAGAGTTAGCAGTAAAGCAGGATGGGCAAGAGAAGGGGATAAAATGGTCCATACACATTATTATTTTCTTAATAATATAGAGCTGCAAACACAGCCATTACTGTTGAACACTAGATGGAAACTACTGAAGGATTAACAGGCTAATTGCTCCTAATGGAAATATATATTAAAGTAGTAAATATAGTGATTGCTATTAAATGCTAGATGAAAACTACCAAAAAAATTAACAAGCTGTTTACATCTAACAAGAAGCATATTAAGGCTGTAAAAATTTCAATTGTTATTAAACACTAGACAAAACTATCAAAGAATTAGCAAATCATTTACTACTAATGCAGATATGTATTAGGTCTATAAAATTAGTGATTGCAATTAAACACTAGACAAAAACTACTAAAAAATTAACAGGCTATATAACACTAATGAAATTATGTACTATTTACCAGAAGCTGTAGCAGCAATAATAATGATGACCAGACTACCTGTGACCCATTGAGTCACCAATAATTCAAGATACCCGAAAAACCACATATCTCAGGAACCTGTGGTCCAATTCACACAAAACTTGTTTTATTCTGTTTGTAATCACATTTCAATGGTATCTTACTTTCAAAGCATTTTTCTTATTATGTGCTGGTGTGGCTATTTATAAATGTACCTAAAAAAATGCATATCTCGGGAACTCATGGTCCGATTTACGCAAAACTTGTTTTATTCCGTTTGTATTCACATTTCATTGAAACCTTACTTTCAAAGTATTTTCTCATTATGCGCCAGTTTGGCTGTATTACATTACAGACAAGTATGCACACAAGCAAGCATGCAAACAAAACTATCCAGGTGTTCACAGTAAAGGGCAATAACTCCAGGTTTCACTGCTTAAATTTGTGGAAACAAACCCCCAAAAAACGCATAACTCAGGAATCCACAGTCTGATTTACACGAAACTTATTTTATTCTGTTTGTATTCACATTTCAGGGGTACTTACTTTCAGCTTATTTTCTCATCCTGCATTGGTTTGGCTGTTTTAAATTACAGATAAGCAACTACACTCTCGGAGTGGTTGGCGTTAGGAAGGGCATCCAGCCGTAGAAATTCTGCCAGATCAAGATTGGAGCCTAGTGCAACCATCTGGTTCACCAGTCCTCAGTCAAATCGTCCAACTCATGCTAGCATGGAAAGCGGATGCTAGACGATGATGATGATGATGACAATTATATAATCAAGCAATCACAGACTTTTAGTATAATATAGATAGATGATAAGCACAGTGGTTGTCATTAAGCTGAGGAGAAAGAGGGTGATGTAAAATGATTGATTTGTGGGATTATATATTAACAAGACTCAAAACTCAGCTGAAATTGTTGATACTTGCTCACTGTCTTCCTTAGTAAGATTGAGCTGTAAACTGATTTTCAGCAAATGCTCGATGAAAACTACCATTAACAAGCTATTCAATATTTGTGTGCATAAATATAACTGTATGTATGTGTATGTATGCTGATATTCATGTATATATACATGCGTAAATATTTGTACTTGTTTCTGTGTAAATATGTGTGGGTGTATGCAATATGTAAATATGAGTACATATATGTATATAAGTCAGTATGTATGGATTTATGCAGGTATTTGTATATATGTACATGTGTATGTTTCCCAACCACATGTATGTATGTATTTGTGTGTCTGTGTTTGCCCCCCACCATCACTCGACAACCAGTGTTGGTATGTTTACGTCCCTGTGGTTTCTCAAAAAAGACCGATAGAATAAATACCAGGCTTACAAAGAATAAGTCCTGAGTTTGTTTTGTTCAACTAAAGGCAGTGCTCCAGCATGGCCACAGTCAAATGACTGAAACAAGTAAAAGAATACACACACACACACACACATAAAGATGAGCTGGCAGAATTGTTAGCACACCAGACAAAATGCTTACTGGTATTTTGTCCATCTTTCTGTTCTGAGTTCAAATGCCACCGAGGTTGACTTCACCTTTCATCCTTTCATGGTCAATGAAATAAGTAGCAATTGACTAACCCCTTCCCCCAAATCTCAAGCCTTGTGTCTATAGTAGACAGGATTTGTATGTGTGTATATATATATATATATATATACATACATACATACATACATACATACATACATACATACACACACACACACACACACATACACACATACATACATACATACATACAGTCATAGATTGGCTAACCAAAAACTCAGATTTTTCAATTCTATTTTACTATTGTTCTATTTTACTCATGGTTCCGGGTTCAGTCCCACTGCGTGGCATCTTGGGCAAATGTCTTCTACTATAGCCTCGGGCTGACCAAAGCCTTGTGAGTGGATTTGGTAGACGGAAACTGAAAGAAGCCTGTCGTATGTATATATATATATATATGTATGTGTGTGTGTCTGTGTTTGTCCCCCTAGCATTGCTTGACAACCGATGCTGGTGTGTTTACGTCCCCGTCACTTAGCGGTTCGGCAAAAAGAGACCGATAGAATAAGTACTGGGCTTACAAAATAATTCCCGGGGTCGATTTGCTCGACTAAAGGCGGTGCTCCAGCATGGCCGCAGTCAAATGACTGAAACAAGTAAAAGTAAAAGTAAGTATTATCAACATTTGCTGTTTCGTTAAATTATGCTACCCAAATCCAAAAAGAATATTTTTCTCCCTCTTGTTCTGACCACCTTAACTCTGGTACCCCCTCTCTCTCTCTCTGCCTCATTCTGTCTTTCTCTCTCTCTCTCTCTCTGCCTCACTCTGTCTCTCTCTCCCTCGACCTCACTCTGTCTCTCTCTCTCTCTCTCTTTTGATTACCACTCTTTTTGCCAATACTTCTTCCTCCACCACCACTCCACCCTATATAAACTAGCACATGCACTCGGATTCCCCTTCTCGATTTTTTTAATACCTCCACCGAAAGAATCCATACCCAGAAGATGCTCTCATGTAAATTTGCTAGTTCACGGCACACCCGCCCTCTCACCCCCTCCACCTGTACCGGAAGTTCCTATCCTTTGGCTGTCTCCCATGAACACTTGTAATGGCTTTATGCCATCCCCACTCCTACTTAGGGTTTATCTCCTGTGTAAGGTAGTGATCATACAGTGCATAAATATGATGGTATAGTGTATGCAGGTTGAATTGAAGGCTATTGTTTGTTTATGAATTCTGCCAAACACAAGCTTTCTTTTCAGGTACATGACGCTGCTGTCCCCCATCCCAGGGTCTCACAGGCCCATACCTCCCACACCCTCAGGGTTGGCACTATCAACGTTGGCACACTGAAAGGTAGGTCTGGTGAGATTGTTGAGATGCTTGAACGGAGATGTGTCGATATGTGCTGACTCCAAGAAGTAAGGTGGAGAGGAGGCTCTGCTAGGTTCCTCACAGGCAATGAACACATGTACAAGACTTTCTGGACAGGGAACACTGACAGGGTTGGGGGCGTGGGTATACTGCTTGTGGAGAAATGGGTTAAGGTAATCGAGGTAGTCAGAGTATGCGACAGAATACTTAAGATTAGATTAGTCCTTCATCATGGGTTAGCAACCATTATCTCGACCTATGCCCCTCAGCCGGGGCTACCCGATGGACAGAAAGACTGATTTTATGACACCCTCTTGCAGACTAACTTGTTGACAAATGACCGGGACCTTTTCTTTGTGGCTGGTGACTTCAATGGACGTGTTGAACAACATACAGGGGGCTTCCATGGCATATATGGAGGCTAAGGTTTTGGTTCACACAATGAGGAGGGAACCAGGCTGCTGGAGATCTGCGATGCAAATGATCATATGGTTTGCAATACTAACTTCAGGAAATCTGCTAGTCACCTACCATTCTGGCTGACACACTAGTCAAATTGACTACAACCTTGCCAGAAAAAGGGAAAGATGGCTACTTATAAAGGCTAAAACCTTCCCAGGTGAAGAATGTGCCCCACATTATAGACTGGTAGTTAGCGACTTCAGGATCAGGGCTAAATGGATGCCCAGAAGACGACCAGTATGGCGGAGAAGGGTCTGGAGACTTAAAGATCCTGCAAATGGACAAAGATTTAGCATACTAGCATTAAAGACCCGTCGTTGCCGGGTCATAGTGCTAGTGCATGTATATATGTGTATATATATGTGTACATATTACATGTACATCTATATATATACATCTACACATAAAATACAAAATACAAAGTTATATCTTGATATCACTAGTGATAACAATACTCAAAATATATAACAGACTGGAATTGTTAGCCCGTCTCTTGTAATTTCGATCAATTGTATTTTGTCCTCCCTCTTCTATAGAAGTGTGGCTACAATCCAACGGCGAAATTCATTTTTTGACTTTCTTCTATCAAAGACATTTTAACAAAAATACTTCCGTGTAAACGGTGAAAATATTGTCAATTTTCCCAAACAGGGACATAATTCAATTTTTAAACTATAACCAAAGCTCCTTCTCCCAAAGGGGGAGGGTTATGGTTTACAATTATTTAACAAATGCAACACAACAACGCTTCCCTTACGAGGAACCAACAAACGTGATAACAATAGTTAAACAGAAATGATAATAACAACGAACCTTACGGTAAACCAAAAAGCAGTACTCTGTTGAAGCTATAGGCCTTTATGGATCAGAAATAAACTAACAGCGATACTCAGTAGAATGCTTAATGCTAGCTAATTAGCAAATAATCTAATGTAAAAGCCATGCACACCACCATCTGGACTATTCCATTTCTCCACTTAAATTTTATTTTTTATTTATTCCCATTCATGTGAAACCACTGATTCAAGTTCAAGTCATTGATGCAATTTTATACCAATTGCTATATTTTTACTTTTGTTATGTTACGATAATATTATACTTTAGTTTGATTTTAATTATTACTTACTACATATAATTCAATTATTATTATTTTTATTGTTAAAGTGAAAGTATCTGACATAAAATAGAGAAATGTTTTTGTTTCACTTTTAACACATAATACTGAAATAGTGGAGAAGATATGATATTGCTATGGGCTCGCTCTAGGCAAGAAGTTGAACATTTTTTATTGCCCATGAAACTACATGGACCCTAAGTAAGGCATGTGTAAAATTTGAATGAAATTGGTTGTGTAGTTCTCAAGTTTTAGGGAAACACACAGACAGACAGACAGACACACATTCTCAGTTTTATATATATAAAGATTACTTGAAGCCTTTGACGAAATAGAAGAGGATATAGCTTCACACGATATAGAAGACAACTGGAGGTTTCAACAGGACAATCTGCTAAGGGCCACTGACCAGATCTGTGGATGGTACAAAGTCCCCTCTCAACCCAGAAGAATATGTTAGTGGAACAATGTTGTTGACAGGGCTATTAGAGAAAAGAAACAGGCTTGGAAGGACTGGAAGAACGGTGGTAGTAGGGAACTGTATTAGACTGCCAAAAGGGAAGCTGGGAGACAGGTTTATTTAACCAGAGGGGAAGCCGATAAGAAAAAAAATTTGCCAGTGTTCTGTGCTGTGAGGACCAAAGACTCAAGATATTTCGTGTTGCAAGACAGTGTGTGAGAGAGAATCGTGATGTCGTAGGAGAGAAATATGCCCGCATGGATGATAGTTCACTTGCACTAAACGAGGCTACAAAGAGAGATTTGGAGATGCCACTATGAAAGGTTGCTCAATAAAGAAAATGAATGAGAGAAAGAGAGTCTGCCAAATGTCGACCCAACAGAGGGACCAGCTATCCGAGTTGACAGTGCCTTGGTAGATAAAGCAATTAAGAGTATGAAGACAGGGAAAGCCCCCGGCCCATGAGGAATCACTACAGAGATGCTCAAAATATCTGGTGGTGTTGGCTATAGCTTAGTCACCCATATAGTTAACCAGGTGATACACGAAGGAGTCATACCCAATGACTGGTGTAGCAGCACTATAGTCAACTACTACAAAGGTAAAGGTGACACTTTAGATACAAATAATTACAGAGGTATCAAGTTGTTGGATCAGGTAATGAAGGTCACAGAGAGGGTCATAGCCCAACTAATTAGGGAGAGAGTCAGTTTAGATGAGATGCAGTTTGGGTTTGTGCTAGGGAAAAGACCACTGATGCTATATTTCTGGTAAGACAGCTGCAGGAGAAATACCTAGCCAAAGATAAACCTCTGTACCCTGGCTTTAATTGACCTGGAGAAAGCCTTTGACAGGGTACTCCGATCTCTTATCTGGTGGTCAATGAGAAAACTAGAGATAGCTGAATGGTTAGTGAGAGCTGTGCAAGCCATGTACATGGATGCTGTCAGTAAGGTGAGGGTTGGCAATAAGTACAGTGAAGAATTCCGGATAGAGGTTGGGATCCACAAAGGTTTAGTCCTCAGCTCCCTCCTATTTATCATAACAGGAATTCAAGACAGGATATTCCTGGGAGCTCCTTTATGCTAACGACCTTGCTCTAATTGCTGAGTCCCTATCAGAACTAGAGGTGAAGTTTCAGGTGTGGAAGCAAGGATTAGTATTGAAGGGCCTTAGAGTCAACCTAGCTACAGCCAAAGTCCTAATAAGTAGGA
Source organism: Octopus sinensis (assembly GCF_006345805.1). Classification (NCBI taxonomy): domain Eukaryota; kingdom Metazoa; phylum Mollusca; class Cephalopoda; order Octopoda; family Octopodidae; genus Octopus; species Octopus sinensis. The sequence continues at coordinate 155,066,275 of NC_042998.1, read as the reverse complement.
AGGCAGACAAACCACAAATCCCTTCAGGTAGATGACCCTGCTCAATCTGTAGAAAAGGTGTAGTTAGAAACTCTATAAAATGTATCCAGTGTAAGCTATGGACACATAAGAGGTGCAAGCAATGTCAAAGGAAGGCTAACTGGAAACATAGTTTTTGTATGTGGCAGATGCTCAGGAGCAATAAACAGTGAAAATGGGCAGAGAACAACTTCCACCACGTTCCAGGGAGAAAAATTATCAGTAGTTGATAGCTTCCGTTACATAGGTGACCAAGTCAGTAGCAGGGGAGGTTGCACTAAAAGTGTAGCTGCTAGAATAAGAATAGCCTGGGTAAAGTTCAGAGAGCTCTTACCTCTGCTGGTGACAAAGGGCTTCCCACTCAGAGTAAAAGGTAGACTGTATGACGCATGTGTACGAATAGCCATGCTACATGGCAGTGAAACATGGGCCATGACTGTTGAGGACATGTGTAAGCTCACAAGGAATGAAGCCAGTATGCTCCGCTGGATGTGTAATGTCAGTGTGCATACTCAACAGAGTGTAAGTACCTTGAGAGAAAAGTTGGACCTAAGAAGCATTAGGTATGGTGTGCAATAGAGACGACTGTGCTGGTATGGTCATTTGACGAGACTGGATGAGGATAGCTGTGTGAAAAAGTGCCACACCCTAGTGGTTGAGGGAACCTGTGGAAGAGGTAGACCTTGGAAGACCTAGGATGAGGTGTAAAGCATGACCTTCAAACATTAGGCCTCACCGAGGCAATGACTAGTGACCGAGACCTTTGGAAATATGCAGTGAATGAGAAGACCCAGCAAGCCAAGTGAGACCATAACCCATGGCCTATGCTAGGGGTGTAACCAGTTCACTTACACGTACCTTTCCTTCATTCGGCACTAAACTCTGCTTGTGAAGACCTGTTGAGGCAAGTGAAATTGAAATCAAATCAAATTCAATGACTGGCACCCATGTCAGTGGAGTGCTAAGAGCACCATCTGAGCATGGTCATTGCCAGACTGGCATGTGAAAATGCTGGTGGCACATGAAAAAACATTCGAGCAAGGTTGTTGCCCATTCCGCTGGACTTGGCTCCTGTGCAGGTGGCATGTAAAAAGCACCATTTGAGCGTGGCCATTGCCAGTACTGCCTGACTGGCCCTTGTGCCAGTGGCACGTAAAAGCACCCTCTACACTCTCGGAGTAGTTGGCGTTAGGAAGGGCATCCACCTGTAGAAACTCTGCCAGATTAGATTGGAGCCTGATGCATCCATCTGGTTCGCCAGTCCTCAGTCAAATCGTCCAACCCATGCTAGCATGGAAAGCGGACGTTAAACGATGATAATGATGATGATGATAAAAGCTCATAGGCTGTAATGAAAGAAGTTTGATAAACTATAATTAATCACTCGTGTAATTAGTTAATTATTCCATTAAGAGATATTTAAAGTGAAGTTTATTCAGCTGCAGTTATAAGGCATTACTTAATGCAATCATTCAGATGGCAACTTGGTGCACTATATCGGCATGTTCCTTTATCCAAGCATCAAAGTTTCAAGTAAATACATAAATATATACCTAGATTTTATTTTGGCAAATGTAAAAAGACCCCCTTTATGACCATGGGATTGCACCTAGAAAATTCCCCTCCAAGGTACAATTTTGGGCAAATTTGTTTATGGAAAACCAGCAGTTGCCCATGCATACCAACCTCTCCTCTTCATGCCATAAATGTTGTACAAGAGAAAGATAAAGGCTAATATAGCTTGATGCTAGTGACATTGCAACTCATTTATACAGCTGAGTGAACTGGAGCAACATGATATAAAGTGTCTTGCTCAAAAACACAAAGCACAGCCCAGTCCAGGAATTGTGATTGTGGGCCCAACACTCTAACCACTAAACCATGCACCTTTATATCACTACATATGTAAATATTGAAAAAGAATTTGGCAATATACTGCCAAACTCCATATATGAAACAAATACCTGAGGGACTTATATTTTGACAAGAAGCAAACCTTTCAGTAACTACTTAACTTCAACAGTAAAACTTTATAAAACATTTTCACTTCATCCTTCTATAAGCAACTTATACATTCTATGAGACCATTGTCTAGCTCATGCTTGTATGACAGATGGACTGATCCATCCCATTGCTGTGTCCACCTACACAACTCACCCTATTACTGTTACTACATTATCCACTCCCTATCTCCTTCACACTAATTTCTGAAATTACTTTTCCCCTCCCCTCCTCTGTTTTTTCTACTTTGACCCCATTTTGTCATTCTCTCAATTATCATCCTCTCATATAAAATCATTCCTTTCTGTCATTGGATACTCTCTTTTGCTTTGCAAACTGCAAGGTAACCACAACAGCTTGCAAAAAGTATACTGCGCAAAAAGTATCCAGAATTAAGTTGTTGCTAATCGACCCAAACAGCAACAATGCTAATATCTTTAGTCTAAGTTACTTAGAGCTGATGCCATGAAAATTGCATCTGGTACACTATAAAGTGGTAGGTGTAAAAAGAGCATCCAACCATAGAAATTATGACAAAGATGGGCATAATATGATAGAATTGAAAGAAAATAACCCACATGAGTTATTTCCCTTTTGTCACATTTAGAATGCACATGACAGAAAGTGGCTGCTACCCAAAATAACATATCTATGTGGAATTAAGAACATGGTTTTTGCCTGAATGATGTATGATATTCTGAACATTAACATGCATGTGGTTTAGTGGTTAGAGTATTCAGTTCGTGATCATAGGGTCGTGAGTTCGATTCCCAGTGGTGCATTGTGTCCTTGAGCTGGACACTTTATTTCATGTTGCTCCAGTCCACTCAGTTGGCAAAAATGAGTAGTACCTGTATTTTAAGGACCCAGCCTTGCCACACTCTGTATCACACTGAATCTCCCTGCGAAGTATGTGAAGGGATACATGTGTCTGTGGGGTTCTCAGCCACTTGCACATTAATCTCACGAGCAATCTGTTCTGTTGATCAGATCAATTGGAACCCTTGTTGTAACAAGCAACGGAGTGCCAGTATGTAGTAACATGTTATTCATTTGATGAAATTTGAAGTAACATCCTATAAATCATATTTAATAATGCTTTCTAATTTTGACATAAGGTCAGCAATTTTGAGGAGAAGGGATGTTGCAATACCTTAATCCCAAAGTTCTGTATAATTTCATATTGATACAGACTATAGTGTGTATGTGTGTGTGTGTGTGTGTGTGTGTGTGTGTGTGCATGTGTGTGTGTGTGTGTGTGTAAATACACACACATGTATATGCATATACATATAAAAATTTTATATATATGACTAGGCACAGGCACCTGAGGTAAGTGCCCTCTGCTGTAGCCCTAGGCCAACCATTATCCTGGGAGGAAAATACGGTTGACAAAAACTATGAAATTTATTGTGTGTGTATGAGTATGTATGTGCATGTATATAAATATGGATATTCTATACTTGTCACTTGAGATAAATAGTGACTATTTATATAGGTAAATAGTGACATTCCTTCATGACATTGTAACTGATTGCTTTGTAGTCTTGAAGACTGCTGGAATAAAAAAAAACCCTTACTATAAAAACAGGTAATGGTTGGCAACAGGAAAAGCAACTGAATGTAAAATCATGCCTCTAATAACCTTCTGTTCGAATCCCTACTAGCATGGTAAAACAGATATTAAATGGAAGAACACACTAACACACACGGACTGTTGGAAATGCATATGCTGCTGACAACCATAGGCAGCCAGCCTGCCAAGTTTGTTTACAAATATTCTTCATTATAATTACTCTTGTTCAATTATTATGTGAAACTGTATTGAACAACTCAGCAATATTTTATGATGGTTGACAAATTCAAGCAGCATGCCTGCATTATATTTTGCATAAAGCTCAACACATCTTTAACAAAAACCATCAAAACCCATCAAAATGCTCTGCCTAGCTTTTGGTGAATATTGTATGTTGAAAACAGGTTTTTGAGTAGTATGCATGTTTCAAAGCCAGTTTAACATTGGTTCAAGATGATGGTTGTTCAATGAGATCAATCCCTAGCAAAATGCCAGAAAATGTAAAAAAGATTCTTGAACTCATCAAATGTTACCAGCTTTGTCACATGATTAAAATCATTTATGGAGTCTGCCATAAGATTCCCATGCATTGTGTTGGTATGATGTTTGTCCTCTTACTTATGGCATACAATCAAAAGCTGGTATATCAGATGCATTAGAAAGCTTTGTAAGGAGGATAATGATGACCCAATTTTTATCACTAGAATCATCACAATGATGTAAATTTAGTTTATGACTGCACTTCAGAGTTAAAACAGTAGTCATCACAGTGGAATGGTCTGTCAAGACCAAAGAAAGCACAGTAGATCCGAAATGTATTGAAAAGCTGGGTTGTCACTTCTTTTCAATATTAAGGGCATTGCTCATCATGAATTTGTTCTCGGCAGTTTAATGAATTCAGATTTTTACTGCTATGTTTGAGATGCTTGAGAGACATGTGATGAAAGTAAGTATAATTATGGCACAACTACAATTGGCTGTTGTATCATAACATTCCCATTTACACCTCTCTCAAGATGATGCTGTTTTTAAAAAAGAACAAAGTGATGAGCTTTATATCTTTCATACTTGCCTGACTTATCCCCCTGTGATTTTGCTGTATTTCCTCAAATGAAATTGAAGTTGAAGAAGATGACAGGAAATCTGAAATAAATTTCAAGTAATATTAGATGGTCTTCAAGAAGACCTCTGCAGTGTTTTTGAGGTGCAGAAGATGCACTTGGAATCTTGATATACTTTCTTAAAATAGCTATTTTGAGGGGTATGGTACCTGAATATAAATACATTATTTACTGGAGTACACATATATATATTGTTTAGGCCACCTGATCCACAAACTTCTTCTGATTCCACAAAATTCAAATGTGTGTGTGTGCACATGCATGGGTGCATGTATATATATATATATATATAAGAGTTCTGTGCCATGCCACATAAAAAGCACTCATGCCAGTGCCACTTGTGTGGTGCCACATAAAAGCCCCCCAACACACTCTGTAAAGTGGTTAGCATTAGGAAGGGCATCCAGCCATAGAAACCATGCCAAATTAAGCTAGAGCCTGGTATAGCTCTCTGGCTTGCCAGTATGGAAAACAGATGTTAAATGATGATGATAATTTAGATGATATTGTAAGGTATTGTGATTCCTTACAAGCTTTTTCAAATTAAAAATTATGTATACTAAGTAAAATATATTGAATTTCTAAAGGAAAGAAACAGGAATGAAAGTAATAATATTACATTGTGTGAGTGTTGTATGGGGAAAGAAAGCATAATTTGTCTACCTTGTGGGTTCTTTCATGGCATTGATCATTTTCTACCAGTTAATATCTGTAGGTACCTTACCAGCTTAATCTCTAGCCAGAACCAAACAGAAAATTCCCTCTATTCACATAGCTACACATGTCCATTCTATCTGACAGCCCATGGTATGCAGTCTTCTGACCTCTAAGTTACTTAACCAACACTGCAGCTATCCCTCACTCCGAATCCTCTGGTACTACCAACCAGGTTTTCTTCACCTTGATTAGAATGTCCACCTTATTCCTTTCTGGAGGTACAAAGACCATGTTCAATTTCAAACTGAATACAACAGCTAGCTCTCCCAGAATCCCAAAGCAGCTCTTTATTTACATCTCCGTCTCACCTTTGGTTCATACCCTCCTCTCATCAGTAATTACTGATCCCACCCATCCAAATACAGTGATGAGGTCAGTTCAAATTTTTATAGTACACAGCTCCCATCTCAGAGCCAGATTCCTTCCCTTCAACACTGTATCCAATTCAGCCATATTGATGTGGTTGCAATCATCCATTTCCTGAGCTATGCTGTTTCCTCTACTTCAACGCCTCTATTTCCAGTATTTCCACTATGCTGCTGGTGTCACATCATAAGATCCTGTTCTTCAATTTACATACCTACCAACTTCCACTTACTAGGTCTTCTGCTCTTACCCACTCTAGGATCTCCTACATCATAGCCACTGTCCTCTCTCCTACTTTGCACCCCACCAGCTCAGCCTATCCACTTGTCTCTTAATATAGCTACACACTGTTTGGAGCTGCCTCTTGATTGAGTAGTGACCCACCAGTCACGCACACATTATAAACTTCTTGTTTGTTCATGCTGGTACCCGGCTCCTCATTTCGTCTCTGAAATACCAGTATGTGTACCTTATCTCTTTAAAACTTTTACAACTTGTCTACCTTTTCCATAATAGATTTGAGGACTGTTGCCATGATCTTTAGGGCTGAATTCAATCCAAATTCCAGCCTTGTCAAGCAGTACGTCTGGATCTTATGTCTTACCAGCTGATATTTCCATAAATTCTCAGCCATCATGTAGCTGAAAATATGCCAACTTCAAGTCAACGATTGTGGAAGCCCTCATTATCTGTCTCCATTCTTGTAATGTTTCCCTACAGACACTGGTAGCTTCACTACCCATGTGGTACAATTCATAGTCATTCAGCTCTGAAAAGTCCTGTACCAGCCTGACCTTGCCTTTCATTGATTGCACCACTACCATTAGCAGCAGTACTCTGCTCTTTACTTTCTCCTTCCAATCCATCTCTCCACCTCTCCCTCGAACATGCTCCTGATTCTGCTGGATTCAGAAGATCAAGGTGGTGGTAGTGCAAGACATTGAGGATGTAACAGACAATAGCATTTCCTTTGCCACAGAAGGGGCTAATGGCATTACAACTGATTTTTATTTTTGTGACATATACTGAAGAAAAAAATGGGCAAAGGCCAAAATAGCTGATTGTATGAGGGGAAAAATACAATTCTTTCATAGCATCGATCCTTTCCCACCAGGTTATATCCGTAGGTATCCTAACCTCTGGCTAGAACCTAAAAGCAAATTTCCTCTACTCACACTACTACATGTCTGTCCCATCCAACAGCCCCAGGGCAAAAAAAAATTCACACTGGTCCTGTTTCTTCTCACATGACCTCCTTCACTTGTGTGCCTCTTGCAAGGCCCTTCAGTTATTTGTCTGATTTCACTGACCCTATGCTTCTGGTTCAACTCATTCCCACAGTGAGCTTAACTGAAAAGTCAAACTCATGAATATTGAGTTAGTTTGAATGTGTAAAGTGATTATTTTGTAAATAATCTTATCGTCAGACCCAGCTTTGGCAAAGAATAGATTCCAAACTGGACATTGCATGCAAAGGTATATAGCAACTGTCTTGTAGTCTAAAAAAGACAACTTCATTAAGGCTAATATATTATCTAAGTTCACTAAGCATTGAAGACATGAAATAGGTAACTTGTTTTAAATTAATATACACACTTGAAACAGTCTTAGATTAAAATACTGGCATGAATGGAAATGAATTATCTTATGGATAAATTTATAAGTTTATATTTTATATACTTGTAACATTCTGTTTAATATAAAATAGTTTAATTTTGTTACAATATCAAATATCTTTTATATAGATGTTATTTTACCATCAGTATGAAATGTTTTTCATTTTAAATATATTTACAGTCACGTCATTGCACTAATCAGAATAAGTCTAAGCAGAACAGTAGAATTACATTTTTTGATGTCATTTTTAAAGATTACTTTTAATTTGTATCATGAATTATATTTAAATAGTAAATTTGATTGAAAAATCCTGTTACATTGTCTTGCTAAATGTTTGAAAAACTCAGTAGTCTGTTATTTTCTTTGAGGCAGAAAATAACAATGATTATTACTACTAAATTTAAGATAAAATATTTCATTTTTCATCTTACTTTTTATTGTGTAATATCTTGCTTTCTAAATTTGATAGCTTTATGATATCAAGTTTAGTTTTTAGATACTTGCTATTTTGCAGCTTTTGCTTCATTTTCTGCTCATATTTGTCTGTAGTAAAAAGTATTCTTAATTTCTCTCATAAAATTCTTGCATGACTATTTTCTTAGTTTCCATATATTTTCTTTCACAATTTGAACCATATTTAGTAATCATTATAATGAATTTGTGTGTACACTACTGTGTTATTATTCAGATAAAATGTTTCTCTTTAAATATTATATTTTGTTATGGTTGTTCAGATCAATTTAGCTATTCAAGAATTAAACAAATTTCTTCAGTAAAATAATTTCATAATTTCTTAATTTTAAAATTAAATATTTCTTTTTAAAGTTACGTTGTTGATATTTTCTCTTTTATAAATGTTTCTCCTTTTCAATTATTTAGTGATGTGATTTTAGTACTGTTTGTTATGCAAATTACTATTATCGTTGTATGTTAATGTTCCTATTTATATGCTTTTGCCTAGTCTCAATTCATAAGATTCTCCCAAAGCACTATCTTTTAAAGTGTTGTTAAAAGTTATGAAATAAATATGCTATTGTTATGTACAACTTAATAGTCTATTTTTATCATTTTAAACTAGATATTAGAGAATTAAAGCACAGAAATTTAAAACATTTTTCAGAGTTTCGTAAGTTCAAGCTTTGTGAAAAACATCGAAATGAACTAATCACAGAAAGTAACCCCCACCTACCATAAATAGCAGTAACTGATTCTATTACTTCTTATTGACCTATCATTAATACTTCAGTTTAGAAAAAAATTTTACTTGGAGATTTTAGCATAGACAGACAATTGGAAAAGAGTGAATATTGCTTAATGTGATGAAGAATTATTGCCTCCTTTTCTTCCTTCTCTTCGTTTCCTCTTCCTTCTCTTCCTCATCATCATTATCATTTAACATCCGCTACTTCACGCTTGCATAGGTCAGATGGAATTTGTTAACATAGAATTTCTATGACAAGATGTTCCTGGTGCCAAATATCACCTGTTTCCAAACAAGGTAATATTTCTCATGGCTAAACATGTTTTCTACCGAAGACTGGAGATGAACAACATCACTTGTATGATGGTGATGTGTCATGTGTTGTCAAGTGGAGGTACACATACATATAAGTATGCACACACACATTTCTGTGTGTGTGTTTGTATATATACATGTGTGTGTGTATACAATGAGCTTCTTTTAGTTTCCATCTACCATGTTCACTCTCAAGATTTTGGTTGGCCCAGATGCTACGCAGTGGGACAGAACCTAAGATTACATGGTTGAGAAGCAAACTTCTTGACAAAGCAGTCATGCTTGTGCCTATATATTGATATGAATTGTTGAAGATTATACTGTGAAGTATGATGGCCCATATAATCTTTTTAATATAATCATATTACAGATTTATAGTTGAGTGGAAATGTAAGAGTTAGAATGGGCATGATATTTCACAATGGGAAAACAACACCATTAAAATTGTTCAAGCTGATTATTTATTGATTCACACACCAACTACTCTAACAATAACTATCATCATCATCATCATCATTATTGATTTGCTTTACTGCTATTTCTTTTTCTCCATCTCTCTCTCCCTCTTCACTTCTACTATGGCATTGTTAAAAATTAGTTATATCAGATATGTATGGACTAAAGGGCTTCTAGAATCTTGGTCATTTAAGTTAGATGCAATGACCATAAGTGAGACTAGCGCTTCTAACTTACAGATATTCATACTTCTTGTTGACCATTAAGTTAATGCTTTTCTCAACCATCTCAGATTGAGTCTTGTTTTGGAAGGGATTAGATTTCAAGTTCTCTGTACTAGAATGGCAGGTAAGTAGTAACTATCTGGTAAAGAATTATCTAGGTATGTGAAAACATTCTGAACAACACCTTGCTAATAAGTGTTAGTGGGAGACTGGAATGTTATCTTAAATGCACTCATGGATTACATCAAAATAATGAACTGAATAGAAGGATGTGAAAGTTTCTTAAATCAGCTGAGGCACTTCCAAATGTCTGTTTCTTTGTTATATCAATGTGGACTTAGCCAAATCAAAAGAGATTGTGTAGGTCACATTAAAATAGAATATTTATTTTGTGAAGAAATAAGGATTGTATAAGATGTTCATATTTTCAGCTAGTTCTTTACAGAAACCAAGACAGTTAACTTTAGTAGGAGTTCTAGTCAGGGACAGAAAGTCAAATGTCTTGGTTTTTAGTATTTAAATCCTACAATATGTCACCATCATTGTTTTTAAATCTGCTTTTTTATGTTGGCAAAGACATTTTGAAGCCATATTTTATGGCCAGATGCTCTTCCAGTTGCAAATCCTTTTAGCTGCCTTTTCTAAAAACCAGAACACTCGTGGAATTGTAAATTAGTTAGCCATGGCCTGCTTTTATAACTAATATTTCCTAATTGGATTAAAAAGAAAACTAACAGTATTATTTAAGCTTTAGTAATGTATGAGCATTAAAAGAAATCAATGAGCCTAGATAATAAAAACATGATATGGAAACAAAGCCACAAAACTATCTTTGTATGTAGGATATCATGATTTTTTATCAAATCACTTCCCATGGAAACATTTTAGTGAAACCATTTTTCATTGAAATGACATTCCAGAGAATAATTTTGCAAAAGAGAAAACACACACACACACACACACATACACACAGCAGTCATTTAATCTATGTGTATTGCTTTAATATAATTTTAGATACATCAAAATTTCAGATGATAATGATACAAAACTCCAATGTCAGATTAATATTGATTATTTCTGTCCAGATAAACATATATCAGCTATGATACTAAGTTTAAGACAGAGCTTTTTACTAATAGCTGCAGATTGTCTTCTAAAGAAAATATCTTTGAGACAGAGGATTCAATGAAAGTGATGAGCTATAGATGAGCTATGTGTAACAACCAGGAAAGTAGAGTTTTTATTGAGAGGACAATCTTCATATTTCTGCATCCCTTGAAAAAAATAAACATTAGACTTGCTTACTCAAAGTGTTAACTAGTTCAGTAATGGATCTTTTGCATATCAGTTATATACTGTTCATGCCAGATCTTTTGCATATCAGTTATATACTGTTCATGCTGTTATTTGTGATAACTCCAACGAAATCCTTCAAGTTATCATAAAACAAAGAGCTGGGATTTTGTCTGCAACATTGACTATTGATTTTGAAATGATAACTTTTAGGTTCTGCAAATGACTTCCCTACAGTAAAAAGTTTTGAATGGTATTGTTGGCTTAAAATTCAAACATTATTATTAGAGTTGGTACAAAATTCTGGAACATGCTTTTCTCATAAAATCCTTTTAAGTTCTAACACTTGTGCCTCTAATTGATGTTGTACAAATATTTGAAGAACTTGTTGGATTTTGAGTGATTAAAATAACACCTGTTATGAAGCCTTCATATATTGTTTTGAATCTACATGCATTCAGCTTGTATGACATGAAAAATACCAAAAAATACAATCTCTGACATAATGTTGGAATTTTACATGAACATCTACAAAATGGCTTGCTATGTACCAATAATAGCACTGAAAGTTAACATAATGCCTTTAGTAAATATGTTGCCAGTACTCTTCTTTCATTACTTACACTTGTAGAAAAAAAATTAAATGAAAACAAGATACAAATGAAGCAATGTTTTGGTTGTATTAAGGGCCTACTAAGAAAGTGACATTATGAATGAATAGATAACAATGTAACTGGGTATCACATTGTTAATAATCAAATAATTAATTACCTCTGCTCTGTAGCACATAACTTTGGAAAATGTTTGAAGATCTGTTACTGCTTTATAAGACTTTTAGATAGAAATTCTATTTATGTTCTTTACAGTTAGAATTTTTCTACAAAGTAATCTAGTATATATAAATTGCAGTATGTGTGTTTATAATGACTAAAATACATCTCCACAATTCTCAACTGATTTTCACCAAACTTTACACACACATTACTTATTTCTCAAGGATGGTCATGCACTATGACATTTTGCCCAGAGCTCCCACGTAAATGGACATAGTTTTTTGTATGTAGGGTCTTCCATACTTTTTTAATTTTTTATAAATGTGAAAGAATTTTGTCTATTTATTTATTTCCACTGTCCACCAGCAATGGTGATTAAATTGACTAGGAACACTGTACATGATGAATTTCCAATAACTAAACAATCTTAATCTCCATGTTTAAATTGCATTAATTTTTGGCAAGCTTACCTTTACCTATTCTTAGTTACTTGATAGGTGATGTTCCCTGTCTTCTCTTCTATTTGTTGTTACCTTTGTTTACGTACCAATGTGTTGTTTCATTTTAAGGATGCTTATTTACCCATCCATTATGATAATTCGACTGTTGTCATTCTAGCCTTTTTTGAATAATCACATATGGTTCATCCTAAAGAATCAACATTTAAATAAGATTTTGGGTGGAGTTATGATGTAAGCACATGCTAAAACCCCTCATAATGTTTTTATTTTTACAAATTTCTACAATTTTTTTTTTGATTTTGTTTTCTGCATAATGGAATTAATACGATTATGCAAAAAAAAAAAACGACTACCCTTCGTCTCTATAATTTACAAATAATTTTTCAATATTTTTATGGAAAAAAGTCAATTGAGGATTTTCACGCATAATCCTGGACCTTATATGTTAAATGCCAGTGACATGCTGCATGTCCATCAACAATATTAGCAGTCGTACAGTGGTATTTAAGAGGAAAAATGAAGTTGGAAGAGTGGTGAAGGAGTTTTGGATACTTGTGTTTGTCGTAACCAATGGTTTGCCAGTTTTTATGTGTGTATGTGCATGTATAAAGATATAATTAAAAAAATACGTATACACCCATTTATAATATATATACATATATATATACTCAATTTTTGGGGATTAATCGATATGCGGGTATTCTATTTCAGGTAATACAAAAATAACCTAATGAGTATATCTTACAGTAAACTCATGGTATCAGTTTGCACATCACAAAATAATACTTCAATAATGAATAATATGCCCTAGCAAGTCAGATATAGGTAGACTTAGTAAATTAATATTGGATAAATATATAAGTAAATTAAATAAGTTAGGTAACCTTAAACTCTGAAATTGTACCCGAATTACTATAAAATGGTTTAACAATATTAAGGATAAAAATAGATGCAAATTCCTTCAAATTGATATAGAGAATTATTATTCATCTATAAATGAAGTGGTTTTAAATAAGGCCGTCATATACCATGAGAAAGGTAAATATGTCATTTGAAGAAGTAAAAGTAGTGTTGGCTGCGAGGAAGTCCATTATAAAATATAAAGATAAACTGTGAGCAAGAAAAAGGAATTGTGCTAATAGGTCATTAGAATGCCTTAAGAAGAAAATGTACAAGTTCTTTAAGAATAATGGCCTAGGTACATCTAAAGAGAATGAGCATTATGCAGTAAATTATCTAAACGTTAACCTCAATCTAGTCACTAATAAGATCCATCCATTCTATAAGTTGAATGAAAATCTAAAGTATATTAGTTCTTCAAGTAACCATCCAAAATCAGTTAAAGAAGCCTTAATAAATAATATAGGCAAAAGAATATCCATGTTATCCTCAGATTATGATACTTTTAATAAACATGCCCCATATTATAATAAAGCATTAAAAGAAACAGGATATAACTCTAATATAAAATTATTTAATTATTATGAACACATTAATAATAATAATAATAACATAACAAGTACTCCTAATAAAACTAATAATAAATCTAACAGTAAAAATATGAATAACAATAACAAAAGACAATATAACAAACTAAATAAAAATGAAAATAATATAGTTGTTAATAATGATTATATTAATAATAGTAATAATGATAATAAGAATATGAACAATAGTAAGAAACATAATAAAGTATATATAAAGAGATATATTATACCTAAGAATAATAATTTAATACCGATGATGTCTACTAATAATGATAATGATGATGATGGCAATCCCTCAAGGTCGAGGATGATGTCTTCGCGCAAATTTACTGGTGAGTCGGTAGGTGACCGATAAGACCAATTCTTGCTTGAAAAGATCGGGCGCAGTGCGGACATCTAGTGCCGGAAGGGAGAGTCACGTGGTTGTTGCTGGTGCTCCTTCCGTCGTCGTCTTTTCTCTTCCAACTCTGCAGACCTTTTCGACTCGAAAGTCGCCGTTCCCTCATGGATGGTGGTTTTCCAGAGTGATCTGTTTTTTGCCGTTTCCTCCCAGTTAGTGAAGTCGATGTCACACTTTTTGAGGTTTGTTTTCAGGGAGTCCTTGTAGCGTTTCTACTGGCCTCCTTTTGTACGCTTGCCGTCTTTGAGTTGGGAGTAGAAGATCTGTTTGGGAAGTCGTTCGTCAGTCATTCTAACCACGTGGCTGCTCCATCTTAGTTGGCCTTTGATAACATAGGCTTTGATGCTGGTCATTTTTGCTTCTTGTAGCATGCTGACGTTTGTTCTTCTGTCTTCCCAGCTGATGTTAAGGATCTTCCGAAGACAGCGTTGGTGAAATTTCTCAACGGCTGTGAAGGTGGACGAAGGCTGCAGCAAACCATTGACTCCAATCGTCTCGGTTTACCTTGCCATTGGGTCAAGTTGGTGGTCTGTCAAGTTTATGTGTGCTTTACTGGGCGTGCGACCTCAAGCACACGTTAAAAAATTTCACACACAGGCATCTTCGCCACCACTCTTCTTATTCTTTCCAAGTCTTTCGGCGATCGGCGATGGATGACGGGAACAGGCTCATGAAGGCTGGAGGCTCCTAGTGCAGAACCGGCACAGATGTTGTGGTTACATGATTTAGTCGCTCTATCTATCGGAAGAAGCAGGGAAGATGTTCGGCAGCAGTATCCATAAATGAGCAGCCCTGTTTGGGATCCACTCTGCTCACCCTGAATTGGGAAGGGGCTAGAAAAGGTGCCCTAAACATAGTCTGCTTCACCCCAATCTTGTCTGGAAAACCGCGTCCAGAGGGATCACCATCATGCAGTCGAAAATCAAGATCAAGATACGCAATGCTGAAATTCGGGACCTGGAATGTCAGGACTCTCATAGATAACACCAACTCAGACAGACCCAAAAGGCAAGCTGCAATCATCGCCCGGGAACTCCATCGATTCAATTTTGACATCATAGCTCTCAGTGAAACCCGGAGAGCCGGAGAAGGCCGGCCGAGAGAAGAAAGCGGTCAATACACCTTTTTCTGGAAAGGTTACGATCCCGACCATCAATGTATCCATGGTGTGGGTTTTGCAATACGAAACACCATCCTATCCAAACTGACAGAGCAGCCCATCGGAATGTCCACACAACTCATGACCCTCCAAATCCAGCTTGTCAAAAGTCAGCACGCAACTATCATCAGCGCGTATGCTCCCACCCATGACACGGAGGATTTAGTCAAGGAAGAGTTTTACAGCCAGCTTGATAGCATTCTCTCTACTGTCCCAAAGGAGGACAAGATCATTCTCCTGGGAGATTTCAACGCCAGAGTTGGGAGAGATCGTGAACTCTGGACAGGAACCATCGGAAAGGAAGGAGAGGGAAAAGTCAATGCCAATGGAACTCTGCTACTCACCAAATGTGCTGAACATAACCTGGTGATAACCAACAACCTTTTTCGCCAGAAGAATCGATATAAGGTCTCATGGCAGCATCCAAGATCTAAAAAATGGCATCTCATTGACTATATCATCGTGAGATCCCGAGACCAGCAAGATGCGTTGCTCACCAGAGCCGCCACTGGAGCAGATGAGTGCTGGACAGATCATCGCCTCATTGCCTCCACCATGAAAATCAAACTCCGACCAAAAGTGAAATATCACAGCAAGGAAAGCAGAGTAAAGAAATTCAACATTAAAGCACTGCAAGACCCAAAAACTCATGTCGCTTTCCAGCAGCGCCTACAGGTCAATCTTCAAAATAAGACTCCAAATCATCTCGTCGAAGAAAATTGGAACCAGCTGAAAGAAACCATCATCACCGCTTGCGAAGAAACAATAATGATAATATAAAAAATATAAAAAATAAAAAAGATATATGGTTAACTATTCCGTATGGGGATCAAGTTAGGACTAATATTATTAAGGAGACACTTCAAATATTAAAAATGGTTTTTAATAAGTTCAATAGTTATTCAAATATATTTTCCAATAAAATCATAAGAGTGGGATACTCAACCTCAAGAAATGTAAGCAATATCATTTTCTCTATAAATAATTATTATAATAGCATATTAAATAATAGCTCTAGTCATAACATAACCGATAGTGATATAAGACTTAATCAACATATAGAAAAAATGTTCATGTCGTGATAAGACTAGATGTAAGCTTTCTAATAATTGTAATATAAATAATATAATTTATAAATGTATAGTAAGCTCTGAGAACAATGATATTAAAATTATAAATAAGGCTTATATGGGATCAACAGCTAATGAAATTAAAAAAAAAGAATATCCCAACACTACCAGACCTTTAATAATCCCAATTTAAGTAAGTCTACTGGCTTAAGTAAATATATATGGGAATTAAAATCTAGAAAAAGAGAGTACACCCTTAATTGGAGTATTATAGGTAGAGCCCACTCCTATAACATTGGGAATAAAATGTGTTTACTATGCATAACTGAATTTATCTAGAGATAAATTTCTAAACACATATGATGAACGAGGAGTAAAATGTAGGCACCAAAGTAATTTTACGTTTAGTAAAATGAAGTACTGAGCCCCCAACCCCTGAATCAAATAACCACATAATTTTATTTCTAAAGCACTTGAATAGACTATATAAATAAATAAAGAATAAAAATAAACAAACAAATAATGCAATAATTAAAATAAAATAAATATATGAATTAAATATTACTAAAATTATATAATAACAATTTAGATAAACCTCACAATATAGATAAATTTGAAAATAATAATAGAGGATAACTTAAAATTAAAACTATGTATAGTGTAATTACCCCCCTTGGTACTAATCACCTATAAATACCCATAGTTCCCTGCTATCTTCTTCATCAAATCACCATTTTAGTACCAGCAAAAAATGGAAGATATGTATTTGAATTTTTCTTGTTATATGATTGATTGATTGATTCTAGTTTCAGCTTATGAGCTGTGGCCATATCACATTTAAACACAGACATTTTAATTCTGATGTTTAATCTTATATCTCACATTCTGTATTTGACATATACTTGATTTTACATGATTGATATATATACTAATTCATATTTATAATGTATGATTTATAAATTTTAATTCTTAATATTACAAAGTATAATTTTTATTCTTAATTTTTAATTCGTAATTTTTAATCTTTAATGCTTAATTTTATTGCTTGTTTTTAAAGGGGTGTAGAATTAGATATATAATATTTTGAAATAGAACCTGAAGATGTGTTGGAATCATTGTAAATCTGACGATTGCATATATGTATAGATATGGGTACACAGTCATGTATATGTATATATATTGTAATCTTCCAATATGGAAACACGTGTAGTTCCTTCATATTTAATAAAAATAAGTATTAACTAAAGTATGATATAATTAATGAAGTACATTATATACCCAGCTGGAAATTTTGGTTATATCTTTTAAGTATTATTTCGTGATGCGCAAACTGATACTATGAGTTTACTGTAAGATATACTCATTAGGTTATTTTTGTATTATCTGAAATAGAATACCCGCATATCGATTAATCCCCGCAAAATTGAATATTGACTTTTATCAAATATTTTGTATATTTATAGATAAATATATAAATATACAATAAATAAGACCCCCAAAGTACGATATGTAGATGCATATAACACTGTAGGGTTACACCTGATTGATTTGGAAAATTGTTTTCCCAAATTATTTATATTATATATATATATATATATATATATATATATATACATACAACAAAGCCTAATGGTGTGAATTTTCTAAAACTCCTTTAGGGACAGTTTCCACAATGAATTCCAATTTAATTGGTTTCTACACAATCTGAAGTATATTTGTAGAAAATTTCATTAAGAAATATTGAGGTTATGAAGAAGCAATTGTGTAGATGTGCCGAAATATTTATATATACATATAATTCTGTAAAAATGTATATGTATAAATTTCAGAAGATATTATAATAAGGGAATAAAAGTCAGTCATAATAAGAGATCTCCCAAAAATCTGTTTCCTTGATTTTTAACTACTGTTTCTGGCACACATATTTACACAATTTTGATTTTGAAGTATTTAAAAAATTATTTGCAAATTATAAAAAGAAATGAATGGTAGATTTGGACTGTCCATATTTTAAAACCATAAATTATAAAAAAAAAATGTGGTGAGAAGGAATTAAAGTTTTTTTTTTTTTGCAAAATTATATCAATTCCATTATGCAGAAGACAGAATTGAAAAAGTTTTGTTAAGATTTGTAAAAATAAAAAAGTTATATTAAGTAATAATTCATCAACTTCTTCAAGAACCACTTAAGTGGAAAGTAAGACTAGATAGAGTTGTACTATCTGATTGTTGGTGTTGTTTAGCCCATCTCAGTCCTCAGATATAGCCATTCCATCTGAGAACATAGGACTTCATTATCTATTGTGCCCTTAAGTTGGTGAGTTGGTAAAATGCCAAGTAGCATTTTGTCCATCTTCATTTTACCTTTCATCCTTTCAAAGTCAATAAAATAAGTACCAGTCAAGTACTGGGTTGATATAAACAATTTCCCCTTCCCCTCAAAAAGAGCTGGCCCTGTGCCTAAATTTGAAACTATTATCAATTGTGCCACTATTTAAGATGTTTGGATGTTGTTTAAGAAAGATTTGGCTGCCATTTCTTGCAGTTTGAATGATCATATAAAGGGTCTTCAATAACTTTCATGTGTGGAAGTGGTAATTAAATTATAATTTTTAAAAATCAACATTTTAAAGTTTCATATTGAGACTGAAGTTTGGAGAAAGCATTTGTTTGGGATAATCATGATTTTTGGATTATCTGATCCTATATGAATGACTTTTTATTACTTTTGAGATATTATATGCTAATTTGTATAAATTTTTTATGTATGTTGATATATATACACAAATGTGTGTATATGCTTGGATATGTGTGTATACATGTGTATAAATACTGTATATAAACTGTATTGTGTGTGTAATTTAATTATTTCTAAATGCTCCTGTAAATGTTTTTGATTTACACGTGTATTTAAACCTTTAGCATTATTATTATTCAATAGACTTATTTTTACCATGCGCTTTCACTGCACTACTAAGCACAACTCTCTGTGCTTTGGGTATGTGCTGTGGTTTATTTTAGTGTTATTATTTTTACTGCATTGAAAGTGCCTTACATAGGATGTGTGCAGTGCTTAGCAGTGCTATTTTTTGTATGTTATATATATCTGTAAGTCCTGGTGTCTTGGTTATGTATTTGTCTGTATGTTTTTTAACCATATTATAGTGCACCTATTATAGTGATTATTTCTTTTTTCAGGCTCCACATTTGGATCGTCTCAGTTTCCACATCTTTGTACTCTGAGAGTTTCTTTGTTGCTTTTAGAGATACATTGTCATTCGTTGGGACTGATATGTCGATTAGAAGGCATTTTTCTTATTGGTCACTGATGACAATATCTGGCCTATTGGCCCTGATTTATCAGTGTGTATTGGTATATCCCAGAGCTTTGTCATTTTCTTGGACCTTTTCTGGAACATGCTTATTCTGTTTTATTTCTGTTGTCATTCCATAGTGCTGACAGATTCCAGTTTATATAGCTCCCAACTCTGTCATATCTATGGATATATTCTTTCTGGGCAACCAAGGACAATATGATTTATTGTTTCTTTCCCATCACCACATATTTTGCAGTTACTTGTATTTTTCTTCATTATGTGATTTTGCTGGTTTCTGATGGAGAGGCTTTGATTTTATGCCAATATTAATAACACATGCACTGGTTCAATTCCACTCCTTTATTATTAGTCAATTGGTTAAATATCCAACTAATTGATTGTTTGTTTAAGTTGGTTAAACAGTAAGTCAGTTGTTTTGTTATTGTTTGGTCTTTTTTGTCAAAGCTCTTTCGTTACTATTTGCAACCTTTTCAGTGACTTTTCTCTTAGTCCATTATAGAGGCCATGCCTGTCTGTCTTAGACTTTGTTGCATGTGTGTGTGTGTGTGTAAGTGTGTGTGTGCATGCCAGTGTACATGTCTTATTGATATTGGCATAATGACTCTCCCTAGATGCAACAAAATTTGTTTCAACACACAAATCTACATAAAGAAGCTTGCAAACCAGATACAAAAACAAAGTAGGCTTTGATTTTGTGCTGCAATTAAAAATCCTTCAGTTTCTGCTTTGAGTCCTGACCGTCTCGACCATTGTTGTGATTAATACTTCATCTATCTCTTTTCTGTTTGCTGTACCAGTATTTACCATGTAAGGGCTTTTCTTGCCATCATTTTATCATGGTATTTTGTAGTTCTAGTTTTAGCTTGGATTTTAGTTATTTACAGCTTTCGTTGTTTCTTCTTTTTCTTTTTAGTTGTGAGTAGTTCTTTCTTGTATTTTTCAGCTTCTGTGAAGACTGTAAGCAGTTTCTTGTTTCGTTCATGCTTTGTGGCTATTTATACCAGTTTTCATTGGTCTTCATACTCTTAATTGCATTATCTACTAAGGTACTGTCAACTCGGATAGCTGGTCCCTCTGTTGGGTCGACAGACTCTCTTTCTCCCATTCATTTTCTTTATTGAGCAACCTTTCATAGTGGCGTCTCCAAATCTCTCTCTTTGCAGCCTCATTTAGTGCAAGTGAACCATCATCCTTGCGAACACATTTCTCTCCTACAACATCACAATTCTCTCTCTATTTTTTGCATTGAGCTCTATTTTAAGTACTAACCTCACCAGTCTATAGTATTCCTTCCTTATCTTCTTTTGTGTGTGTTATATTATATCTAGTTCATTGATTCCTAAGTATTTGTATGTCTGGGTTTGGTCTGATTCTCTTATTTCATTTTCTTTATCTAGCCTGATATGGTTATTCTCAATTAGTTTTCCTCTCCTTGAGGTTGCTTTGGCACATTTTTCTAAGCTAAATATCATATTTATTTCTTTGGTAAACCCAAGTAGTAATGTTTCCAGTTATTTCTCATTTGCAAGGTACAGTTTGTGTTCGTCCATAAACAAGAGATGGTTGATTGTTTTACTGGAGCGGTTATATCCACATGCAGTACTGTTTAACATGTTGGTTAAAGGAGTTGGTGCCAGACATAAAAGGATAGCAAGTCTTGATATATTACTTCTCTTAATGGGGGTTGGCTTTAGTTTTTATAATTCCTTCTTTCGTCTGTAACTGCAGAACTGTTTACCATTTATTCATGACATGTTTTATATATTTTATTATTGTTGGTGCTACCTTGTTCATGGCTAGTGTTTTCAGGAGCCATATGTGGAGAATACTGTCAAAAGCCTTTTGGTAATCAATCCAAGTCATGCTTAAACACTTCTTTTTCTTTTGGCAGTTTTCAGTTATGGCTTTGTTAATCAATAACTGGTCTCCATAGCACCCACGATATTATTACAGTTAAGAATTTGTAGGTTGTAGGAAGATGTTATGGGTCTGTAGTTTTGTGGATTTGTAGTTTCAGTTGATTTAGGAATTAGGATGATTTTCCACTTCTGTGAGTCATTCAGATGTCTCTGGCTCCATTAACATCTCATTGAACTGCTCTGCCAGTACCTTGTGTATCCTATTTAAATACTTTAGCCAGAAATTGGGTACCTTTTTGTGCCCTGGTGCTTTCCATTTGTTTAATGTTTGCAGTACCAGTGTTACTTCTCCTATGGATGTCCAGAGTTGTTCAGATACTGTTTGTTGTTCTAATTGATTTTTTCTGGGGTAATTCTTTCACTGCCCATACTTCTACCAAAAATTCTTCCATTTCTTCTGCTGCTGGTGCTCTATTTCATTTTTACCAAGTTCTTGATAGAATTGTTTTGGATTGGAGTTAAACTGCTTATTTTGTTCAAAGAATCGTTGGCATTTTTCATACCAACAGATTCTTTGTACTTTGGTGAGGATATCTTGCTTTAGATGTTCTTTTGTTTTAGGTACATCTTGTTTTGTTATTATATATTTCTGCAGTATTTTTCTTTCTTTTTTTACATAGTTCTGTTGTTTGGTTACTAATTTCATTAAGGATCGATAGATTTTTTTTTCCTTTTATTTACTATCTTTTTTCTGGATATCAGTTTTCCATACTATTTGTTTAAGTTGTAATACTCCTGTTTGGATGGGTTTGAGTGGGTATCATCTTTTCTTTGTGGCCACAGAGGCTGCTGCATGTATTATCTTATTTAGCCTGGTCATATTGATATTTGCTTCTGTTGTAATTATGTCTATGACAGCCAAATTTATGTTTTTTATTGTTGTTGCTGTCTTAGTAAGTCTAATTTTTGAGAGGTTCAGTTGGTGGTCTATACTAAGTTCTGTGGTTTATAATTCCCTGGTTATGCTCAGTTTTAAATTATCATAAATATGGTTTCTGAATTCATTGTTTCTAGTTTTTAGGTTTGCTCCACATTGCTTCCTGTTTATATTTTTGTTTATGTTGTTCTGATTTAGTGTATTTTTGTCATCCTTATGCATTCCTAGGGGTTGAGTTTGTTGTGTTTCATTACTTATTTCATTTAGGTTGCACATGTTATGCCTATTTTCATGTTTTACACTTTAAGTACTTATGTTATTGCTAAAATATTCTATGGACATTTTCATATATTTTTTCTTTTAAATGCTCTATTTCAATTTCTGATATCTCTCTTGTTTTGAAAACATATCTCCTCCTGTTGGCTAGTTTGTTAGGATTCATTGGTATATCCAGATCTGGGTTATTTTTCTTCTAGACTTTATATGAGTATATTGTTGTATTCTTATTCTGTGGGTAGAATACTGCTGTAAAATAAGCATGTAAGATAAAAACATATTCATCTCATGTCCGCTTATGTTTTTTTAATTTTATTTGCCAGGTATGAAGAATAATGTCTGGACTTTTATTTAGATTGTCCTTGGGGGCTAAAGAGTTGTGCACATGTAATTTTTCACACTTTTTGTGTAATAAGTTTGAAGTACACACCTCCCATTTATTATTCTTGGGTTAAATAATACAGGTATTATCTAAATTTGTCTTTATTTCTTGTGTATGATGGTGGGGGACAGAGGTGCTCAGTTATTAATATGAACTGTAATCTGGCAACCGTGTTTACATGTGTTGTGTGAATGTTGGAGATTGTAAATGGGGTGCCAGTGCTAAGCAGTGATGTGTATAAATTCAAGGTTGTTACCAGTTCAAATATATTTGGGGCATATTCAAAACCTTAAGAAAAGCCATTCACTGTTTTGTCATGGAACAAACTTCTCACTGTAGAGAAATAGTGTAAATACACTTAAAATCTGCTCACAGTACCACCTACCTAGATTGTGAGATGCAAACATTTTGGAGTGGTTATCTTCTCTTCAGTCAGAGAAACCAGACAGGATGCACTGCAAACTAATAAAACAGATAGTCTCTCATGATATTCTAGTCACCATATGATGGCTGATAATAACATTTTATTTATAATATATCATTTGATGTGTAAAACAAATAAATTTTAATGAATATTACTTACTTGGTTATGGTTGAACACTTTGGCAGCGGTTTTTTTTTTTCGTTTTTTAGGTTACATTTGTTGTTTTCAATCCAGTTGTGTTTTTCTTTTGTTTTTTTAGGGTGGGTACAGATTTTGGAGCAATGCTTTATTGTTTGTCACATGTTAAACGTCCCTGGTGATCTTGTAGTTAAATATCTCATTGTGTTATTGTTATTATTATTAAGGTGCAAGCTGGCAGAATCGTTAGCATGCTGGATGAAATGCTTTGCAGCATTTTGCCTGTTGCTCTAATCTGAGTTCAAATTCCACTGAGATCAACATTGCCTTTCATCCTTTTGGGGTCGATAAATTAAGTACTAGTTGAGTAGTGGGGTCAGTGTAATCGACTATTTCCCTCCCCCAAATTTCAGGCCTTGTACCTATAGTAGAAAAGATTATCATTATTATTATTATTATCATTATTATTATTATTATTATTATTATTATTATTGAGGAGTTGTTAGCATGCTGAACAAAATTGCTTTGCAGCATTTCTTCAAGCTTTATGTTCTGAGTTCAAATTTTGCTGAGATCAACTTTGCCTTTCATCCTTTTGGGGTCAATGAAATAGGTACCAGTTGAGCATTGCAGTCAATGTACTTGACTTCCCTATCCCCCTTTAAAAAAAAATTCCTGGCTTTGTGCCAAAATTCAAAACCATTATTATTATTATTAAGGAAGTGAACCGGCAGGATAAGTAGCCCTGCTAGGCAAAATGCTTAGCAGCATTTCATCCATCTTCATGCTCTGAGTTCAATTTCTGCTAAGGTTGATGTTACCTTTCATCCTTTCGGGGTCAATAAAATATGTACCAGTTGAGTACTGGAGCCAGTGTAATCAATTTATTCCCTCTCCCTGAACTTGCTAGCCTTGTACCAAAATTTGAAACCATTATTATTATCATTATTAAGGTGGCAAGCTGGCAGAATCATTAGCATGCCGGGCACAATGCTTAGCAGCATTTTGTCCATCCATACATTCTAAGTTCAAATTCCATCAGCGTCGACTATGCGTTTTGGGGTCAATAAATTAAGTATCAGTGAAGCACTAGTGTCGTCAAGCCTTGTGCCTTTAGTTAAAAAGGATTATTATTATTGGCAGAAACATCAGACAAAATGCCTTGTAGTCCACCTATTGAGATCAACTTTGTCTTTCATCCTTCTAGTACCAATTAAGTATTGACATTTATTTAAATAACTAATCTCCTCCATCAAAATCTCAGACTTAATGCAAAATTGTTAGAATTTCAGAAAAAAATGCTTTGAATTTCTTCCAGTTTTCCAAGGTCAACTTCACAAACCATCCTTTTGGAGTTGATAAAATAAAGAGCCTCTCAAATGCTGGGTTGTGGTGATGGTATCAACTAATTTTCTTTCCTCAAAATTGTTGACCTTGTGCCTAAATCAAATACAATTATTATTACAATAAAAAGGCAACAAGCTGACAGAATTGCCAAAACATCAGAAAAATGCTGTTTGGCATTTGTTCTAGCTCACTATGTTCTGAGTTCAAATCCTGCTAAAGTTAACTTTGCCTTTTATCATTTTGTGGTCGATAGAATAAAGTACCAGTCAAGTACTGAGGGTCACTGGTATTAACTAACCTCTTCTCTTCAAAATTGTGCAGGTCTTGTATCTAAATCAGCAACCATTATCATTGTTGACAATGATAGTGATGTTAGCAGGAGCAGCAGAATCAGTACTCATCATCATCATCATCATTGTCATTTAATGTCCTCTTTCCATGCTAGCATGGGTTGGACGGTTTGACTGTGGGCTGACGAACCAGATGGCTGCATCAAGCTCCAGTCTTGATCTGGCAGAGTTTCTACAGCTGGATGCCCTTCCTAACGCCAACCACTCCGAGAGTGTAGTGGGTGCTTTTACGTGCCACTGGCACAGGGGCCAGTCAGGCGGTACTGGCAACGACCTCACTCAAATGTTTTACACATGCCAACAGCACAGGTGACATTAAGGCGAAGCTGGTAATGATCCCGCTCGGATGGTGCCTCCTACATGCCACCAGCACGGAAGCCAGTTAGCTGCTCTGGCAACAATCACACTCAGATGGTGCTCTTAGCACCCTACTAGCATGGGGCACAAGTGCCAGTAATGCGAGGCTGGCAACGATCATGCTCGTATGGTGCTTGTGCCCGTCATCAAATTTCACTTTGATTTTGATTTCGGTTTCGATTTCACTTGCTTCAACAAGTCTTTGCAAGCAGATATTGTGTTCAAAGAAGGAGAAGGTATGCACAGGTGGGCTGGTTACACCCCTGGCACAGGCAAACGAGGTTACAGTCTCATTTGGCTTGCTGAATCTTCTCAAGCACAGCATATTTCCAAAGGTCTCGGTCACTAGTCATTTCCTTGCTGAGGTCTAAAGTTCGAAGGTCGTGCTTCACCACTTCATCCCAGGTTTTCCTGGGTCTACCTCTTCCACAGGTTCCCTCAACCGCTAGGGTGTGGCACTTTTTCACACAGCGATCCTCATCCATTCTCACTACATGACCATACCAGTGCAGTCGTCTCTCTTGCACACCATATCTAATGCTTCTTAAGTCCAACTTTTCTCTCAAGGTACTTACACTCTGTCGAGTATTCACACTGACATTACACATCCATCGGATCATACTGGCTTCATTCCTTGCGAGCTTACGCATGTCCTCAGCAGTCACAGCCCATGTTTCACTGCCATGTAGCATGGCTGTTCGTACACATGCGTCATACAGTCTACCTTTTACTCTGAGTCAGAGGCCCTTTGTCACCAGCAGGGGTAAGAGCTCTCTGAACTTTGCCCTGGCTATTCTTATTCTAGCAGCTACACTTTCAGTGCACCCTCTCCTGCTACTGACTTGGTCACCTAGGTAGCGGAAGCTATCAACTACTTATAGTTTTTCTCCCTGGAATGTGGCGGAAGTTGTTCTCTGTGTATTGTCAGTGTTTATTGCACCCGAACATCTGCCACATACAAAAGCCATCTTCCCAATTAGCCTTCTTGTGATATTGCTGCACCTCTTATGTGTCCATAGCTTACACTGGATACATCATATAGATACTTGGTCACCTAGGTAACGGAAGCTATCAACTACTTATAGTTTTTCTCCCTGGAATGTGGCGGAAGTTGTTCTCTGTGCATTGTCAGTGTTTATTGCACCCGAACATCTGCCACATACAAAAGCCATCTTCCCAATTAGCCTTCTTGTGATATTGCTGCACCTCTTATGTGTCCATAGCTTACACTGGATACATCTTATAGAGTTTCTACCTACACCTCTACTACAGATCGGGCAGGGCCATCTACCTGAAGGGATTTGTGGTTTGCCAACCTTCCTGCTTATTAGGACTTTGGTTTTAGCTACGTTGACACTAGGGCCCTTTGATTCTAATCCTTGTTTCCACACTTGAAACTTCTCCTCTAATTCTGATAGTGACTCAGTAATTAGAGCAAGGTCATCAGCATAGAAGAACTCCCAGAGGCATCCTGTCTTGAATTCCTCTGTTATTGCCTGGAGGACTATGATAAATAGGAGGGGAATGAGGACTGAACCTTGGTGGACCCCTACCTCTACCCTGAATTCTTCAGTGTACTCGTTACCAACCCTCACCTTACTGACAGCATCCCTGTACATGGCTTGTACAGCTCTCACTAACCATTCATCTATCCCTAGTTTCCTCATTGACCACCAGATAAGGGATCGGGGGACCCTGTCAAAGGCTTTCTCCATGTCAATGAAAGCCAGGTACAGGGGCTTATCTTTGGCTAGGTATTTCTCCTGCAGCTGTCTTACCAGAAATATAGCATCAGTGGTGCTTTTCCCTGGCATGAACCCAAACTGCATCTCATCCAAACTGACTCTGTCCCTATGGGCTATGACCCTCTCCATGACCTTCATTGCCTGATCTAACAGCTTGATACCTCTGTAGTTATTTGTATCTAGGATGTCACCTTTACCTTTGTAGCAGTTGACTATTATGCTGCTACACCAGTCATTGGGTATGACTCCTTCGTGTATCACCTGGTTAACTATACGGGTGACTAGGCTGCCAGATATTTTGAGCATCGCTGCATTAATTCCTGATGGGCCTGGGGCTTTCCCTGTCTTCATAATTCTAATTGCCTTAACTACCAAGGTACTGTCAACTCAGATTGCTGGTCCCTCTGTTGTTCGACATTCGGCAGACTCTCTTTCTCCCATTCATTTTCTTTATTCAGCAACCTTTCATAATGGTGTCTCCAAACCTCTCTCTTTGCAGCCCCATTTAGCACAAGAGAACTATCATCCATGCGGACACATTTCTTTCCTACGACATCTCGATTCTCTCTCACACACTGTCTTGCAGCATGAAATACCTCAAGTCTTTGATCCTCACGGCGCAGAACATTGGCAAATTTTTTCTTATCGGCTTCCACTCTGGCTAAGTAAATCTGTCTGCTAGCTTCTCTTCTGGCAGTCTGATACAATCCCCTGCTACCACCATTCTTCCAGTCCTTCCAAGCCTGTCTCTTTTCTCTAATAGCCCTGTCTACAACATTGTTCCACCACCACGTTATTTTGGGTCGAGAGGGGACTTTGCTCCATCCACAGATCTGGTCAGTGGCTCTCAGCAGGTTGTCCTGTAGAAACCTCCAGTTGTCTTTTACACTATTTGAATCTATATCCTCTTCTATTTCATCAAAGGCTTCAAGTGTTATGTCTCTAAATCTCTGTCCATTCGCAGGATCTTTAAGCTTCCAGACCCTTCTTTTCCATGTTGGTCGTCTTCTGGGCGTCCACTTAGTCCTGATCCTAAAGTCACTAACTACCAGTCTATGTTGTGGGGTACATTCTTCAGCTGGGAAGGTTTTGGCATTTATAGGCAGCCATCTTTCCCTTTTCTGGCAAGAATGTAGTCAATTTGGCTTGTATGTCGGCCTGATCGGTAGGTGACTAGGTGACTGGTAGTTTTTCTGAAGTCAGTATTGCAAACCATAAGATCATTTGCATTGCAGAACTCCAGCAGCCTGGTTCTCTCTTCGTTGCGGGGAACCATAGCCGTAGCCTCAATGTACGCCATGGAAGCCCCCTGTATGTTGTCCAACATGTCCATTGAAGTCACCAGCCACAAAAAGAAGGTCCCTGTCGTTCGTCAACGAGGTAGTCTGCAGTAGGGTGTCATAGAATCGGTCTTTCTGTCCATCAGGTAGCCCCAGCTGAGGGGCATAGGCTGATATAAAGGTTGCTAACCCATGGTGAAACACTAATCTAATCTTAAGTATTCTGTTGCATACTCTGACTACCTCAATTACCTTAACCCATTTCTCCACAAGAAGTATACCCACGCTCCCAACCCTGTCAGTGTTCCCTGCCCAGAAAATCTTGTACCTGTGTTCATTGCCTGTGAGGAACCTAGCAGAACCTCCTCTCCACCTTACTTCATGGAGTCAGCACATATCGACACATCTCCGTTCAAGCATCTCAACAATCTCACCAGACCTACCTTTCAGTGTGCCAACATTGAGATTGCCAACCCTGAGGGTGTGGGAGGGATGGGCCCGTGAGACCCTGGGATGAGGGACAGCGGCTTCATGTACCTGAAAAGAAGAAAACTCACATTTGGCAGAATTCATAGATAAACAATACAGTAGCCTTCATTTCAACCTGTACACACTACCCTTTCATATTTTGCACTATATGATCATTACCTAACATAGGAGATAGCCCTAGACTAGGGGTGGGGATCGCATACAGCCTTTTGTAGAGTTCATGGGAGGCAACCCAGGGTTGACAAAGGCTAGGAACAATAGGAATAATAGGAACTTCCGGTATAGGTTGAGGGGGTGGGAGGGCGGGCGGACCTCGAACTAGGGATGGGTCTGCTTAGCAAATGTTCATAATAGTAAAATAGACTTGAGAAAAAAAATCCGAGAGTTCACTGTTGGACATTCTAAGACAAAATTTAGGGTTAAATAAGTAACTGTGTGATAACTTTAATAGCTGAATGAGTCAATGAACATGTAAGGAGCCTATTTGAAAACTATATTTACATGATGATATGTTACTAGACAGAATAATGAACAGAGCTAATAGCAGAGGGGTATATGATCTGTGCTGAGCCACACAAAATGCTCTGAAGCATTTAGTTATATCCTTAACATTCTATATGCAAATTCTGCCAAGGTCAGTTTTGTTTTTCATCTATCTAGGCTTGATCAAATAGTTACTAGATTGGGATTAATTTAACTGACCCATACATACTTATTTTCATTTCTTCTGCTGTTATCTAATACTATTTAATTAAGGAAGAGTTGATGCTTACTTCCACTTCTTATCTTCTGCTCCTCTTGTAATATTTTATACTGTTTAGCATACATGCCATGCTATCTATCTGAAAGTGTGGGTATCAGTGGTTTAATGTGTTATCAGTTTTTAAGGGTGGCAGTGTTTGTATTTTTAGGGGTGAGAGTTGTATGGTCTTCTAATAAAACTAGTGTTATTTATGGTTTTTGTTCTAGCTCATTGAAAGGCCTCTGTGTTTGTGTGTGTACGTAAAATGTTTCAAGTAAACTTTTAGCTTATGTCAATTCCAGGGGTTTTCTAGTTGTTAGCTTTTTTTTTTATAAAAATACTAAAATCATTTCTGTAGGTAAATTACATCAGTCTGTTCTTTTTACTTTCTATTTTAGTTGTCATTATAATTCATGTTACCTTTTATTGTTCATGATTGACAGCTTTCTTTTCAATGTTTCATCATCATCATCATTGTTTAACATTCGTTTTCCATGCTGGCATGGATTGGATGGTTTGATAGAATTTGGCCAGCTGGAGAGCTGTCCAGACTTTGTCTGCTTTTCTATGGTTTCTATGGTTAGATGCCCTTCCTAATGCCAACCACTTTATAGAGTGTGTTGGGTGCTTTTAATATGCCACCAACATGGTTGTATTTAAGTAGCACTGGCATGAGTGCATCAGCTGAGAGAGGGAGTGGGGCATAGCCATAAAGGACATACTTGTATGTATGGATGGCCACAATTTTACTTAGCTTGACATGTCTTCTCAAGTGCAGCAAATTACAAGTCCTGGTTGCTTGTCATGGCCTCTATGAGGCCCAGCATCTGAAGATTCTTTCATACCACATTGTCCCACATCTTCCTGGGTCTACCTCTTCCACAGGTTTTTTTTTCCACAATTAGAGATTGGCACTTCTTTATGCAGCTTTCCTCATCCAAATGCATCACATGACCATACCAGTAGTCTTCTCTCTTGCACACAGCATTTGATGCCTCTTATATCCAGTTTTCTTCTTAAATCATTTACACCCTGTCATGTATGCACACTGACATTACCCATCCAGTATAGCATTCTAACTTCATTTCTTCCAAGTCTTTGCAAGTGCTTTGTAGTCATAACCCATATTTCACTGCCAGACAGGCATCATACAATCTGCCTTTCACCCTGAGGGAGAGGCCCTTTGTTACCAACAAAGGTAGAAGCTCTTTGAACTTTGCCCAGCCCATTCCTATTCTAGCAACTATGCTTTTAGAACTTTCCCCTCCACTGCTAACTCAGTCACTTAGGTAACAAAAAAACTATCTACTACTTTTAAGGATCCCCCTGAGCATTTGAGGAAGTCTATTGTCTGAGCATTTTCAGTGCTTATTGTACTTGCACATTTGCCACTCACAAAGACTGTTTTCTCTGTTAACCTATCTGTGGTACCACAAGACCTCATGTGTCCATAGCTTGCACTGGGTACAATGCATGGAGTTTCTACCAACACCCTTCTTACCTATCAAGCAGAGCCATCTCTTTGCAGGGACTTTGATTACTGCGTTCCTATTTTTCTTAGTAATATTTTTGTTTCTGCAACTGACATTTTAATCTTCTACAGTATCTTAAATATTTCATGTATTAAAAAAAAAAAACATTCATGGTTGCCAAATTCCTTAATGTTTTTGTTGAAATTTCTTGAATTAACTTCATTTAATTTTGTGAACACTTCCCTTGCCTGGCTATATTTCCTTTGTGATTTTTTTGTTTTTTGTTTTTTTATTCCATTGTATCCATAGTCTTGGTAAGCATTCTAGCTTTCTTAATTTTCCTATTTTGCTGTTATTGATTTTGAGGTTAGGGTGTTCTTTCGTTCTCTTGAGTGTGTGTTTGTATCTCTTTGTTGTTACACTAACTGAATGAAGTAATTGTTTTATTCTTTTAGTGCTAGTTTTGCTTTCACTTTTATAAAACCTCTGTTGTATGTTGTCCAATGATACTAGTTAATCATTCATCGATGTCGAGATGAAGTGCAAAGCTGAAAGAAAATGGCACCATTGGCTTACCACGTGTTGAAGTAACACCATTGGCTCATATAATGAAGCAAAGAATTTCAGACGCTTATTTCATTTCAGAAATAATTTTATTTTATGTCGGGATGTTTACACACAAAATGCTGGTGTTGTTAAAATGCAGAAAACATCTTTGAACAGAGTAACTTAATGTAGTGAATGTGCACACATGCAAAATACAGTGCAACTGTTATGGATCAAACATGGTGTATCATGAAATATGATAGATGCTTCCTCATTTGTTCATTCCTTCTCTTAATAGTGTCAGTGTTGTTATGGTTATAATTGTAAGACTTTTTCCTATAACTGTTATTTCAAATAAATATTTATTTTATTTTTTGGTCTACATGCTACAATTTTACTGTTTTATGTATGGGCTCAGTTTTTAGGTGTGATTTGTTAATTGTGTATCTATTGGATTAAAGTTTTTAACTCTGTTATTCTATTATTATTAGAATGTATATAATTAGATATCATGTTAGAGCTCCATAGACGAGAGACAAGCACAGTTTGACCATGCAAGAAACCCACTTTTTGCTTGGTCCGTTTCATGTCAAAATACATTGAAAGTTCTGGATATGAACTTTCTTCTCATATACTTTTGATCAAAATCCAACACCTACAACTCATGCCCAGTTCCTTCAATTACCCTGGTATTCACAAGATTTGTCCCATTTTTGTTTCTTGTTGTTGAACAGCAGCCTTCATTCTAGTTCAATGTACTGGGGCACTATAACTTGGTCTGTATTGAAAATGATAGTCATGAAGAGGACTGTTTTTGCTTTACTTTGATATAAAAATCAATCAGGGTAGGTCAGATAATCATTATGATATATAAAAGTGAAAATTTTATCAATTCTCTCTTAGATTTTTATATCATAAAAAAGAAAAATTCGTCATGAATTCAATATGGCCATTGCCAAATCTGATGACAAGATGGTGAAAAAACACAAAACCAATAACAAGAGTACTGCCACAGTTGGTCATATAGGTTTAATGCATACTGATGCTACTTGTATTCCCACATGGTGTGAGCTGAAACAGAACATGAATCCAAGGCTTCAAGTAGTGGGTTTGAGCCAGAATCTCAAGAAATGGGGAATCAAATTACTAAATAAACATATATTTCTATGAAACATTTTATATAATGTGACTATTTTTGTTGCTAATTATGTTATGTCTTAAGGTGGTGAGCTAGCAAGTTACCTCTCCCCCAAACTTGTTGGTCTTTGTGTTAGAATTTGAAATCAATTATGCTATATCCTATTTTGGATTTATTATGGATAAAAATGGTTTGCTACAATCTCAAACTTCAACCAAAAATGATGCTCAGTGCCAAGTCTCCAGGCAAGCAGTATATAAATGCTACTGCAACCCAGCAGTCAAGCAAGGCAGATGCACTCTTCAAGTACACCTTCCTCACAGACCCACCAGAAGATGGGACTCTTTCAGGAACACCATCCATGGCACTACATTGAAGGCATTTGGTGGAGGTGGAGAATATTACAGGACTGGTTTGAGGAATGTGTGAATGAGCTCAGTACACCCATGGAGGTGAAGCACAAACACCAATCCACTAGAGCAATGCTGCAAGCATTGAGATCAGCAAGGGACAACATGCAGAAGACAATAAGGTGCTGTGCAAATGACTACTGGTTACAATTATGCAAAGACATCCAACTGTTGTTTGACACAGGCAACATTTGCGGAATGTATGAGGGCATCAAGAAAGCAATTGATTCAACCCAGAGCAAGATAACTCCACTCAATTCCAAAACAGGGAAGATCATCAAGGATAAAAGAGAGAAGTTGGAGCGATGGGTGGTATATTACTCTGAACTCTACACCAAGGAAAACAACATCTCAGTGTAATAGACACCATGAAACACCTACCCATCATGGAGGAGTTGGACACATTGCCTACCACTGAAGAACTGAGCAGAGCCATTGATGGCCTACCCACAGTGAAGGCACTGGGATCAGGTGGCATCCCACCAGAAGATATCAGGTGTGCAAAGAGAGTTCTACCCAGAAACTTGCTGAAACTATTGTCAGTGCTGGGAGGAAGGAACAGTCCTACATGACATGAGAGGCTGTAACTTTGCCTACCTCTATAAGAACAAAAGGTACAGAAGTGACTGCAATAGCTATGAGGCATCTCACTACAAAGCATTGTCAGGAAGGTCTTTGCCTGCATGGTCCTGAACAGACTACAGAAAATTGCTGACAGGTTATGCCCTGAATCTAATGTGGTTTCAGTTCAGAATACTCCATCATCAACATGATCTCTCTTCAATAGCTACAGGAGAAGTTCCAAGAGCAAAAACAACCACTCTACCTTCATTGACCTCATGAAAGCTTTCAATCAAGTTAGTAGAGACTGCCTGTTCAAAATTCTTGCCAAGACTGGTTGACCTCTGAGACTTCTCAGGATAGTCCAGTTGTTTCATGTTGGATATGAAAGATGTTCAATTTGATTGCTCTTCTTTGAAGGCTTTCAACATATGCAGCAGTGTAAAACATCTTTTTCGCAGTCATGCTGTAACACATTTTTGGAACATCAACTGATGGTGTCTATCTCCACACCAGATCAGATGGGAAAGTGTTTAGTCTGTCAAGGCTGAAAGCAAAATCCTGAGTTCAGAGAAATGCTGTTTGTTGATGATGCAGTATTGACAGTGCTCCCTGAGGAGCAAATGCAGCACTTCTGAAGGGTCTGCCAGGAATCCACCACCACCATCAGCACCTATGAACTGGAAGTAATCGATGAATTCACCTATCCTGTCTCTGACATCATTGATAATCTCTTATTGGACCCTGAGATCAGCAGGTGAGTTGGATACACATCCTTCTCATTTGTCAGATTGATGAAGAGAGTCTCGGAGAACAGAAAACTGACCCCCAAATACCAAGATTTCTGTCTACAAGGTGTACATCCTCAGCACACTACTTTACGGCAGCAAGACAGAGCCTTTACTCCAGACAAGAACAGCATCTCAACATCTTCCACCTTCATAGCCTGAGACGCATTTTGGACATTAAGTTGTCAGACCAATCATACCAAGATATCCAGCATATTCATCCTGTTCCAACAGCACTGTGTGCATTGGCTTGATCAAGTATATCATATACCAGATGGGAGGATCTCAAAAGACCTTGTATGGGGGGAATTGACCAACAGCTCAAGAGCATGAGAATGACCTCATTTTTGTTTCATGAACATCTGCAAGAGAGATATGAAGTCAATAGATCTGGACGTCTTGAAATGGGAGGCAGTTGCAAATGATCACCCACACTGGAGATGAGTACTACACAAGAGGATGGAGCAAGGGGAAGTAAGACTGAAACTTGCCACTGAAGAAAAGCATACTCACAAAAAGGAAAACTCAGTAGTGTTGATGAAGAGCATCCTCAAATTCAGATGTGCACCATCATCAGCGGAAGGCACAAAATTCTACAGGCACAGATCCATGGTATTTTGAGACAAACAGATGCCTATCATATCAAATGTTTGTCAGTTTTCTGCTTTTCTCTGATTCATTTTCTTTATTATTCCTTTTGTACTGACTGTTATTTCTTTTAATATGTTATGCTTGGGCTTATCCCTAGTTTTTAGCAGGTTATTTATATTGTGAAATTAAGCTTCTGTTATTTTTCATATTGTTTTGTAGGACATTTTTTGGTGGCAGGTGGTGAGGGGACATTTTACAATCATTTGGTTCAATCTATATACTGGAGTATTTTGTTGTTGATGGTAAATTCTGCAAACTGTAATTCTGTTTCTTGGTGTAAATAATTCCACAAGGTTTTAAAGTTTGTGGGAGTTTATGTTTTACTTGTGTGTTTTGATAATAAGAGTAGGTGGTCAGAAGAGAGTTGCCATGACATTATGATAGGTAGCTATATCAATCAGAAATCCAGAATGAAGTTATTGTTAGTTTAATGAGGAAAGTAATTATATTACTGTGGGTTGTATAGTTAGAAAGACAGTTATGATGCTACAGTATCTTCACTTGTTATATCTGTGTTTGTGTTTTAGGATATGTTGTATGTATTGACATCTCTCTCCAACTATTGTGTTTGGGAGTGTGTTAAAGTGATGTTGGGATGTTTGGCCTGATGAGAAACTAGATTATGTTGTTGGTAATATGTATGTATGTGTTTCCTGTTTTTGATTTTATCTTGAATTTATAAGATGCTGGATGCTCTTTCTGAATCTGTGTGCTAGATGTATAACATTATGCAAGTTATGGAGATAAATACCATGACTTGGACTGAAGTGATCTATGATTGAGATCTCCTATATGGGGTGATATTTTTTGTTTCCTGAATGTGAACATTGCATTGGTAATGTAGCTTTTCATTTTGGTGAAAGGTAATTTTGGCTATTTATTCTGTGTGTTGCATTGTACTAAGTTTTGCTATTTTTTGATGTTACAAGATGTGCATAAGTTTCTTTGTTGTATGTTATTATTATTATTGTTGTTGTATTCTGTGAAGTAAGTTAATTGTTAGAACTAAGTAATTTGATAAACTAAAACAGGTACTTCTGGAATGTTTTTTTTTTTATCATATTTTGTTATGATTTGGTGAATTATTAATAGTTTGTGATCAGATGTTGCTGTTTTGTTGATATCAATATTAAAGTTTTTGAGTCTTCTCTGTTGATCTGTAAGTTTTTTCAAACCAAATTTAAAGTATATGATCGGTTTTCCACCCCACCTTCCATTTTAGAATATTGTTTATAGAATTATCTTCAACTATTTCTCTGTGTGTGTGTGTGAGTGATCATCATCATTTACCACCTTCTTTTTCCATGCTGGCATGTGTTGGATAGTTTGATAATAACAGACAAGTCAGATAGTTTTGTCAGGTTCTATGTCTGCTTTGGCATAATTTCTACAGCTGGATGCCCTTTCAATGCCAATCACTTAATAAAATGTACTGGGTGATTTCTATGTGGTACTTAGTGAGGTCACCAAGTACCTGTAAGATAAGATCCTTCAACTGAGCTGGGTATAGACTTAAGGAAGAAGAAATTATGATAGAGAGAGAGGAGCAGATGTCTTGCAAGGACATATATAATAGTAAGGAATAGTTTGGGAAAATTTGCTATTTCTAGCAGCTCAGGCAACCATGTAAAGGTTTCTTTATTTAATTGTTGAAGTATTGTTTCACATTGAACAGCAGTTCTCAACCTTTTATCATCATAATCCATTTTGGTTTATCACTAAACCTTTGCAGTACTCTTTTTGACATTTAAATAAAAAATAATCTTCCAAATATGTTATTATTTGATACTTGGAGAAATATTCCTCAGTTTTTTATTGCAGTAAAAGTGTTTCAGACTTTTTACATATGGTCTACTGTATAACATGTTCATGAACTGTTTACATTTGATTAAATATTTGAAAAGGAAGTTTTGTATTTGTAATTCTTTCAAATTGTACCACAATCTAATTTGGATTATGACCCATAGGTTGAAACCTGCTGATATAGAAGGATAAAGAAATGTACTAATGCAAAGTGACTGAAAATTATTTTAGAATATGGTTCAGAGTTTCTTTTGTAAGAAAAATCTTTTTAAATATCCATTAACTGGAATGTCAATGGAGATGAAGCCCTGGCATTCCTAAACAGTCATGAAATATATTGAAGAAGTGAGGATATAACTATAAACTAGAGCAAGGGATTAGTAAAACTCAAGAAGTTTGGTGCTATCTTGGATATTCTTAACATAATTTGTCATTGGGGTGGGGGTCAACTCACTGAGATTGATAGTCTATGAAATATTTAACAACAAAAGGCTAATTAAAGTTTTTCTGTACACAAATTCAACAGAAAGAGCAACAACAAAAATGGAGGTAGCAACAACCAAAATAGTTGCCTTATTTATATGTGTAATTCACAAAATTTTGCATTACATATTTTGCTTACATTGTTTCTCATTACCACAAAACATTTCCTCCAATCCTGTCTTAAAATAGCTACTTTCTGGGATTCTCTCCTCACTTGTGTTTTTACTGTAAACATTAAACCTGAACTGAAAACCAACTACATAAATTTCACCAATCTTGAATGCTTGACTAAATTAAAATTTAAAAAAAAAACTAGAATTACAGCCTTGTTGTGCTTCCACTCTACTCTTTCCTTACATCAATCTCACCAGGGCCTTCAATGGCTCATCTCAGCTCTGCTGGCTTATAGCAAAAATTAAAATGTTACAAGAACAGCGACAACAATAATTAGAACAAAAATTCAAAACAAAAGTTGATTGTTGTCACTCAGGTATCAGCCCCTGATTATCAAGCTCAGTAAATACAATGGTTCAGACCAATGTGAAGCTTCCTTTAGTGCATCCGGTCCTCATAAAGAAAAGGCTTCAAACAGCAATACAACTCACTACCTAGCAAAAAAATAAAAAATACAGCAAGGGACACTGACCCTTAAGTTGGTATCATACCAAAAGGTGGAACTCAGACCCCAATGACAAGTTGTGGGAAAAGAGAAAGAGTAAGGTATTAAAAGGGATTGAATGGGTTAAGGAAATTTGAAGTCTGCAACTAACAAAAAAAAAAAAGCTATAGCAAAATAGTAATATTCTCAATTACTGTAGCTTTACTGTCATTTACAAAAAAAGTGTTATAAAGCTGCAGATTGAACTAACAACAGAGAAGAAAAATATAAATTCTGTGCTAGATTCATAAAAATTATTAAATAATCTACAAACCTTGAGTAGGTAGGCAAATAATGAAAGCCTGATGTTTACAATGAGATAGGAGATCCCTTTATGTGTGGGACTTTCAAATCTACAAGGAAACAGGCAATAGGTAAGTACCTATTTTTTCCCTTCACAACTTCAACTATTACTTTGCTAAATACTGGAGTATTTCTTGAAAAAGAGGCTCATGCTGAATATTCTCAGTAATGGAGGGTTCCTCTATGTAAGGACATCTGATTCATTATAAAATTTGTACTTAATTCAGTATCTAAAGTTTAAAGTATACTTTTCGGGTATTGGATATTAATCATCAATCAAGACTAGTTATGAGCAATTTGTGGCACAAAAGACTTTCTGAATAGCATGCTTAATAAAATTTAGCTTGAATTTTTATAGTAGTGCAGACCACCTGATGAGGAGCTATGTCTTGCATGGCCCACATCTTAAGAAAGTTTGCCCATGCCTGATAATGGCTGTTTCCCTCCTAGTTGTGCATCCGGAAATACTTGAGTGATTCTTGGAATTGCAGTAGTGGATTGGAGAGAAAGTGTAAGATCTTGATTCTGTTCAGATAGTCCTAACTGTTTAATAAAGTATCAAGTAGACATATTTCAGAGCATATTTGTAGAAAGGGATATTGTACGCTGATCACATATTCAGTTAGTTGGCAGCTGAATGCATTGTTTTCAATATTGAACAGAAAATATAACAACGGGTGGTAGATGGGATTCAAAAGAAAATTACAACAGAATCTGTTAGATTTAGCAAGGACATAGTGTTAGGAAATAACACATTAGACAGTAAAAGTTACATTGAACATACTAAATGACTTGCTCTTAAACAACAAGGTACAAAATATGGCCAAAAGTCCTAGGTGGCATGATATAGCCTTTTACCAGAGTGTTCTGATTTTAAGCTGATCTGCAAAATTTAATGTTGCACCTTGCCAAACTGTTTGGAGGAATGTTTGACCAGAGTTGTTAAGCCTATCTCAACAATTTGCTACATCTCTAGAGAGGCTAAGTGCTGCAAAAGGTCTATAAAAGCATCTGATCTATAGGGAGTACATAATAAACTAAAAAAGTAAGACTGGATCATCTGCATTATAAACTCTATTGAAACATATCAGACTTGTTCCTTTCTATCTTGGTTGTTGTGTATAACCTAAATTGGAGCAGATAGAGTATTTACAATTGTGCAAGCCATAAAGTAGTTGTATTGCTGAAGATGTTGGTAAGAGGGACATAATAGATATCAGGCCATGACTCTGTTAAATGCAATGCTAAAGATTTGGGCCAATATAATAAATAAAGAGTTGTCATTTACCAGAGCTGCACAAATTTGTGCAATTCTTGTAAGATCTATGCAGAAATATCTTCATGTCATTAATACAGAGAGGATAGATGTGTGTCTAACTTCAGTAATGTTGAGATCAAGTGTAGTACAGTTTTAGTTTGACTTTGCTGATTAGACCACTGGTTACTATAATTGCTGAATGTTTAAAGTAAATAACCATCTTAATTGCTTATTATCTTTATAAAATCATTCTATTGAAAGTGTTCCCTTCACTGTTTCTGTAATTTGGACTCTCAAGATAATTGGATGAATGAAGTTAGATGTATATTAAGAAGCATTCTGCTTAAACTGGGGCACAGGGAGGTAGTGTCTTCATTCACAGACAATAACAAATCACAGTATTACACCTTGTACTAATCTCTGCCAACCTGAAGAGTTATAAAGTTGTAATAGAAGCAAGAACTTCCATCCTAAACAGCTTCTAACCTTCTGCATCATCCATATTGAAATTTTACTTAAACACCTTGTACATACAAACATACATATATATTACTCTTTTACTTTGTTACTTGTTTCAGAGCACCAACTTTTAGTTGAAGAAATTGACCCCTGGACTTATTCTTTGTAAGCCTGGTGCTTATCAATATCTTCTGCTGAACTGCTAAGTTACAGGGACATAAACTCACCAACATCAGTTTCTAAGCGATGATGATATATCCTTAAATCCTTAAAAATGTTTTAGCCCGAAGGCCGCGGCCTTATATATATATATATATATATATATATATATATATATAGAAAGAAAGATAGATATCTTTTTATTATGATCACACAGGGCTAAACACAGAAGGTGGACGAAATACAATGTAGAGTTTTTCTTTTCGAGGTGGGGTGGGTGGAGCACACGAAGAAAACGTCTGATCAATAGGGATTGAAATCATTGGGCTGTGTGGTGTACAAAAAATATAAAGTTTCCCCAAAAAGGGGAATAGATATTGTTCACAGTTTTAGGTGTACCCTTGGAGAGAAAAACTTACAAAAAAGTCAAGGTCACCTCAGGCAATTTAGAAAGAAGTACATTAAATCAAGTAACTTTTCTCTCTTTTTCTCTATTTGTTACACGTTTATGCTTACCGTACTTACCATTCTTGCTACATTTGCCCATTTTTTATTGAAACATTCATTTGATAACACTTTCCTCTCTATTCTCATCCTCCTTTTCAAGTGGTACTTTAAAAAGTTAATGAGAGACTGGCCAGAGAGGAAAGTGTTTGTAAACCTTTCAAACGCGTCCACCATACGCATTCTTTTGTCATGCCTATCAGTGTTACGAAAACTGTTTTTCCTTCCCATTTAAAGGAAGGTGGCAGGATATTATTTATGATAGACTCAGCTGATAAGCGGGCCCGTCCCACATGTGACAATAGCCATTCAATGAAGGTCCACAGCTCTGAAATATCTGGACACTGCACAAGTGCATGCAGAATGGATTCGTCGCTCTGACTGCATCTTGGGCAGGTTGGTCTGGTGG
This sequence comes from Octopus sinensis, assembly GCF_006345805.1. Lineage (NCBI taxonomy): Eukaryota > Metazoa > Mollusca > Cephalopoda > Octopoda > Octopodidae > Octopus > Octopus sinensis. The sequence goes on along the minus strand of NC_042998.1, from coordinate 155,024,754 downwards.
TTTTCGAACCATGTCTGTAGATCTCTCGAACTGGTAGTGTGTCCTGATTGCATTGCCAAACCAATGATTGCTGGAAGTTATCCATAGGTCCCGGCCCAAACGTCATCCTGAAAAGGCGGGTTAGGAATTTCTAGTCGGCACCCAGGTTTGCCCTGAGAGTGTCATTGGACCTCCCCTCCACTAGTCCTCTATAGAATGCATTGGTCGTTTGGAAGCTGCATAAGTTTGATCCTGGACGGCAGATCTGCTGTAGAGCTTGGCAACACTCGCACTGCCATCCACCTAGTTTCGGTCTCTTTTTGATCCATGTTTGCAGTTCGGTGAGTGAGACAAGTTGCGGAAAAGCACACCCCATGATCAGCGCCCACACCTATTCACTGTCATCAATGAAGTTCCAGAGGTGCCGCAAACTCAGCGCATCATTAATCACAGCATTCCCAGTCCTCTATTTAACGGATGTTGACAGCAAATGGATTACCGCACCATTGAAATACTACCTTTCCACAGAAAGTGGAAGAGTATGTGTTCTAGCTTCATGATGGTGGCATCGGGACAAGGCAATTTACACATTTGCCACATCTGCCCAGCCTTTTAGAGATAGCTTTCTCTCGGCCCATGTTTGGCTGAGAGTAACCACTCTACTCATGATCTCGTCCCAGTTCTTATTCATTTGGAAGTCCAGACCGAACCAGACCCCGAGCACTTTAACTGGTCCGTCCATCCAGCGTCCCACTGCGGAGTCGCTGTTGGAGGGTATGGGCTTGCTTCTCCAGGTGCCGAGTAGCAAGCCCACTGACTATTCCGGGTTAAGTTTTGCTCCTATCACCATTTCATATTCTTTTAGTGTCTCGCCTAGCAGCTCGATGTGCTTTTGGCTTGACACTATGACGGCGATATCGTCCACATATGCCAACATGCTCATCCCTTGTGCAGCCCACCATCACATCCCGTACATCAGCAGCTGTGATGGGACCCTCACAACACTGCTTCTCTTGCCGAGAGCCTCGGCAGGCCGGTCAGGTAGGCACTGAAGTCCATCCTGCGCTCCGACCCACCACCCGCACTGTACAGTCGAGCAAGGTGCTGTTGAAAGGCCTCACACATCCTTTCTGGTTCGAGTAAATTGCATCCCTGATGATCTATTAGAGACCGAAAGGTGGCTTTGTCACCACGTTGCGCCTCTGCTACCCGGGCTTCTCGCGCAGCTTCGATCCCTTCGTTCCTTAAGGCACACATTTTAGCTCTGATAATGCAACCTTCGTGTTTGGCATTGAGATGTTGGTTGTGGGCCAACCTCGCAGCTAACACGTTGGTTGCGTTGCACTTACAAGTGCCCCTTCTAGTTTCTTAACTAAGTCTCCCTCTACTCTATTTCGATCTATCGTTAATTCTTTGCTAAACCTAATCGATTCTGATTTAATTGCCATTTTTAGGGCAAACCACCAGCAGTTGTTAACAATGGCTCCTGTTAACACCCTCTGAATTAACTCGCTAATCCGGTTCCTGTAAATCTTCCACGCTAAGAGCGATGCATTCAGTTTCCAGTAACCAGGACCCTGTGTATGTGTCTTATCTAAGTCGAGCATACACATCACAAATTTGTGATCTGTGTAGCTGACTATTTTAATTTGTGGATACCCTACACTATCTCTATCCATTGTCCTACATAGGACTCTATCTAGATATGATCTCGACAATCCGACGTGGTTTGTCCAAGTCCATGTTGGCACATTCGGATGGTTGAGTCAGAACTTGTCAGACAAATGAAAACGTCTGAGCAGGTCTTTGAAGCACTTACATCCCCTTCTATTCCTATCCATTCCCCCATAGTCAAGATGCATGTTCAAGGTAGTGTTCCTGTCCCCTACTAACAGTAAAGGTTGAGGCGTTCCCAGCAAAACCTCTAGATGTCTAAAGAAATCCACTCAACCTGTTAAGGACGGTGCATACACTGCCATCAGACAGAAAGCACACTCATTTCTGCCATCAACGTCCAAGACAACCAGCCTACCCTTCGGGTTTAAGAATATTGGCCTTACTTTTAGGCTTAGACTCTTTGAACAAAGCACCGTGGTACCACCACCACCACCCATGTTTGGCAGACAGAGAGAAAAATAAATGTCGAATTGTCTGCCAAACATGGATGTGAGGGCCTGCGGGTTACTGAGTCTGGTTTCACTGATAGCTATGATTTCTACGTTCTGTGACTTGATGTCATTTAGAAGATAACCTTGTTTCCAAGCTGACGCCAAGCCACATACATTTACACAACCTAATTTAAGCATAATTTAGTCAAAAGATGTGTTTTATACACAACAGTAAAGAGACGAGAGAGGAGGTTACTTACTCATTTCGAAAGTTTTACATTCCTCCTCCTTTGAAGTGTCTTGGAGGAGGTTTTTAAATAATGTTTTGGATAAAAAGTTTTGGAATCCTCCTACCACATTTGGATAGAGGGATTTGAGTGTGTGGTGCTGTGTTTCTTCCATATGTATTATCTTAATATGTTCTGGTGGTGTTGTTCATGGGTGATTGTTATTTTTGAAGTCATCTTCACATATGTTTGTGTGAGATGCAATATAGTTCATTCGTCTTGTGTCTTTTGTGTTTATTGCAGGGAGCATTGTATGCATTTTTGTGGTGTTGGTGCTGGTTTGATTGTGTACCTCCCTGCTTTGCTTGTATTTCATTTTGTTTTGTTTCTTTTAATCTTTTTCTTTTACCCCCTGTGGTTATTTACCATTCTACTGGACTTACATCGTTAGATAAAATGTCTGATGAATCAGAAGGGGGTAATGGCAAGGCATCTAATTCTATGTGTGTACTTGTAGACGTTGTTGTGTTGTGTGTGTTGTTGGGGAATTAGGAGGTAGTATTTGTCTTTTCTTCATTGATATTTATTTTCTTGGTTGTTATTCTTGGTGCTGGTGTTGGTTTATCTTTTGATGTTGGTGTTGTTTCTCTATTTGGTTTTGCGATACACGCTGTTTTTGGTGTCGGAGATAATTGTGATGGTGTTGTTTCTCTTCTTGATGTTGATGGTGATGTCATTTGGTTTTGTTTGTTTATTTGTTGCTCTTGACGAGATTCCATTTTTTTGTACATTTCTTTGATCATTTGTGGGTTTGGCGGTGGGTTTGTCTTTTATTTGTTTTTTGTTCTTGTTGGTGTTTTGATTGTAGTTGTTCTCCTTGTGGCTGTTGTTTTTTATATGCCAAAATGCACTTTGCTATTAGGTTGTCTGGGCTGCCACAGAGGTTTCAATGCAGTTTTTTTCCTTTCTGCCACCACATATAGGCTTTGACCATTTTAAAATTGGATCACATTTGGCAATTTTTCAATTGAATCTTGGTCCATTTGAATTGAGATTTCGATTGATCTGCCTGTCCAATTTTCATTATGAAAAACAGCAATTTCTAAGATGTTTATTGTTTTCAAATGAAAACATATCGCTGACATGATCCATTTTGATTCAATTTTGGGTGGGACGTTCTTTATTTTTATTCTGCTGATTCTCTGTCCCATGTAGTATGGGACCATGACAAGTTCTTCAATTTGTAATGGTTGTGTAGAGTGCTATTTTGCCTCTTCCTGATTGTGGAAGCAGACCTGCACGGTATTATATTGGGGACCCCAGTTTATGTATTCTTTAATTTTCTATAGCTGTTTTTGTGATTTGTTCTGTTGATTTGGGGTTTCTTTTAATTATTTTGTACATAATTGTCCCTTTCTCAACATCTTCTCTAACGTGTTGTGGTGTGTGTAAGATTAAGTTTTGTCTGGATGTTGTGAAGAGTGACCTGGTCTCAAGTAATTCTTCATTTGTGAAATGTACGAAGTCCTGTTTTTGCTTTAACATGTCTGCAAAATTTATTGAATTTTTCTTTGTATTGCTGTTGTTGTTGGTGGTGTTGGCAGTTGTTGCAGCAAAATTGGTGTCAATAGTGTTAGTTGATGGTGTAGTGGCATTGATTGGGGCATTTGGTTTAGTAACCATAGTGCTCTTTTTGTTATTGGTGATGGTTGTAGTAATGTTTGTAGTGGCAATAGTAGAAACAGTGGATGTTGCATCCTTATTAATAGTATTAATATCTTCACCAGTAATAAGTGAGATATTCAATTTATGGGAATCAACAGGCACAATTGTAGTGATAGTATTGTTGTTGTTATTCTTGTTGTTAATGGTTGTTGTGATGTTGGCATTGGTAGATGTGGTAGTGGTGGTGACGACAGGGTTGTTAACGATTGTGGAATTAGTATTCATGTCGTTGATAGCAATTTCTTTTCCATCGTTTACATTTGTTGATTCGGTTTTTTTTTCTGCCATCATTCCCAGGCTAGGAAAATGTTCATTTATGAACGATGCTGACCAGTGCTCCACAATCAAATTTCTCGACATTTTTAAAATCGAGAAAGAAGATTGGATATTGAAGTAGTACTGAAACTGCCCCTAGGAGCCAATTCCACCCTTTAAAATACCCAAACGAAAGCTCGGCGCTTCACAAACCTCGAATGCAAAAATGTAAACAAAGCTTTTTCAATGAAAAGTTACGCAGATGACACGATAACATCAGACAACAGATAGATTTCTTGACATTTATAAAACTTGAGAAAGCAAATTTGATATTAAAATAGGGCTCGAATTGTCCCTAGGGCAGACGAAAGCTAGGTGTCTTACACACCACATTTGCTGGAATGTTAACAAAACTTATTCAATGAGCAGTAGAAAAAGGCAATTACCTTGAGAGTCGATGCAACAAACAATAGATAGGCAGGCAGGCAGGCTGGCTGGCTGGCTCAGATGAATATGGTACCTAAGTTGAGGCACCAGAATTTAGTATGGTATTATCCATGCAATTTCAAAATAAGGTGATTAAAATCAAAATAAGCAACAAGGATATCCAGAGGTAATGCCGTACGATCGTTTCAAGTAACTCCATTTAATTGAACAATGCAATCATTACATCAATTTAAATGTAGAGCAATCTTCAGCTGCATAAAGACAGAATTTAATTAAATTAAAACAGATTGACACATTAGTATAATTTTACCTTAAATCTCCAAGAAGGTAAGGAGATAGACAAAGAATATGCTGTCTTCAGTTCAGCTTAGAAGCTACTAATGTATCAGGAAGAAAGACTTGTTACAGGTTCTGCTTGTCACTTTTATGGGGTCAGTTTTAATTTATAGACTAGTTTATCAAATCTTTGTATATCTAAGGCCAAAAGAACAAGGAGCAGTACCTGTTAGGAAGAGGGCTGAGGGAGCCAACAGAAATCATAGTGGGTATAGTCATGAAAAACTATCAAGATTTATTTGAAGCAATATAATGAGATTTGGTAAAGGAAATCAAGATGTTAGCTGACAATTAAAGGGGTAAGCCACTAGTAGACCATTGATAATGAAATGGGAAATTTTATCATGGGGTGCTATAGTTAAATATTTTAAACAATATCGCCATATTGTATAAAGTTAAAATTTAAGGTTATTCAGAAGATTATTAAGAAGAATATTGTAACAAAAGGATAAAAAGTATTCAAAAAAAACTTTTTATCCTTTTGTTATAATATTGGACATGATCCAAAAAGTTCAATTCTTGAATTTAGACATGTAGCAGGGTCTAAGGAACTTTTCCAGATGAGCCATCTTTCCATATTACAAAGACTGCACTTGCCACTACTGTTGGTGTAAGGTTTACACTTGACTAAGACCTTCCAGTTAATTCTATAGCAGGGATAAAGACTTGTGTCCACTAAATGGAGTCTGTATGACCGAGGCCATTATTCATCAGAGATATGTGGGTATCACAGAGGGAAATTTCAAAGTAAAGTTCAACAATCACACCTTAAGCTTCAGGCACTGGAATAAATGATAGATCATGTCCACATGTGACAAAATACCTAGAATCCACATTTTTACTATGTTCCTGCACAAGCTTCCCATATGTCAACTTCTTTTAGTTTTTTAAATTTTTCTGTATATATTTTTTCATTTTTGTCCTTTTTAATTGTGTAAATGTGTACGTGTGTGAGTATATGTATGTCTATACTTTATATGTATATGTGTGTATATATGTGTATATGTATGTATATGAGTGTAAGACTGTGTCCAGTGTATAAGTACAACTTTCATGCACCCTTCCCCTTCAATTATATGGATATGTATATTTGTATATGCATGGGTGTAGGTGTGTGATAGGAGGATGTATATATAGTGAGAATTTACAAAAGAAAAAACAAAAGACGAAGACAGATGTGTAAACAACAAACAGATGTATTAGTTTAATGCTTGGGAAGTGAGAAAGTCTTTTACATTTCAAGCCTATGCTCTTTGACAGAAAGGAACACAAAAATAAACAGGGAGAAAAAATAGAAAAAAGGTTTAGTGGCTAACAGTCTATCATGGCGAATGCTAGACAAAGGGGTCACACAGGAGAGCTAGTAAGAAGGGGAGATAATAAAGTAGTGGTGATCCCAAAACGAAGGTGCACGTGCATGTGTATGTGCCTGTGGAAGGAGTCTGGTGACATTGACGTGTGTGTGCATGTGTAGGTGTGTGGATGATGGTGTGGGTGCTAGGAAGTGGTCAGTGCTGGTGTGGGTGCTGGGAAGTGGTCAGTGCTACTGTGTGCAGAATGGTGTGATGTGATGTGGTGGTGTGTGGTGTTGGGGGGAAGCAAGAGTGGGTCTAAGGGATGGGCTGGAGGTGGGATGGGATGTATAGGGATGGTGGGTTGGAATGTGTAGGGGTGGAGTAACAAGGGAGGGGGTGACAATGAAAAGAGAAGGTGGGTAGGAGTGAATGGAGGAAGTAAGTGCCAGAGCAAGAGAGGAGAGGTGGGTGGGAGGAAATAGGTGTGAGAAGAAGAGAGGAGGAGGGTTAGATGAAGAAGGGAGGAGAGTTGATCCCATGTGGTGCAAAAAAGCAAAGAGTGAAGACAGGAGTCCGGATGGCTCCTGTGCAAGGACAATCCAAACACAGACAGGTGTTGTAATGAGTGACCGGTAGAGCAGAAATCATGTGAAACCGGAGTGTTGTTGCCGAGACGGATGTCTCGGAGGTGTTCTGTGAACCAGTCAGCCAAACAGTGTCTCATTTGACCGATGTATAGATGACAGAGAGAGAGAGCAGGAGATGCAGTAGATGACATTGCTAGAAGTCCAGGTGAAGGAGTCAGTGATATGATAGGGTCAGTGATGGGTGCCTGTAAGGAGGGTGGTGTTGGAGAGGTAAGGGCAAATGCAGCAGTGTGGGCAGCAGCAGAGAATGAGCCAGATTGAGAGGTTGGGTTAGGGAAGAAGCTGTGGACCAAGAGGTCTTGTATGCTGTGGGCTTGTTTGAAGGGAAGGTATGCAAAGTGGAGGAGTCAGACTTGAGTCACCAGAAGGCTTGGAGAATGGTGTGTTGGAGAGATAGGGTGGTAGGTAAGGGGAAACAGGAGACACGTAATGGCAGGACAGGTGCAAGGGAGAGAGCAGATGCACAGTCCATGAAACATGCTCTGGTAAGGGCAGTGTGGATAGTGGTGAGGGGATATTCAAGTAGAATGAAGTGGCGAGCCATGAGTTGAGACTGAGTCTCAAAGTCATGGTTGTCACTGCAGAGCCTGTGTAGATGGAAGGATTGGGAATAGGGGATGGAGAGCTTTGTGTGTTTAGGATGGGAGGAGGAGAAGTTGAGGTATGAGTGTGAGTCTGTGTGTTTGTAATGGATGAAGGTGGTGAGAGTGGAGTGATGAGTGCTGACTGAAATGTCGAGAAAGGCAACTGAGATGGAAAGATTTGACAAAAGAAAGAAAAGAGTCTAGATGTTCACAGGAGAGTGAGGTCGCACCGATACAGTCGTCAATATAATGACCAAATAGTTCAGGAGTGGGACCAATGAAACTTGAGAATATTTGGGCCTCATTGCAGCCAACAAACAGGTTCACATAGTTGGGGCCCATTCTCGTTCTCATGGCCACTCCCAAGACCTGCTGGTAAAAATCACCTGTGAACAAGAAGCAGTTAAGTGAGAGAACAAGTTCAGCCAGACAAAGGAGAATGGATGTGTTGGGTTGGGGGTTGGGTCAAAGGTCAAGGAAATGTTGGAGTGCACGGAACCCCTCATGGTGAGGGATCACCATGTATAGACTCTTGATGTCAAGAGTGAAGAGAAGTTTAGAGGGGCCAGGAGGGAAGGAGAAAGAGTTGAACAAACGAAGAGCATGGTTGGTGTCATGGATGTGAAAGGGGAGGAAAGCCACTAGGGGCAAGGATACGGTCAAGATATCTGGAGATGAGTTCGGTGGGGTTGTTAGGTTTGTGGATTTTGGGGAGGAAGTAAATTGTGGGAGTGTGAGGGATGTGGACAATGAGGTTAGAGGCGGTGGGGGAGATGGGAGGAGAGATGAGGTCATGGATAGTGGAGGACACAGTCTGTTGGTAGCTTGGAGGGCAGAGGGCAGTAGAAGGTGTCTTGAAGTTGGCGAAGAGCTCCCACCTTGTTGAGTTCCACGTACCACACCATCACAGCTCCACCCTTTTTGGCCGGTTTTATGATGATGTCTGTGCTGCATCAGAGACATCGAAGGGCTGAGAGTTTGGCTGGAGAGATGTTAAGATGTCAAGGATGTCTGGAAAAGTCAAACCGATCCACAGCACGCGGGCAAGCACCTGCAAAAAGATTGACTGCTTGGAGCTGGCCAAGAGCTGGCATCCACTGGGATGGTCGGCGGCCCAGGTTGGTGAAGCAGTCCTCCTCATTAGATGCAGGTGGATTGTTTCTGAAAAGCACACACAACCTAATGCAGCACACAAAGCCGTGAATATCAGCACAAGTCCAAAATTTGTTGCTGGATGGAGTGAGGGGGATGAAGCACAGACCCCTACTGAGGAGGGAGTGCTCTGCCTGAGAGGGGAAGATCTGGAGGAATGGTAGCAACAGACTGAAGTGGAGAAGGGGTGGATAGGACAGAAGTAGGAGGGGTGGGGGTGGAAGGCTGGGAAAGAGGGGATATATATGTATGTATGTATATATATATATATATGTATGTATATATATGTATATGTATATGTATGTATATGGCGTTAGGAAGGGCATCCAGCCGTAGAAACACTGCCAGATCTGACTGGGCCTGACGAAGCCTTCCAGCTTCACAGACCCCAGTTGACCCGTCCAACCCATGCTAGCATGGAAAACGGACGCTAAACGATGATGATGATGATGATGATGATATATATATATATATACCTACATGTATGCAGGAGTGTGAATGTATGCCTGTATATATATTTATATTTCTAAATTTCTAAATATATATGTATTATGTTCCGTGTATGCATGCAAGCACCTAGGGATATATGAGGATGAAGTTGCATACATATATATATATACATGTGTGCGTGTGTGTGTGGATATATGCGTATGTATAAGTACATACATGCACATATGTTTGTGTGTGTTTGTGCATGTACATATACATGGTTGTGTGAGTGTGTACATATGTAGATGTTATGACACAGGAGGTTTATATCTATGTGTTGTGAGAATATGGCTGCATGTAATTTTTCTTTTTTTCATTTTTTTCTTTTTCTACCTATTAGAGTAACTTCCCTTTTATTCAACGGTTTTTCATAGCGTCTATTGCCATTAATAGCCGATGAGAACGCATTGTAGCTCTTCACTCCAACATTCAAAACTCCAAATATTATAATGACAACTCACTGTTTGTTCTATATATATATATATATATATATATATATATATATATATATATATATAAAACTCTTTTACTCTGTTACCTGTTTCAGTCATTTGAGTGCGGCTATGCTGGAACACCGCCTTTTGAAGAAATTGACCCCTGGACTTATTCTTTGTAAGCCTAGTGCTTATTCTATCTATATCTTCTGCTGAACTGCTAAGTTATGGAGATGCAAACAAACCAACATCACCTTCTAAACGATGGGGTGGGTGGAACAAACACAGACACAAATACATACATACACACACATACATATATATATAGGACAGACGTCTTTCAGTTTCTGTCAACCAAATCCACTGACATGGTACCACACAGTGGGACTGAACCCGGAGCCCATGTGGTTGGGAAGCAAGCATCTTAGCACACAGCCATGCCCACACCTATATACATATACATGTGTGTGTGCATATATATATATGTCTATATGTATGCACATTTATATTCAAATATATATAGATATACACATATATATACATATATATACATTTACACATATATACACATCACTTCGATAAAACAAGGAACTCCTATGTTCTGGATGTTAATTTATACCACCAACTGCTACATAAGGAAATTACCAAAAAATATGAAATAGTACCGGATACTACATTAAGATCTATGAACTTAGCTGCCAACTTAGAGGACAAAACTGAATCCTTCATACCATCCAGACCCCGCATCACACTCAAATAAATCAGACCTATGTAAATTAAGTAAACTAATACTCAACAAATACATCCCTAAGTTAAAAAGTAGAATAGCCCTAGAATTATGGTTCAATACATAAACTTGTTCTCCAGTATACAGAGCACAGATAGACATAGTATACAGAGCACAGATATACATAGTAGATTACTACTCCTCAATTAACCCTATGATTCTAAATAGTGCCCTAATATTAGCAAAAAATCACAAGCATTTAACTATGAAGGAAATAAATGTAATATAAGGTTGTCTCAAAAGTTCGTAAACACTTGCGAAAATTTGAATTTTTATGCAATTTTTAATTGCTTGTTTGGATTTATATTGTAAAAATTCAATTTTTGCAAGTGTTTACGAACTTTTGGGACAACCTAATACTAGAAGCAAGGAAATCAGTTATAAGCTTTGATAATAAAAGTACAAAAGGACTCTCCTAACTCTTTTGATATCACCATGGGAGCCACAGATTCAGCACAGCTAACTGACTTGGTGGGCATTTATTTGCTTTCATACCTACAGGAAGAATTCCTAGAACTCAAGGGTGGATTATACAGGGACAATGCGCTTTTTATAATACATAAACCCTCAAATAGGAAACTAGAGCTTATCAAGAAAAAATCTACACAAATTCTTTAAAAGATTTGAACTATCTATTTCTATAGAAAAGGAACACATCTCCATTAACTACTTGTTAACGCAAACTGCAACTTAGCCATAGTACTCCACGAACCCAATATAAAAACCTCAAATACATAAACACATCCAGTAACCATCCAAACTTTATTAAGAAAGGTTTAGTACATTGCATTAGCAATAGAATATCATGCCTCTCTTCCAACCAACATATTTTTAATAAGCATAAGGAAATCTATAATATTGCACTAGGTAAAGCAGGATTTAAACAAAAAATTAAATACCTAGACCCCAATCACTATACAAATAACCTAATTAACAGAAATCCACATGATAATCCATTAACACTAACCACACACCAAATGTCACTACAAACTACACCACCAATAAGAACAGTATAGATAAGCTCAACAAAAATAACTGGAATAGAAACAATGTTAAGTCCCATAGACAAATCATCAATAATGTTACTAACAACAACATGAATACCAACAATATGATAATAAAATTAACAACATTAACAAGGCTAATAGCACAAATTATAAAGATAAGCTGAAAATGATAATAGCTATAATAAGAATAATATAAACCTATACATGAATAAGAATAAAAATAAAGAGCCCCAAAGAACAAGGATAAACCCTGTTAGAAACCATAACACCGGGTCATTGAGTTCACATAAACCATACAGAAATAACCCCAATAAAACAGACAAGAGCAATAGTAAAGATAAACCCAACTATAGAAATAAACTCAATAGCCATAACTATTCACACACAAAAAATGAGGGTAGTTTCTGGACCAGACATAGCAATGCTAACAATAAACATAATAGTGATAAGATCTGGCTCGTAATCCCTTTCACCATGCACCTCAAATCCAAAATAGTTCACTCATTAATGAAACTAATAGATAAACACTTAAACATAGATAATAAATAAAAAAAAGATTTTTTCATGGTCATTGCCAGTACTGCCTGACTGGGCCTCGTACCAGTGGCACGTAAAACCACCCACTACACTCTCGGATTGGTTGCCGTTAGGAAGGGCATCCATCTGTAGAAACCCTGCCAAATCAAGATTGGAACCTGGTGCAGCCATCTGGTTCGCCAGTCCTCAGTCAAATCATCCAACCCATGCTAGCATGGAAAGCAGATGTTAAACGATGATGATGATGATGATGATGCAGCAATATTTAGGAATAAAATTAGAGTTGGCCACAGCCTGACTAGTAACTTAGCTACCATCATAGCCTCAATTAATAATAAAAAAAAATAGATACATTCTATGAAGCTAGGAAAATTAGAAACAATAAATGTAACAGCCAACAAACTAATAGAACAAATCCCACCACTAATGAAGCACCTCATAATGAAGTAACATAGACAAAGACCAGAGTAGTAATAGCCCCACCACAACACGAACACATAATAATTTATGTGGCTGAAGGGATAGAAGTAAGTGCCAATTCTCTAATAGGTGTAAAACTAAAAATATCGTTTACCAATGTGGTAGACACAGAAATAGCCATATAAAGTCCTATATAGGAGCCACGAAACACCAAATGATACTTAGGTACAACACACACCAATCTAGCTTCAGAAATAGGAGTAAGGCAAATTCAACAGGGCTTAGTAGCTATATCTGGGAGCTTAAGGACAAAAAATAGAATATAAGTTAGAATGGCGCATACTCGCAAAAACTACTTCTTACAACTCTACCAATAGACGGTGCGATCTCTGTTTAACTGAACGCCTGTAAATTCTAATGGCTAAACCACCACTTCTTAGTAGAAAATATGAGACTTATTTTTTGCCTTCTTGTCTTTTCCAAGTATCAGTAAACCCGCTTGACCCTCTACAAATCCTTTGCTAGCATCTTCATCTAAATAATCCGATTTAGCCAGGAACCACTTAAACTACTTACACGCAAACATTCACCTCCCAACCCCCACTTGCTTTATACACCCCATAATAAATTATTTTACACCTGCAAAAGGCTTCCTCCATTACTACGAACTTCCTACAACTTTAAGTCCCAAAGACACATAAATTCCTTACTCACCCCGGACTGAGTAATCTGGATAGAGTTAGCTTCCTTTTCACCACGAGTTAGAGTTAACCCCCTTTCTTTACACCTCTGGTGAAAAGTCTAGCCAGAATAAACATATGGAAAATATGTGCTTAGTTAAATTTGGGACTACAGATCAAAATCACCTCCATCCTACCTCCACTTCGCAGCAGAATTATCAGTTAAGAAATCTACTATAATGTAAGACTCAAGATTTTTTGTCATTCTTGTTACCAATATATCCCTATGTCTTTCACTCTTCTTACCTCTACATATGACTCTGCATTCTGATGATGTCTACCACTACAACTGGTAAACAGAAACGATTGTAAATGTACTTTAACTACAACTTCATTAATTAATTAAATGGCTTACTAGCACACAGGACCAACTTCTTCCTGTTACTGTTATTTTTCCTCCATTCTCTTCTTGCATATATATACAGGTATATATATATACCCACACATATATACACATATACATATTAAATTCAACTTATATTGAAAGTGAACCAAGTTTGCTTTAGAAGCATTGAGATGTATTGAAAGATACAGATAAGGAAATAATTTTATTCTCAAATGCAGGATAATGCTAATAATATAGCATGAGCAGCGTAAACTATCCATATTTTGCAGAAAAATCTGTTGGCAGCCAGCCATGAGACTCAAACTCATATCCCTGTGATTATGCATCAAGTGTATACATATATATACATACATATAGAGAGAGTTTGTATGTGTGTGTGTGTGTATGTTCCTAATGCATTCCAAAACTGAGGTGCTGATTTTGATGTATGGAGTATCAAAAGATTCAGTACTATTTCGACTACCAATTAAACTTTATTTTCATTGGCATATTTGTAGTACAAAAATTTTAAATTATAATCTTTTCCATAAGTTAACTATTGCTGACATTTTACACAGCAATGACATCACATTTTCTATATGACTATGTACTTTTAAAGACATCCATCATCACGACACACACCTTCATTCACTTGCTCTATCTCTCTGTCTCTCTTTCTCCCTCTTGCACACATGCATACACACACATGTCCATTTCATATACACATTTATCTTTCACTTTCTGCTCTCTTTCCGCTTTTCTCTTTCTTTTCAATTTCTGCTCTCTTCTAAACATAAAGAAATAAATTTTTGTGGAATGACCGAGAGAAATGCAGAATAAGAAAAAGAAAGAATCAGAGACAAAAAGCAAGTTTCTATAGGAGAAGTTGAAAGACAGATAGCAAGTGAGAGACAAATGCTGATATTTCATACCCTATGTATGTTCCATAGTTGAAAGTGAAAAGAGTCAGCACAAAGGGAGGGGGAAAGTGGGAGAGAAGGGGATGCTGACAACTGCAGAACCGAGGTCAGGTTGTACAAATTTTCAGGTAATTTTCACTTTCATCCTGTGTTTCACACATGTGTAGAATTAGGCATTATCTCTCTCTTTCAATTTCTGATTATAATGTATGGAGACCTCATGCTGTCAACAAGTCGCAACTTCCACTAATTAATTGGAATTATGAAAGGTATGCAAAAATAACTTCCTTTGGCATGCACACACACACACAGTTACAATCCCCTCCCCCTTATTTCTTTCCTCAATTTATTCACATTCCTATGTTTTCCATACAGGATATTTGCATTTTGCCTCAAAGTGGGTAGCTGATGGGTGGCCGAGGTGAGCGAAGGGGCATTCAGCATTTCTTTCAGAAAAATTAAACTTTCAAAAGTAAAATATATTTCCCACATTTGTAATCTCTATTTTTCCATGTGGATAACATACAAAATTCAAAAAACAGTTAAAAATTAGGAAATTTCAGTGGGGAAGGGGAAATTATAATTTTGAAAACGTGATTTCTGTGCAAAATCATATTAACCCCTTTGGTGGACAGTCCCCCCACCAATTGACCTTTCCAATTTTTTTTCCTCTTTTTTTTTGATTACAAAAATTTCAAAATTGCAAGAAAAACACCTTTTCAAATTTCTTAATTCCTCCCCACCACCCAAATTTTAAATTTTTTATGTTTTTTTGAAAATTTTTTTATTCAATCTACGTGGAAAAATATGGAGATTAAGAATATGAGGGAAAGACAAAAAACAAATTCTAATTTCAAATTTTTTATGAAAAACTCCAAAATTAATCTACATCCTCATCCCTCTGTCTAAACGTGAAAATGAATGGCTGTTTTGTCCATTTCCACATGCGTAGATTTATGGTGAATGAGCAAAAGGACCACAGCATGTGAAGCCCTCACCACGAAACTCAATATGCTAAAAATAACAGCTAAAAGCCCAGAGAATGTTTGTGGTTGTGGGTACATTTACGGAAATGAACTTGCACATTGTTACACCTCTGAATTTTTTTTAATTGTGATAATGAATCAAGGGGTTTAGTCATTACCACCAAAATTAATTTCCTTTGCATTTCCTCTATTTTTCAATATTCAATTAAAAGAGAGAATATGTTGTTACCAACAATGTTAAAACTTTAGTAACTTGATCGATCTGTCATTGAACCAGGATTTTAATTTCATTTGATACACACTTTGCTATCATTTTTATAGAGAATTGCAAGCATGGCATATAAAGACAACTTATTTTAATAGAAATTTTATGACTACTTTTCCATAAATGTTTTTCTTGCACACCCCACACACATGCACATATACGCATGCTGATACACATGGATTAAGTCCCATTTTGGAAGTATACTCTTTTACTCTTTTACTTGTTTCAGTCATTTGACTGTGGCCATGCTGGAGCACCACCTTTAGTCGAGCAAATCGACCCCGGGACTTATTCTTTGTAAGCCCAGTACTTATTCTATCGGTTTCTTTTGCCGAACCACTAAGTGACGGGGACGTAAACACACCAGCATCAGTTGTCAAGCAATGCTAGGGGGACAAACACACACACACAAACACACACACATATATATATATGCATATATACGACAGGCTTCTTTCAGTTTCCGTCTACCAAATCCACTCACAAGGCATTGGTCGGCCCGGGGCTATAGCAGAAGACACTTGCCCAAGATGCCATGCAGTGGGACTGAACCCAGAACCATGTGGTTGGTTAGCAAGCTACTTACCACACAGCCACTCCTGCGCCTGTGTTAAAGTTTTTATTATTTTGGAATGAAGCACACAAATATAGGTGCTGAGCCAGCAACTAAACTTGTAGTAATTTGTTAGGATTAATCCAATGGATTGACAGCAAAATAATTGCTTCTATCAGAATCGTTTACCTTTCAAGCGAAAAAAGAAAACCAATTTATACGACAGGTATGTCAAATGTATTTTGTGTACTTCTTTCTCTGTTCATTCAGATAAGCTATAGAAATTGCTGCATGCACACTCACAATCACAAAAATTCTCTGGACATTTAGCTATTATTTTTAGTATATCAAGTTTCATGGTGAGGGCTTTACATGCCATGGTCCTTTTGCTCTTTCACTATAAATCTACGCAAGTGGAAATGGGCAAAATGTCAATCACTGGACTTTAGCTCTTTCTGACGCAGCAACCACATGCACAGCTTACCAACTAAGAAGATTCTTCACCATCATGTAGTACCATTGCAATTTACTGAATCTGGGAAAACTAAAAAGACAGTCTATCTGATGATATACTTCATGAAACTCGATGGCTGCATGGGCCAAGTGTCTCCTACTCAAATGTTATATACACTGAAGCATTACGGCATTTAGAAGACATGCTTAATACCATTGGGGGCAAAAGCTTATCCGACTACAGCATTCCAACACCTTCAGCTGAACATCACAGCCTCTCAAGAGAAGTCATTTGAGAAAGAGCATATGACTTAGATGCCCTGAAAAGGCAACTTGATGAAAGTGAGCCATTATTGCAAGCTGAGCAAAGGTTTGTTTACAATGAAATAGTAGTGTCTACCTTGCAAGTAGTAGTGTCTGTCTTGAGGAACAGGGAAAACGTTTCTACTTAACCTACTTCTGGCAAAAATAAGGCAGATGGGTAGCATAGTGATTGCAGTCACATCATCCCCTGATGATGTGACTGCAATCACTATGCTACCCATCTGCCTTATAGCGGCAACTTTGTTAACAGGTGGATGAACAGCTCACTCAATGTTCAAATTACTTTTCAATGTGCAATATTTCAAAATGATCACCGATGGCGGAAGTTCTGCTCCAAACTACACTTATTGTCTAGGATGAATGCACAATGGCACACTGTGGTGCACTAGAAGCCCTAGATAGATCACTAAGGGATATTAGAAACAATACTGCCATTATGGGGCAGGAGGCTTAATTGTTGTCCTTGTAGGGGATTTCCATCAAATATTACCAGTTAAACCATGTGGTACGCAAGCTGGTGAGATCTATATATGTCTGAAGAAGTCTTCACCTCTGTGGAGGTTTGTTTGTCACTTTTCATTCAGCAAAAATATGCAAGCTCATCTCTACAATGACCCCTTAGCTGAGGAATTCTCTCATCAACTTCTATAAATTGGAAATGGCACATTACTGTTGAATAACACCCTGCAGCAGCATGTACCATAATGTGGGGACATGGTGTCTATATTGGCCAAGCTTAAAGAAAAGGTATTTCTCACATTGTGAGACAACTTCAAAAGCATAGCATGGTTTGCAGAGAGAGCTTTCTTTCTATGTGCCTTACTTTCTGCAATACAGATACTTCTACATTCTCATTCGTCATCTAATTCTTTACATCCATAAGTCTAGGTCATTTTGGGGGCATTTTTAGGATTTCATTCCAATCTTAGCTGGTATTCAACATGTTTTTGGTGACAACAATTTCAGCTGTGTTCATCACAAAAAAAAGAGTTGTTTGATTCACGCACCTCATGTGCCAATTCTACCCATAAGAAAGAAACAAATAATATAATGTGGCTGTAGGTTATAACACCTGGGCAATGCAAGGATGCATTGCTAGTATATATATATATATGTATGTGTGTGTGTGTGTATATACATATATATATTTATACATACATATATATGTGTGTGTGTGTATATATACATATATATATGTGTGTACATATACGTGTATATATATATACATATATATATATATATATATATATATATATATATATATATATATATATATATATACACACACATACATACATACATGATGATGATGGCCATCAACTCGTGACCAAGGAAGACACTTGCTGACTTTCACCCCACTCCCTCCTAAAACACTTTTCCCCAAAACTTTGGGATATTCGAAATCTACATGATACAACACATATTTGTAGAAAATTTCATTAAAATATATCCATTGTTCCGAAAGTTATGATCATCCAAAGTCAGTGGAGGGGGGGGGTCAGAAATCATACACACAAATATACAAACGTGTATATAAATACATAGTGAAACTAACAGAACTGAGACTAATATATATATATATATATATATAATATATATATATATATATATAATATATATATATATATATATATACGGAGATGTACTCGCATAGCAAGTAATTTGATCTGAGATCGTGTGCTGAAACGAAAACAATTGCAGTGTGGAAGGTGTTTATAAGCCATTTAAGAAACACACAAAAGCCGTTCGATTCACTCCAACATTTAAGTTTAATTTGTCAAAATATTTTCGTCGCTAAAATCCGCGACCTGTTCACTGACAAAGGATAGGACTGACTTTGTCAGTGAACAGGTCGCGGATTTTAGCGACGAAAATATTTTGACAAATTAAACTTAAATGTTGGAGTGAATCGAACGGCTTTTGTGTGTTTCTTAAATGGCTTATAAACACCTTCCACGCTGCAATTGTTATATATATATATATATATATATATATGTATGTATGTATGTTAAACGATGATGATGATATATATATATACACACATATACATAGTGAATGTTGGTTGGTTGGCATCCTTTCTGTCTCGGGAGACAATGGAGTTGCGCATAAAGTTGTCTAGTTCGGCTTTTATATTTCATGTCCTGATACATTTCCTGCTGTGGCTGTGTAGTCCTATCCTGGACAAACACTCCCTCTGGCAGGTACCGCAAATGTAGCGAAGACTGTTCCTGGCTGGTAGTAGTGCCATAGTCTCTTGTTGACATCTCTTCTTTTCTTTCCATTTCTCCTCTCTCTCTCTCTGTCATTCCTTTGTATTCCCTCTTTTACGGTACGTCGCCATTCTCCACGGTTGCCGGCAACTGCCTCTCAACCGCTAATATTGATGTTGCAGGCCTTCATGTCCCTTTTGCAAACATCCTTGTAACGTAAGATCGGTCTACCCACAGACCTAGTACCCCTAGCAAGCTCTCCGTAGAGTATGTCCTTGGGGATTCTGCCATCTTTCATACGGCTAACATGCCCAAGCCATCTCATACGTCTTTGTGTGAGGAGTGCAAACATGCTTGGTATTCCTGCTTGCCATTTGATGCGGAGGATTTTTCTGAGGCAGCGCAGGTGAAAGATGTTTAGGCGATGCTCTTGGCGTGTGTATAGCATCCAGGTCTCACTTCCATACAGTAGAGTGCTGAGTACACATGCCTGGTAGATCTTCATTTTCGTGGTCTTGGTCAGCTTATTGTTGTCCCAAGTCCGTTTGGAGAGTTGGGCCATCGCAGCAGCTGCCTTGCCAATGCGTATATTGAGCTCAGCATCAAGGGATAGGTTGTAGGTGACGGTAGAGCCCAGATAGGTAAACTTCTCCACCTCTTGTAATCTGTGGCCTCCAATATGTATGTTTGGGATGTCCGATGTAGCCTGGCCCATGATATTGGTCTTCTTAAGGCTGATAGCTAAGCCAAAGTCGTTACATGCTTGCTCAAAACAGTTGATGAGCCTTTGGAGGGCTTCTTCTGTGTGTGATGCCAAACAATGTAGGAGCGAGGACACAACCTTACTTTACCCCGTTTTTTATTTGGAAGGCGGCTGATGTTGAACGGTTGTGCTGTATGGTGCCTTGCATGTCATCATGGAAAGACTTGATGATCCTCAGCAGCTTTGGTGGACATCCGATTTTTTGGAGCAGGATGAAGAGGCCTGTTCTGCTTACCGAGTCAAAAGCCTTTGTTAGATCAATGAAGGCCATATATAATGGCATTTTCTGCTCTCTGGACTTCTCCTGAAGTTGGCGTATGGAGAATATCATATCGATAGTTGATCTGCTTCTTCTAAAGCCACACTGCGATTCCGGATAGATTCGAGAAGCAAGTAGTTGTACCCTGGCCAAGGTAACGCGTGGAAAGGTCTTTCCAACAGTGCTTAGAAGGGATATACCACGGTAATTGTTGCAATCACCACGGTTACCTTTGTTTTTGTAAAGCGTAATGATGTTAGCATCCCGCATATCCTGAGGGACTGTACCCTCTTCCCAGCACTGACACAGAAGCTCATGAAGGTGCCGAAGCAGGATGGTGTTTTTGCCGGCTTTGATGATCTCTGAGGGGATGCCGTCTTTTCCCGGAGCCTTATTTCTTGCTAGGGAGTCAACAGCCTTGGTGAGCTCTGCTATAGATGGCGGACTGTCAAGTTCGCACATGACTGGCAAGATCTTGACACTCTCGACTGCAGCCTCAGCCACTGGAGTCTCCCGTGCATAGAGATCCTGGTAGTGCTCCACCCATCTATCCATTTGCTTGCCTTGATCCCTGATGAGATCTCCAGTAGTTGATTTCAGAGGGGCTGACTTGGTTGCGGATGGACCGAGGGCCTTCTTCAAACCGGCATACATCCCACGGGTGTCGCCCCTGTCAGCAGCTGACTGGATACTCTGACAGATTTCCTGCCAATACCTATTTGCACAGCATCTGGCTGTCAGTTGGGTTTTATTTCGTGCCTTTCTGAGTTCTTTGAGTGACTTTGTAGAAGAGTCACTCTTGTATTGCATCAGAGCTGCACGCTTTGCTTCGATAACTGGCTCCAGCTCTGAGAGCCCAGCATTGAACCAATCTGGGTTTTGCCTTTCTCTCATGTCGAAAGTATCTATTGATGTCGTATACAAGGCTTCCCTGATATAGTCCCACCTACTTTCAGCAGAGGAGGTTGGGCAGCTACTGAGGGCAACCTTGATAGAAGCAGCAAAACATTTTCGCAGTGTAGGGTCCGAGGTTCTGGCGGTGTTGATGCGTGGAAGCCCACTTTCTTGGAGCGATGGACTTTTTTAGGCAGAATCCTCACCCTACTTCTAATTAGTGAGTGGTCTGTGTCACAATCTGCGCTGTGGTAACTGCGGGTCAATAGAGTAGAATTCAGAAAGGATCTCCGTGTAATGATGAGATCCAGCTGATGCCAGTGGTGAGATCTTGGATGTCTCCAGGATGCCTTGTGGGATGGCTTGTTGGTAAAGAATGTGTTTGTGATGCATAGGTTGTGGTATGTGCAAAATTCGAGTAGTCTCTGACCATTGTCATTCATGTTGCCAATACCAAAGTGTCCAACACAAATGGGCCACGAATCATGGTCAGATCCCACGCGAGCGTTAAAATCCCCTAGAAGGTAGATATTTTCAGTCGTTGGTATATTTTCTATGACACAGTTGAGATCTTTGTAGAACTGGTCCTTGGCCTCCTCTGAGCTGTAGAGAGTGGGAGCATAGATGCTGAGCAGATGTACTGAGCCAGAAGAAGTCGAGAGGCGCAGTGAGAGGATACGCTCAGTGCCTCCTGATGGTGGTTCTATTGAGGAGAGTAGTGTGTTTCTCAAAGCCAATGCCATGTTGACGAGGTTCTTCTGGATCGCTTCCCTGCCAAAAGAAGGTGAAATCCTGCTCTTTGAGTTTGCCGTTTGAGGGAAGTCTTGTCTCCTGCAGCCCAGCAATATGTTGAGCCTCTTTAGTTCACGGTCAATGATGGCCGTTTTCCTTGTGTCTTCAATCCTGAGAAGATCATCAGATATTCCAGGACACATGGTCCTGACATTCCAGCTTGCCAACCACAGAACTGGTGTTTTCTTGACTTTTAGTTGCTTGCCTGGTGCAGAGGTTGCAGGCCGCTTTTCGAGTCATACTCTTAGCTCCAAGCACCCAATGGAGCAGGCGGCTTGTGGCGGGTCAGCACCTTATTAACTGGGGGCTGCCCAGCTTGAGGTGGGCAGTAGCTAACCAATAGGACATGGAGGTCCCTCCCACCGTCAGAGGTAACCTGTAGCACCCATATTTTACGCCAATCTGAATGGACTTATCACTCGTGACTGTTACCTCCTGTGTTGTTTCTGCAGCTTTTTACAGCAGCACTGAAGTGTCCTCTCCAGTTTTGCGCAGGCCTGGGCTATAGATAAGAAAGTCCTGGGTAGCCCAATCGTCAGGTTTCCTCTCTCGACCTTGCTGATGTAGTCCAGTGGAGTGCAGTGCATTACGTTTGGCACCAGCTTGGTTGCAGGAGCTGCCGGAAGAGTGTCGAGTCGAACACTAGACCGCCTTCGGGGCTCCACTCCGGATTTCTTTGAAGGTTGTCTCCTTTCTGTAACCCTGGATAGGGGCCCATACCGGGTACTGTCAGCCGGAGCCAGCTGAGCCCGGAACTCGTGTCAGGCATAGTGAATGTAATTGAAACCATATAATAGTTAATGTATCATATAGAGATGTTATTGTTACAATAGAGATGTTATTGTTTCATTTTTGACATGTAATACTGAAACAGCATAAGAGGTAAGCATTGATGTCATGTTTCATTCCCAGTGATTTGGCCCATCTTTTTACAGTCAATTGTTTGGGTTTAGTCATTTTAAATGGAGCATATATTATTATATAAATAATAGGGCACAGAAAGTGTGTCAATAGCCAGCTGGAGGAGGTGTCCTCCTGGGGCTACAAGCTACAGTAGCATCCACCCTTAGGGGTTAGCACATTTAAGTGGCAAATATACTTCACTATGTGTTGCAGCTACTGTTTATACCTCGCTCAGAGATTTAATATATAATTATAGTTATCATTAAAAAGGACCTATGTGTGTTGCTCTTCTCCATAATTTACAGCCTTCAGGTTTGTTTCTCCCTCTCTTTCATGCTCATAATAAAATTCCATTCATTTATTCATTCATTTATCTCATTTTTTCACAGTCTGGCTGACTGAAAACTGTTGGTTATATCTCTAGTTAAGAATACAAATGCCCAATTCTATCTCATTGTTTTCATTAATATTTTCTCACACCAGCAGCCTGAGATTTTGCAGTTTTGTGGTGCCCAATTCTATTTCATTATCAGAATTACTATTCTTTCACTCCGGCAGCAGCTATGTTAAACCTATTCATTCAATTATGTTACCCTAAGTCCCAAAATTCCATCACCTCATGTTCTGTCTTTGAGCAGCCTAACTCTGGTCTTCCTCTCTCTCTTTCTCTTCCTCTCTCTCAGTTTCATTAACACAACCTCCACTCCCCCCACCCACCCCACTTTATATAAACTAGTTCATTCAGATTCCTCTACCTTATATTTTAATACCTCGCCACACGGAGTAGGAACCAGAAGATATTCAGATAGGCAACCTTGTTTTCTGACCTAGCACACACTAAAACCTCTTTTCAGTGCAGATTATAATTACTTTATTATTTCATTTCATTATCTATCTATGTAAACACAGTTTCATCTTCCGTGCTGTATGTTTGGAGAAAAAACTTAAGATCCCTTAAGGCGTAGGAGTGGCTGTGTGGCAAGTAGCTTGCTTACGAACCACATGGTTCTGGGCTCAGTGTCATCTACTATAGCCTCGAGCCGACCAAAGCCTTGTGAGTGGATTTGGTAGATGGAAACTGAAAGAAGCCCATCGTATATATGTATACATATATATATATATATACTACTAATATAGGATGAAGCTTTTTTACAGAAAAAAAAATTTCATCAGAAAATGTGGCAGCATATCAAAATACCTTTAAGGTTAAAATTATAAACAAAAATAACACTGAAGCAAAGTAACACCAAATATATAGTGCGTGTGTTTTTATTGGCTAAACTGGCAAAATGACCATTCTGAAATATAACAATATATGTTTATATATATATATATATATATATATATTATGTGAAATAGAAAGATGAATAATCTTGTAGTAGATTAATCAAAAGTTTAACCGATACCTTAGTAGCAAAAATCACAGCAGTAAACAGCACGGTTGGAGGTACAACCATATGGTGTTGCAACCGTGCGTTGGTGCGGATAATTGAAATTAAAATATTATTGGTGAATTGAAGAAATGGAGCTGAACGCAGATTGAACAGAAATCGTTTTATTTCATTCTACACGTGTTTCGAAAGGCACAATTTACCAAAATCCGATTGAATAATGGGACCATATTGTGTCTTTCTCTTCAGGAAGAAAATAGGAAATCCGTTGGAAAAAACAAAAACAGAACAGAGGCGGAGCAAAAACAAATCGAACTAGGCTCCTAAGAGCCCATGGCGAAACAGTTTCGCCATGGGCTCTTAGGAGCCTAATTCAATTTGTTTTTGCTCCGCCTCTGTTCTGTTTTTGTTTTTTCCAACGGATTTCCTATTTTCTTCCTGAAGAGAAAGACACAATATGGTCCCATTATTCAATCGGATTTTGGTAAATTGTGCCTTTCGAAACACGTGTAGAATGAAATAAAACGATTTCTGTTCAATCTGCGTTCAGCTCCATTTCTTCAATTCACCAATAATATATATATATATATATATATATGTGTGTGTGTGTGTATATCTGTCTGTGTTTGTCCCCCCAACATTGCTTGACAACTGATGCTGGTGTGTTTACGTCCCTGTAACTTAGCGGTTCTGCAAAAGAGACCAATAGAATAAGTACTAGGCTTACAAAGAATAAGTCCTGGGGTCAATTTGCTCTACTAAATGTGGTGCTCCAGCATGGCCACAGTCAAATGAATGAAACAGGTAAAAGAGTAAAAGAGAGTATCCCTTCACTCAATCCAACTCTCCCTCTTTCTCCCTCTTTTTCACGCTCATTTATTATTGTCATTTGTTCATTCATTTATCTAATTTTGTCACGGTTTGGCTGACTGAAAACTGTTGGTTATAGCCCTAGTTAAGAATACAGATACCCAGTTCTATCTCATTATTTTCATTAATATCTTCTCAAGCCGACAGCCTGATTTTTTGCTATTTTGCAGTGTGCCTGCCCTTCTCACTCCCGCCATCTGTACCGGAGGTCTCTACTGGATGTCTCTCCCATGAACACCTCCAAAAGCTTAATGTTCCCCCATCCCTACTTAGGGTTTATCTCCTATGTAATGTAGTGATTATGTAACATAAAATGATGGTGTAGTGTATGCAGGCTGAAGGCTATTGTATGTTTATGAATTCTGCCAAAGTGAACTTTCTTTTTAGGTACATGATGCTGCTGTCCCCCATCCCAGGGTCTTCCAGACCCACACCTCCCAAACCCTCAGAGTTGGTACACTTAATGTTGGTACACTGAAAGGTAGGTCTGGTGAGATTGTTGAGATGCTTGAACAGAGACGTGTAGATTTGTGCTGTATATCTAGCATGGTGGTATCTTTTAGATACCCTTAATTATAATTTTAATAATAATTATTACCTATGAGGTTTTTATTCCCATGCTAGCCACTTGATATGATCAGTATTTTAAATAACAATCTTATCCTTATTTATATAAATTTATATATTTACTTCATTATTATATTCACTGTGGAGAGGAAGTTCTGCTAGGTTCCTCACAAGCAAAGAACAGAGGTAAAAATGTTCTGGGTAGGGAACATTGACGGGGTCGGGGGCGTGGGTATACTTCTTGTGAAGAAATGGGTTGATAAGGTAATTGAGATAGTCAGTCTGTGATAGAATACTTAAGATTAGATTAGTGCTGCAACATGGGTTAGCAACCATTATCTTGGCTTATGCCACTCAGCCAGGGCGGGCTGATAGACAGAAAGACTGATTTTATGACACCCTCTTGCAGACTACCTCGTCGATGAATTACAGAGATCTCTTTGTAGCTGGCAACTTCAATGGGCATGTTGGACAACATGCAGACGTTTCCATGGCATACATGGAGGCTATGGTTTTGATTCTCACAATGAGGAGGGAACCAGGCTGCTGAAGTTCTGCGATGCAAGTGATCTTATAATGGTTTGTAATACTGTTCACCTACCGATCTGGTGGACACACTAGTCAAATTGATTACATCCTCACCTGGAAACGGGAAAAATGGCTACTTATAAATGCTAAAACCTTCCCAGGTGAAGAATACACTCCACAACATAGATTAGTAGTTAACGACTTCAGGATCAGGGCTAAATGGATGCCCAGATGACCAGCAAGGAGAAGAAGGGTCTGGAAGCTTAAGGATCCTGTGACTGGACAGGGATTTAGAGATGTATTACTCAAAGCTATTGACAAAATAGAGAAGGATATAGCATCACATGATGTGGAAGACAACTGGAGGTTCCTGCGAGATAACTTGTTGAAGGCTACTGACCAGATCTGTGGATGGTACAAAGTCCCCTCTCGACCCAAGGTAACATGGTTGTGGAACAATTTAGCTGACAGGGTCATTAGGGAAAAGAAACAGGCGTGGCAGGGCTGGAAGAATAGTGGTAGCAGGGAATTGTTTCATTTGCCAATGTTCTGCATTGTGAGGACCAAAGACTTGAAGTGTTTTGTGTTGCAAGACAGTGTGTGAGAGAGTTGCTAAATGAAGAGAATTAATGGCAGAAAGAGAGTCTGCCGAATGTTGATCCAACAGGGGGACCAGCTATCCAAATTGACAGTACCTTGGTAAGCAATTAAGGGTATGAAGACAGGAAAGCCTCCAGCCCATCAGGAATCACTGCAGAGATACATAAAATATCTGGCAGTGTCGGCTATAGCCTAGTCAACCATATAGTCAATCAGGAGGTATATGAAGGAGTCATACCAAATGACTGGTATAGCAGCACCATAGTCAACTACTACAAAGGTAAGGGTGATGCATTAGATATGAATAATTACAGAGGTGACAAAGGGTCTCTTGCTCAGAGTAAAAGGTAGACTGTATGACGCATGTGTGTGAACAGCCATGCTACATGGCAGTGAAACATGGGCTGTGACTACTGAGGGCATGCGTAAGCTTGCAAGGAATGAAGCTAGTATGGTCTGCTAGACGTGTAATGTTAGTGTGCATACACAACAGAGTGTGAGTACCCTGAAAGAAGAGTTGGACATAAGAAGCATCAGATGTGGTGTGCAAGAGAGACAACTGCACTAGTATGGTCATGTGTTGCATATGAATGAGGTCAGCTGTGTGAAAAAGTGTCATACTCTAGCAGTAGAGGCAACCTGTAGAAGAGGTAGACCTAGGATGAAGTGGTGAATTACAACCTTCGAATGTTGAGCCTGATGGAGGCAATGACAAGGGACTGAGACCTTTGGAGATATGCTGTGCTTGACAAGACCTGGCAAGCCAAATGAAATTGTAGCCGTGGCTTATACCTGTGCAGCATAACCGGCCCATTTAAGGGTAGCCTTCAATCATTGGGCAATAAACTGCACTTGTGAAGACATACCGCCTGATTGGTACACATGATGGTGGCACATAAAAAGCACCATTCGAGTGTGATCATTACTAGTGCTGCCTGATGGTGGCACATAAAAAGCACCATTTGAGTATAGTCGATGCCAGTGTCGGCTGACTGATCCCATGCTGGTGGCACATAAAAAAAAACACCATTCAAACATGGTTGATGCCAGTACCACCTGACTGGCCCTCATGCCACTGACATGTAAAAAGCACCCACTACACTTTCGGAGTGGTTGGCGTTAGGAAGGGCATCCAGCTATAGAAACTTTACCAGATCAGATTGGAGCCTGGTACAGCCTTCTGGTTTGCTAGCCCTCAGTCAAACCGTCCAACCCATGCCAGCATGGAAAGCAGACATTAAGTGACAATGATAATGATGATTAAATACTAGACTAAAATTATCTATACATTAATATCAGCTGAAATTGATGGGTGGGCTATGTGGCTGAATTGGGTGCGTACAGAGCCATGTCATGTTTAATTCCCAATGGTCCAGCCCATCTTTTTTTCAGTCAATTGTTTAGGTTTAGTCACTTTAAATGGAGCATATATTATTATATAAATATTATATAATTATAGTTTTTATTTAAAAGACCAATGTGTTTCGCTCTTCTCTGTAATTGACAGCCTTCAGGTTTGTTTTTCATATTATTTCTATATATATAAAACTGAGAATGTCTGCCTGTCTGTGTGTTTCCCTAAAACTCGAGAACTACACAACCAATTTCATTCAAATTTTACACATGCCTTACTTAAGGTCCGGGGAGTGTCATCTTAACTTTTTCCCTAGGGCGACCTCACAGCAATATCATATCTTCTCCACTATTTCAGTATTACATGTTAAAAGTGAAACAAAAACATCTCTCTTTTGTAATGCAGACACTTTCATTTTAATACTGAAACTATTAAAGTGAAAGTATTATATAACAGGGATGAACCATTAATAGTGGTCATCCTTTTTGCTAGAAGAAGATCCGCTATGGTCTTATATGCTACACCACTGGTTTTCAATTCATATTAACCAAATTAATATTCAATTTTTCACCCTTATTATGTGTGTGTGTGTGTGTATTAGCAATTCATATAAAATTGCATCAATGACTTGAACTTGAATAAGTGGTTTCACATTAATGGGGATAAATTAAAAAGGTTTGTTGTTATTATTATTACTGTTTGACTATTGTTATCACGTCTGTTGGTTCCTCGTCAGGGAAACGTTGTTGTGTTGCATTTGTTAAATAATTGTAAACCATAACCCTCCCTCTTTCATAGAAGGGGTTATTGTGTAAAAATTGAATTTTGTCCCTGTTTGGGGAAATTGACAATATTTTCACCGTCTTTATGGAAACATTTTTGTTAAAATGCCTTCGATAGAAGAAAGTTCAAAACTGAATTTCGCTGCAGCCGTACACTTCTATACAAGAGGGACAACAAGATCCAATTGATCGAAATTACAAGAGACGGGCCTACAATTCCAGTCTGTTATATATTTTGAGTATTGTTATCACTAGCGATATCAAGATATAACTTTGTATTTTATATTTTATGTGTAGATGTATATTTATAGATGTATATGTAATATGTACACATATATATATATACACATATATGCATGCATAATATATCTACCCATCCACACATACGCACACACACACACACATACATAGGGGCAGGTGTGGTTGTGTGGTAACAAACTACGTTCCAAACACATGGTCCCACTGTGTGGTGACTTGGCATGTGTCTTCTGCTGTAGCCTCAGACCAACAAAAGCCTTCTCAGTGGATTTTGTACATTTATACAGGCATACATACATACATATACTTGCATACGTACATATTCGGCATAAACACTCTACTACTACAACTAATAACTGTTGGGAACACTTTCAAACCTGCCTTACATTCGAACCGGAATCTCAACATCTGAGTTTTCCATCTGAAGTTAATCTCTCTTATGGAGCTCATACAAAAAGGGCAAGTCTTTGGGCCCATACAATGTGACATGTACACAATCAAGTGGCAAAAAAGAGGCCTTCCACATGCTCATATCCTGCTTTGGCTCTCAGCGAAGATCAATTCCAATGACATCAACAACATAATCTCTGCAGAGCTTCCTGATCCAGCTTTAGACAAAGAACTATATGAAATAGTTAAAGCAAACATGGTACATGGTCCATGTGGGCGTGGATTCAACATAAACACACCATACTTGAAGGACAGCATATGTTCAAAAAGATTTCCAAGGAGGTTCCTACAAGAAACTCAGACAGGTGCTGATGGGTATCCATCATACAGATGCAGAAAACCAGAAGACCGAGGTTTCATAGCAACTATCGGACAGCACAATATTGATAATAGATGGATTGTTCCATACTGCCCACTCCTGTCAAAGACTTTCAATGCCCACATCAACGTTGAGTTTTGCAACTCTGTTAAATCCATCAAGTATGTTTTCAAATATGTAAACAAGGGTTCTGACGCTGCAATGTTTGGACTTTAACATGAATACTGCCAGGATGAGGTGACGCATTATCAAGTGGGACGGTACATAAGTAGCAACGAGGCTTTCTGGTGCATCTTTGGCTTTCCAATTCACCAACGACACCCCGCCATTCAACAGCTTGCAGTGCATCTGGAAAATGGTCAGTGGAGAAAAAGTACTTTTACCAAACCATAAAAAGGCTGGTGATATCTCCATCAATTCCAGCTCTGATCGTACCAACTTTCAGCTGTTTGTAAAGTTTATTGTCAACCTTTGACTTTAAGGTTTGGTACAAACTGCTTGTGCCATCGAGGTGATTATAATGTGAATATTTCAATGGGGTGACTCAATCTAGTTCAAACCTTGTAGGAATGTTTTTTAGATAGCTAATACGAATTTTCTACAATGTAATTTCTTCAGTTTCAACAGATGGGTTCTAATAATCTATACATTAATATAGCTGCAGCCTATAGGAAAAGGTTATAGTGTTTGACCTCACTTATATCTTAAGCCTATTACCTACTACCTTATTTGTTCAACCAAATCCCTACTTTCCTCATCACTTTCATCAGTTTGACTGTCTGAATCACTCTCATTGTTAGCATAAGTGTAAACCTTCCTTTCGAAGAATAAATGTCATCATAATTTCCTTAATTGCTCATTTGTGAGGGCGCGTGGCTTAGTGGTTAGGGCATTCGGCTCATGATCGTAAGGTTGTGAGTTCGATTCCCGGCGACGCGTTGTGTCCTTGAGCAAGACACTTTATTTCACGTTGCTCCAGTCCACTCAGCTGGCAAAAATGAGTTGTACTTGTATTTCAAAGGGTCAGCCTTGTCACTCTCTGTGTCACGCTGATTATCCCCGAGAACTACGTTAAGGGTACACGTGTCTGTGGAATGCTCAGCCATTTGCACGTTAATTTCACGAGCAAGCTGTTCCGTTGATCGTATCAGCTGGGACCCTCGTCGTCGTAACCGGCGGAGTCTTTAAAAAAAATTGCTCATTTACAAGATGAAGTGCAGGGTTCATCATCCACTTGTTTCATTGCAATTTTTTTTTTTTACAATAAAAAACAAAAGTAAACAACAGCTATGGGGGGGTGGGCACCATTAACAATGTGTCATAAACACACTTGGCTACAAAGCTGCAATGTGATCAGTAATCTGATTTTAGTGTTTTATCTTCTTTTTCTCTGTATTCTGTTTATTACCACTTTAGTAAGAACCCAACATTACAGGGTTAAGATTACCACTAGTATTAGGTAAAGCACTGCCTATAATTGACATTTAATATCAAATTTAGTATTTTTATCTTTTAAACTTTATATGCAGGAGTGGCTGTATGGTAGCTTGCTTATGAACCACATGGTTCTGGGTTCAGTCCCACTGCGTGGCACCTTGGGCAAGTGTCTTCTGCTATAGCCTCAGGCCGATCAAAGCCTTGTAAGTGGATTTGGTAGACGGAAACTGAAAGAAACCCATCATATATATATATATATATATATATATATATACACAAATATATATATATATATATACAAATATATATATATATGTGTGTGTGTATATGTTTGTGTTTCTGTGTTTATCCTCCCAACATCGCTTGACAACTGATGCTGGTGTGTTTACGTCCCTGTAACTTAGTGGTTCAGCAAGGAGACCGATAGAATAAGTACTAGGCTTACAAAGAATAAGTTCCGGGGTCGATTTGCTCAACTAAAGGCGGTGCTCCAGCATGGCCACAGTCAAATGACTGAAACAAATAAAAGAGAAAAAGAGAGAGAGTACTTAAAGAAATACAATTTATTTTTTTTCTGTATTTGAATGAAAGGAGATGATTATGCAAGCTTTTTTGGAAGTCTGTAGTACAGGAATCTATTTAACAGCACGCATTACCATCAACCGTTATTGTACATTTATAGACTAGTTTTTGTGCAACGCATCCTTTTTGTTTCCTCCTTCCAGTTTTTTTAACCTTATCCCTTTCAACTACAACACAATCATGAATATTATTATTAGTTTGTGGTGTAAAGAATATATTATATTGTGAGAAATTCATAATTTGATTTAATTTGATAAATCTACTTTTAAAAGTGTATGCCTTTTTTTTTATTTTTTATATTCAGTTTATCTAGTTTAACATATCTAAAATTACCAATAATATCATCAAAAATCATTGTGATTTCTCAATATTTCTGTCTTCTGTGTGTGTGATATCTTAATGTTGTTAGGATGAATATTTGGTTGTGTTTTATGTTCTTTGGTGCTGCTAGCAAGAGAGAGCTAGTAGATTTTGTAGGTGTTATTTTTATATATTTGCTAGAAATCAGGAATCAGGTTTTTCAATTGTTAATATAGGTTTGGAGTAGTTGTGCAGAGACTATGACTGTAACGTCATCTATGCATGAGGTTGTGTGTTTTGTCACTGCATGGTACATTTGCGCTTTTACCAGCATTTTGTGTTGTTTCTTAGGGATTTGTTTTGTATTTATTTAGTGTTGTTATATATTTTTCTTTTTGTGGTGATTGAACGTAATGATCCATAAGTTAGGAAGAACAATATGTAGTTACTGATGTCAAGGATGAGCATTTCAATAATTTATTAGTGTGAGCATGCCCATGCGTACGTGCAGAGGATTGTGATGGATCTGTGTAATGCTATTTCAGCTAGGTTTTTGTTAGGTTGTCAAATTCATTAAACTTCAGTGTTGGTAAAATACGTTGTTGATGTTTAACCCATCACATTCTGAGTGAACCAACCTGGTACTCCAACCTATCTAGGAGAGCAGTAACTCTGAACAAGAGCTGACTCATACAGTGATAATTTATACAATCCAAATCAGAATAGAAACAAAACATAAAATCATGATAATGATGACAATTCGACCAGAGCTGGCAAGCTGGAAGGCTGCACCAAACCCCAGTCTGATTTGGCATGGTTTCTACAGCTGGATGCCCTTCCTAACACCAACCACTCTGAGAATGTAATGGGTGCTTTTACATGTCACTGGCACAGGTGCCATTTGCACGACACTGGTATCTGCCATGACTGCGATTTTACTTGGCTTGATGGGTCTTCTTCTCAAGCACAGCATAATGCCAAAGGTCTCAGCCATTGCCCCCATGAGGCCCGACATTCGAAAGGATCTTTTCATGTGCTACTGGCATCGGACACTTTGTTTCCACGAAGCCCAACACTCGAAAGGTGCTTTTTACGTGCCACCAGGATGGGTGCCAATTACATGACACCAGCATCAGCCATGACTACAATTTCACTTGGCTTGATGGGTCTTCTGAAGCATAGCAAAGGTCTTGGTCACTAGCCATTGCCTCCATGCACTATTTCAAACACAGATTGAAAGAAATCAATTACCCAAGGTTTAAAAATAAGCCAAATAAATTTGAAAGAACAGATTAATGATGGAATTGACTTTTAACTGTGTATCTCTTAAATTGAGTAGCATTCTGTATTTAATAAATTTAGGGACATAAAAGGGAAAAAATCGTCTGTCTTAAAATGTAAGGATAATTAAACCTGTAAACATCATATTGCTTTATCAGTTGAGATACACAGACCAATAAATATATTTACATGTGAAATATTCACCTAGTGAATAAAATTTTAATTTCTTTTCCTCTTTCTTGCTATAGTCCTTCAATTTTTTCATGACTCTTATTTCATAATTTTTCTTATACATTTCAGACAACAAAGCGACGGGCCAGCGTTGCAGCGGTTTCTAAGAATCCTACCCCAGGTGGGTCTGTACCAGGCAACCCAACATCTATGGTATGTCTTTGTATAGTTCTTTTTTATTATATTGTATTTGATGCACATCTCGCTTTAAAACTTCCTACAGTTAACTAAAAACAGCTATGCTCTAAAAATAATTGAAAATCACAATCAACAAATAACTCCTACTATTTTGAGAATTAGTTTACTTTATTCCTATTTTAAGGTCTTAAAGAATAAATTTTATTAAATATGAATAAAATCACTGGCATTTTTTCTGACAGGATTTTAGATTACCTTTCTGCTATTTCCATTTTAATGATATTTTTTCTCTTCTTTTCTCCTTCATTTTCTACACACAAAACTCAAATGTAAATCACATTTGAAAATTGCTCGCTTGTATGGGAAGGTGCTTATGCTACATGCACAAGTATTCTGAGTCATAGTGTCCACAAAAGGTTAGCTAATTGATTGCAAAGATCCACTTACAAAGACACTTCAATCATTTGTGTTGTTTCTTTTTGTCTCTTTCATGTCAAGGATGGTGAAGTGAGTGAATCATTGTACATCATACAAAATTACTTGTGGTTTTCATTCCATCTCTTTCCATGTTGAGTTCAAATCTTGCTGAGGTCAACTATGGCTTCCAACCTGTTGAAATCAATAAAATAAACCACCAATCATGTATTGGGGTCAATGGTAATGACTGTTCCCCTTCTCCAAATTTCAGGCCTATATTAAAAACAATTATCTCTTCTTCAACTAACAAGTGGCATACCACCAATGTCCAAAGCTACATGTTATACATGTCTCTCTTCCTTTCATCATCTCCCAAATGAATTCATTGAGATACTAAAGTATTAACTAATTTTTAAAAATTATATTTCTCTCTGGTTTTAAGCTGTCACCTTTACTTTCGTTTGATTTAGTTAAGCATTGTACAATAATGTTTACCTTTCTTTGATATGAACAGTCTTGAGTAATTAAAGTTATTATGTTTGCCACATTAAGTATGTTTACACTTCATTACTTATACTGAACACTTTGCTTAATACTTTCTCCTCAGTGATGTAGATGCCTTTAATCTCTATGGGTTTTAACCTATAGAAATTCAAGCTTAACACCAACCTTAAAAGTTTGGCTGACAAATTACTTGTCAAGTCATCAAAGTTTATAACAGCATATGAAAAGACTTCCAGTGTTTTCTACTTATACCTATACATCCTTCCTTTCTTCAAACTATACACGCACAATTATACACAAATGACACTTTGCTCACATTCTCTCACCATTGCACAACAATTTCAAACCTACATCAACCTTCCAGAAACCTGACTCCAAAATAAAAGACTTGAAGTAGCACCCACCAAATCCACTTACTTCTTTCTTACCAGCAACACAAGAGAACTTCAAATACAATCAACAATATAAACATATCACATAAACACACTGAAAAGACATAAATATTAGGAGCTACACACAACACCTTCACAGCATGCTAACAAGTAACAGAAATGTATATTATTTACATTCAACGGATATTTGTCCTCATCTTTTTTGTTGTTAACACATTTCAGCTGATATACCCTCCAGCCTTCTTCAGGAATCTTGGGGAAATTTTGAACCAGGGTTCTCATTCCTAAGGTATTTTTCGATGTTATCATTATTATTAGTATTATTGTTATTGTTCAGGTCACTGCTTGGAATTGAACTCAGAATCTTGGGGTTAGTAGCTCATGCTCCTAACCACTACGCCATATGCCCGTGAGCATATGGCGTAGTGGTTAAGCTGAAATGTTGTGTTAACAACAAACAAGATGAGGACAAATATCTGTCAAATGTAAATAATGTACATAATTCCTCATCTCTTAAATATAGACCTGTAAGCCACAGAAATCTTTGTAATGAAAGCAAAAGAATGCACAAGCATACTTAAAGCACTTATACATGTTACATTTCTATTACATTTGACTAACTGAAAGAAATACCAGCAATTCTTCCACAAATGCTAATAAACTACAGAGTATAGTAAACAGTGCACTATACATCCCCATAGGTTGAACACCAACTGCACCCATGGACAATCTACTGAACGAAACAAAAATACTAAATGTTAAAAACCACTAGGACATGTGAAACACATGGTTTGTTTCAGTAGCAAGCTTCAATTGACATAAAAATCATCTGCATAGATAATATCCCAGATCAAACAAGAGGGTCCTAAAAGCATTGTTATTAATTTTTAAATATTATTCCCTTTGAAGTCTGGAGAAATAATAATTTTACTCTATTCTTTTGTTTCAGTCATTTGACTGTGTCCATGCTAGAGCACTGCCTTTAGTCGAGAAAATCGACCCCTGGACTTATTCTTTGTAAGCCTAGTACTTATTCCATCAGTGTTTTCTGCCAAACAGCTAAGTCACTGGGATGTAAACACACCAGCATCGGTTATCAAGGATTGGTGGGAGGACAAACATAGACACACAAACATACACACACACACACACACATATATACATATATATATATATATATATATATATATATACGATGGGCTTCTTTCAGTTTCCGTCTACCAAATCTACTCACAAGGCTTTGGTCAGCCTGAGGCTATAGTAGAAGACACTTGCCCAAGGTGCCATGCAGTGGGACTGAACCCAGAACCATATGGCTGGTAAGCAAGCTACTTACCACACAGCCACTCGTACACCTAAAATAATTTTTTGATTCATAATTTCACCAAATTAAGGAACATGATTTTGAAGTTGTTCTGAAGGTGTAATTTAACTAGCATACCAACTGATAAAAAAAAAAACTCTCTGATGTAAATGTGTGCAGCGTTCTTATCTCCCAAAAATCCTAGTAAACTTCAGCAGTGAATCTATTTCTTTTAAGGTAAACATTATTAAAATTTGGACACTTTACCATGAATTTTTCAGAGGGTCTGCTTATAAAACAAATTTTCTACTAGTAAGCTAGCTACAATATGTCCTACATACTTGCAAGTGAGTATGACCTGGTAACTTGTACCGTGCTTTCACTAACTGTTTTCAGTACCTCTGTCATCAGAAGCAGATATAAACACCTTCTTGGCCACCTCCTACCCTTGACTCAGTGGAACATCAAAGCTGTGAAATGTAACACATTGAAGGAGAGAGGGCTGCACTAGCAGTCAGCTGATGTTCATTTGCAGCAAAGTAGACTGAAACAACTTGAAATGATATGCCTTGTTCAAGGACACAACATGCTGCCCGTGTCCATGAATTGAATCCATACCTTTATGATCATAAGTGCAACACCTTAACCACTAGACCATGTGCCTTCAATAACATTTAAGATCACTAAAAGAAATTTAATTAATAACATATCTCTTGAAGTTTTCATGAACAATCATTTGCTGAATTTATTTTTTTCATATTACTGATTTAAAAAACAAAATATATGAAATATTTAATCAATTTCAAGTTAAGAAGATTACAAATTTTAAATGTAATATTTTAAGGTCCCCTTAAATTGCCATGTTTAAATAAACATCCTTTTTGCAGATCACTTCTTTTTGTTGATCATTTACTATCATTTAGCAATAAAAATAACTAAAGCATGACAAACCAACAAACGGCATCTAGGGACACAGACTTGCTTAAGAATTTCACTTGACAGGTTTGAGCCTACTGTATGGTATTTTGTCAAAAATCTTCTACTACAGTATTGGATAAACAAGTTTTACAAGTAAAATAGGGGAAACAAATTGTATGAGCATTTTTCTGCTTAGTTAGGAATGGAATGGCAGTATACAAAACCTATTTTCAGGGCCTCCAAGTCTGGAGGGATAAAAATGAGGAAATTATCCTCAAATTGGAGACCTTCCTCTAATGCTTATAAGAGTGAACTTTGCTAAGAGTTTTCAAAGACTATATGTTGTCCCTAGGCTTAAGAAGATTTTCCCAAGGTGCTCTGCAGTGGAACTAAACCCAAAACCACATGGTTGCAAAGTGAGCTTCTTAATCATACAACTATGCCTGCACCTTACACACACATCATATGTACATAGTGTAATACACACACACACACACATATATATATATATATATATATATATATATATATATATAGGAGTGTTACTTAGCGGTTCGGCAAAAGAGACCGATAGAATAAGTACTGGGCTTACAAAAGAATAAGTCCCGGGGTCGAGTTGCTCGATTAAAGGCGGTGCTCCAGCATGGCCGCAGTCAAATGACTGAAACAAATAAAAGAATAAAAGAATAAAAGAGTATACAAAACAATAAATTAGATAGAGAGATTCAATTGACAAACCAATAATTTATTTATATTATAACGTAATATACTTTCCTTAGTTTGTCATTTTATGTATATATATATTAAACTATGGTTGCAGAACAAACAAATATAAGGTCATCCACGTAACATTTCAAATCTCGAACATTTAATCACATAATGCTTTTTCTTTCATGTAGAATATACATGCATAAAATCATGGAAGATGAAACACAACTCATCAATACAAGCATATAAGAAAAATGTGTGAATACAGTCCATCGCGGTTAAAAGTTAATGATTAATACTTTAGCGACTAAAAGAATATATATTTTAACATTACAACATCTAGAATAATAAATACATAAAAATATAAAGAAATATATAAATATATAAAAAGATATAAAAATACATATATATAGGAAACATATAAATAAATAATATATAAGGTAAGATAAAAGTTCATCGTTTAGAAATTTTTTCGATTAAAAATTACTTTTCAAGATAAGGGAAAACCTATTGTTAAAAGCCAGTGTCCAAGCAAAAAAAAGAAGAAACCATATTTACATTCCCTATGGCCATTTCAGGGGTTCATCACCGTATTTAATGCACGAGGGTGCATCACGATAATTACTCCTTCATCAGGGGAAAAATAAAGAAACACACATCACATACCAGAGCGAGACCTCCTTAACCAAACCTTGTTTGTTCTGCAACCATAGTTTAATATATTTGTCTCATTTAATTGAGCACTTCTATAGCAGTCCTATTAAACATTTTGTTCCTGATAAGAAACAATCACTTTATTATTGATATATATATATATATATATATAATATATATATATATATATGTATATATATATCTTCATCATCATCATCATCATTGCTTAATAGCCATGCTGGCATGGGTTGGACAGTTTGACAGGAGTTGGCCAGCCAGGCAGTTGTCCAGACTCCAATTGTCTGTTGACATGATTTCTATGACTGGATGCCTTTCCTGATGCCAACTACTTAATAGAGTGCACTGAGTGCTTGTTACATGTCACCAGCATGGGTGCGTTTATATAGCACGAGTGCATTTTATGTGACACTGGCATGAGTGCATTTAACATGCACCAGCACCTGCAAAGGACATGCCTGTATATATGGATAACTGTGATTTTACTTAACTTGACATGTCTTCTCAAGTACAGTAAATCACCACAACTTCCAGTCACTTGTCATTTCCTTAGTGAGGCCCAGAGTCTTACCACTTCATCCTCCCTCACACACACACATATATATATTTGACTGGAAAGCAATACATTTATATTGCAATATTTAATTTTTTCATTGAAAACGTTTTCACTGTTTTCGGTTCTGTTAACAGCTTGGCTGTGAGGATACTGGCACTGATGTAGCAACATTTGAAATAGTGTCTAGGTAAATCTAGCTAAACATATTTGAAGAGTCCAAAACCTAGGTCCTAGATTATCCTATTTTGGGTTGTCCATGTTCTTTCTAGATACCTCTAGATGAAATTTTTTTTTCACTGCTACACACATCTTTGCCAGAATTTATACAGTGAAGCTTTACTATAGCATCGTAAGATTATCAACTGCTATTTCCAGTAAACATTGGTGCCTTGTTGTACCACTATTCTATATTTATACGTGTGTGTGTGTGTATAAACTGCTCTTCAAAGCTATAAAGCCAGTACACTGTCTGTTTTTTCTGGTGAACTATACTACACCAATACATGAAACTCACCTCTAGATAGGAAATGGAATAGAAGGCATTGCAATATTCAAATTTATTGAAAACCAAAAATAAGTAGATAGTAATTCAAAATAACACAGTGTCAGAAACTCCTGTTCAAAACTATAATGCCAGGTTGATATAAATATATATTTATTGCAAGGCATTGATCCCACCTGTTTCAATGCTTTGCAATAAAATTGCTATCACGGTGGCATGGCTGTTAGATGGAGATGAGGCACAAAAATAGATAAAATATATAGTGGAGTCTCAGTGAGGGAGAAAAAGCAAGAAGAGAAATGATATATGGTTTAGTTTAGTACCCAGAACAGGAAAATGAGAAGCAGAAAAAATGTAGGTCTACTTTCAAAGTAATTAAATTAAGTGTAATTCCTTTTTGATTGCATCATGATGAAAATAAATGAAATAAGATGATACAATCATCTTATCAACAAGTAGTAGATGAAGTAAACACAGATACTTAGCAAAATAGCTGAAGAAGATTAAATTTTTATTAATTCTGTTTGTTAGATTTAAAAAATTTTTTCAAAAACAAAAATTATGCATACATATTGTAGTGCGATGGAGGAAAAGGACAACAGAAAAAGAAGCAATGGGAGAAAGAAATACAAAAGGCCTTACCTCGGCGAAATCAGCGGTCACTCTCACGAATTCAACACGTCTTGTCGCTCTGCGCTCTTTGCTGGAACTGACCACATGTGCTTCCTGCCTATGCATGCCCCTTTCACTCTTCCGCCGGCCCCTGCAAGCCTTACTTCCGTCCACCTCATCTGTCATCCTCTCCACCAACACCACATAGCTCATCACAGCCCATAATACCACTAACACCACACATATAAAAATTCACACATTAATATATGTGCATAAAAATGTAACTGTTAGAATGCTAAGGTATTCACATATGTACACAAAATAAGATTAAGACAAAAGTTTTAACAAAAAATGACACATGAATGTAAATAGAAAAGCAATCTAAAATGGTATGTGGTTAACCAATATGAAAAGAAAATACTGTTTACCTAATAAAAAGTTAGAAATATTATTATTCAGATATAGTGAAGGGGATATGAAGATTAATGTAATGACTGAGTTAGTTGATAAAAAACAATAAATCTGTTTGTAAAAAAGAAAG
This sequence comes from Octopus sinensis, assembly GCF_006345805.1. Taxonomy (NCBI): domain Eukaryota; kingdom Metazoa; phylum Mollusca; class Cephalopoda; order Octopoda; family Octopodidae; genus Octopus; species Octopus sinensis. The sequence goes on along the minus strand of NC_042998.1, from coordinate 154,983,725 downwards.
AAAAAATAATGGTTATTTAAGTCAAAGGAAATTAAATGAAAACATTCTAGATTTAGAAACAAAAAAATTTCATATGGGCTAATAAACAAAATAGCACATGATAAGTCTGAAGTTCAAGAAAGTCCTATTCTGTCCTGCAGTGATTATTCGATTGTGTCCAGGAAGTTTTCAAAGATCTTGCTGGCAGATGAAACAAAGGAGCCATACCTAGATATAGTTGTTATTGCTTAAAACAGTGTATGTTCTGAAAACATAGCAACCAGAGTAAAAACAGATTTGACAAAGTTCAGAAAGCTACTGGTAACAAAGGGTTTATCTCTCAGGGTGATGGACAAATTGTATGAAGCTTGTGCAAGTGAGATATGACCCTGAGTGTGGAACAATTGTGAAGACTAGAAAAAAATGAAGGAAGCATGCGCAATTGAATGTATAATGTTAATGTGTATGAACAATGGTGCACAAATGAGCTGAAAGAAAAATTGGGTACTAATCAGAAGTAGTGTACAAGAGAGAAGACTGCACTGTTACAGGCATGTGATGTGTATGAAGAATGACAGCTATATTCAAAGTGAAAGAAACCCGTGGAAGAGGGAGATCTAGGAAGACAGGGAATAAAGTGATGAAGACTGATCTTAGGGTGCTAAACCTCATAGAGGAAACAACAATGATACACAATGCTTGAGAAGACCCATTCATTCATGCAAACATGGTGAAATGAATGTTAAGTCTACATCTTCCTCCCATGCCTCTTTGATATGGTCATATTTTTTTATCATTCATACTCTCTTATATTCACTGTACTATGCTGCCAGTGTAATTAAGGATGGCTGTGGATTTCTCCTATTCACTGTACATTGTTGTCTCTGTATACAGAGATGACCCTTTCATCTTTCTGACACTCATCAGCTTTCCTATCCGATGTACCATGCTGCCCATGTAACAAAGGATGATATTGATTGTATTCAATCCTTCCAACCACCATCCTTATCAATCTAACTCTCTTTCCCATCATGAAGCCTATATATAAGAGACAGCATTGAATACTTGATCTTCTTGTACTTGATACACTATACCATCATCTTCTCTGTATTGCTCATCATTTCTCTCTCCCCCACAAGCCACCTCTTATTTATGTCCACTATCTCTTACTATAGTTTATTTTGTTGCGATCCATCACTCACCCTAATCACTCTGTTTCTATCCTTATACTTTTGATCCCTTTGCCCACTCTGTTAATCAGTGTCTTGTCATATTGTCTCATCATAGAATAATGAGGTCTTTTTTGTCATAAAGCATACAAAGTACGTGACTAGTGTTTGTGCCATGATAAAATGTACCTAGTACACACTGTTAAGTGGTTGGTAAATGAGCAGAAGCAATATAAAGTTGAGAGTACCCTTAAGTTTTGTAGAGGACATAACAACCTCTGTCTAGTGCTGGTACCATGTTTAAATTCGTCCAGTACACTCTAGTATGTGGTTTAACTGTAAAAACAAAACCAAGAATGAAATGTATCAGGGAAACATAGTCTGTTGAACTATTTACAAAGACAGTAGCTTCCAAATAAGAACTGACTCTGACTGTGATGGTCCACCCAACCCATGCAAGAATGATGAATGTGTGTATGGTAAGGAATACAGTATCGTTTAAAGTATTGAGCAAAAATATTTGGTGGTATTTGATTATGCCCTTTTTTTTTTTTACCTATGTTGACTTTGACTTTCATTCTTCTGAAGTTATTAAAATTATTTCTAAGATTAATAGAATTCAATATCATTCTTTTCCATGCTGGCATGTATCAGACAAAATTCATCAAGGCAGATTTTCAATGGCCAGATGCTTTTCCTGTTTCCCACTCAACCAACATTTTTCCTTAGTCCTTCAAATAAACATTACACTAGCTAAATGTGTTTTTCACAGAAGATTGCAAATGAACAACACTACTTGCATGATGGTGATGTTTGATTTACAATTAACATGGACATCAAGACAAAGAGACATTAAAACACAAGCTCATATTTATGGATGCTTACACACCATACAACACACACACAACAGGCTTCTTTCAGTTTCAAATAAGCTTATAAGGCTTTGGTTGACCCAAGGATATATATAGTTAAAAGACACTTGCCCAAGATGCTGTACAGTGGGACTGAACCTAAAACTATGTGGATACAAAGTGAACTTTGTAACTATCCACTATTTATATCTGTGATATAAATCAGTCTAAACCCTAAAAGGCTCTACCTCAGCATGTCTGTAGTTCAATGACTGAAACCAATGAAAAAATATAAATTACATGACTTGCCACAAATATTTATTAGAAATTTTCAGATAACACAGTTGACATTGATGGACTAATCACAGAAAATGTAATAAGTTAAAATTTTATGATCAGCTTTCGGTCCACCAGAAATGGTAATATATAATACATATTTTCTTTCTCTTATTCTTTTACTTGTTTCAGTCATTTGACTGGAGCCATGCAGGAGCACCACCTTAAGGGGTTTTAGTTAAACAAATCAACCCCAGGACTTCTTCTTTGTAAGCCTACTACTTATTCTATTGACTTCTTATGCCAAACTGCTAAGTTACAGGGATGTAAACACGCCAACATCAGTTGTCAAGCAATGGTGGGGTGAGTGGAGAAATGCAGACACAAACACTATGCAACAGAAGATGGGTGGGGATGATGATTTTCTAGGCGGCATGCATATCACCAAGGTTCAGTCATCAGCCCCCTCCTATTATCATAATCCTCCAGGCAATAATGGAGGAATTCAAGACAGGATGCCCCTGGGAGCTCCTCTATGCTGACGACCTTGCTCTAATTGCTGAGTCACTATCAGAACTAGAGGAGAAGTTTCAAGTGTGGAAACAAGGATTAGAATCGAAGAGCCTTAGAGTCAATCTAGCTAAAACCAAAGTCCTAATAAGTAGGAAGGCAGGCAAACCATAAATCCCTTCAGGTAGATGGCCCTGCTCGATCTGTAGAAAAGGCGTAGGTAGAAACTCTATAAGATGTACCAAGTGTAAGCTATGGACACATAAGAGGTGCAGCAATATCAAAGGAAGGCTAACTGGGAAGATAGTTTTTGTATGTGGCAGACGCTCAGGAGCAATAAGCACCAAAAATGTGCAGAGAACAACTTCCGCTACATTACAGGGAGAAAAACTATAAGTAGTTGATAGCTTCCATTACCTAGGTGACCAAGTCAGTAGCAGGGGAGGGTGCGCTGAAAGTGTAGCTGCTAGAATAAGAATAGCCTGGGCAAAGTTCAGAGAGATCTTACTCATTGCCTCACCGAGGCAATGACTAGTAACCGGAACCTTTGGAAATATGTTGTGCTTGAGAAGACTTGGCAAGCTCAAATGAGACCATAACCTTGTGGCTTATGCCAGGGGTGTAACCAGCCTACTTATGCGTACCTTTCCTCCATTGGACACAAAACTGTGCTTGCAAAGACCTATTGAGGCAAGTGAAATCGAAAACAAATTCAATGACTGGCATCCGTGCTTGTGGAGCGCTAAGAGTACCAGCTGAGCATGATCGTTGCCAGAGCAAGAAGCTGGCCTCCGTGCTGGTGGCACGTAAAAAAATGCCATTTGAGCGTGATCATTATCTGTGTTGCCTTACTGGCACTTGTACTGGTGGTACATGAAAAAGCATTCAAGCGAGGTCATTGCCACTGGACTGGCTCCTGCGCAGGTGGCACATAAAAAGCACCATTTGAGCGAGGTTGTTGCCAGTACCGCCTGACTGGCCCTCATGCCGGTGGCACATAAAAGCACCCACTACACTCTCGGAGTGGTTGGCATTAGTAAGGGCATCCAGCTGTAGAAACTCTGCCAGATCAGATTGGAGTCTGGTGCACCATTTGCTTCGCCAGACCTCAGTCAAATTGTCCAACCCATGCTAGCATGGAAAGCGGACATTAAATGATGATGATGATGATATATATATATATATATATATATATATATATATATATATATATATATATCTTTATAGGTGCAGGAGTAGCTGTGTGGTAAGTAGGTTGCTTACCAACAACATACTTCCAGGTTCAGTCCCACTGCATGGCATCTTGGGCAAGTGTCTTTTAGTATAGCCTTGGGCTGACCAAAGCCTTGTGAGTGGATTTGGTAGATGGAAACTGAAAGAAGCCAATCGTATATGTGTGTGTGTGTGTGTGTATATATCTGTGTTTGCGTCCCCAACATCGCTTGACAACTAATGTTGGTGTGTTTATGCCCGCGTAACTTAGTGGTTCAGCAGAATTGACTGATAGAATAAGTACTATATATATAGGGAAGAGGATTTGAAAATGCAAACATCTTTTAAAGATGTTTATTGATTTGACCAGTTTCACTTTTTTGGGAAAAAGATTTTTAAAAGTAAAATGTAAGCCTTTGTGTAGTCTTTGTGGTGTTAAAAAAGGGCTTACATAGATGTTTTAAAATACAAGTATAGAGTATATAAGAAAATATTAAGAAATAGAATCTGACAATGATAAGAAAATGTTAAGAGGGGCTTTGTATTAAAAGTTTACATAAAAGTGTTCAAAATAGGTAGTAAAATAAATTCGTAATTATTTATTAGTTTTCAAAAATCATGATTGTATATACTCGTAAGCATATAGACAGAAAGAATTTGTAGACAGTATTTGATAGGAGAAAGCATGTATTGCTTAGTCAAAACTTCATCAGAAATTATATTTAAGTATTTATACAGAATTTTAAGGGAATGACCAACCTTTTTTTCTTTATCTCCAGTCTTGTATGTGTATTTGGCAAGGATGGTTACTATTTTTAGAAACAGTATGGGAGGTTGGTTGGTAGGGGAAAGCATTGACAGGATCTGATTTGTAGAATCAAAAGGATTTTTTTTGTTTCTGGGCTAGTCTGTCATGGTTCAGTGGTTTTTGGACTGGTCTTAGAGTTCAGTGTGTTGTGTGTGTGTGTGTGTATATATCTGTGTTTGCGTCCCCAACATCGCTTGACAACTAATGTTGGTGTGTTTATGCCCGCGTAACTTAGTGGTTCAGCAGAATTGACTGATAGAATAAGTACTATATATATAGGGAAGAGGATTTGAAAATGCAAACATCTTTTAAAGATGTTTATTGATTTGACCAGTTTCACTTTTTTGGGAAAAAGATTTTTAAAAGTAAAATGTAAGCCTTTGTGTAGTCTTTGTGGTGTTAAAAAAGGGCTTACATAGATGTTTTAAAATACAAGTATAGAGTATATAAGAAAATATTAAGAAATAGAATCTGACAATGATAAGAAAATGTTAAGAGGGGCTTTGTATTAAAAGTTTACATAAAAGTGTTCAAAATAGGTAGTAAAATAAATTCGTAATTATTTATTAGTTTTCAAAAATCATGATTGTATATACTCGTAAGCATATAGACAGAAAGAATTTGTAGACAGTATTTGATAGGAGAAAGCATGTATTGCTTAGTCAAAACTTCATCAGAAATTATATTTAAGTATTATACAGAATTTTAAGGGAATGACCAACCTTTTTTTCTTTATCTCCAGTCTTGTATGTGTATTTGGCAAGGATGGTTACTATTTTTAGAAACAGTATGGGAGGTTGGTTGGTAGGGGAAAGCATTGACAGGATCTGATTTGTAGAATCAAAAGGATTTTTTTTGTTTCTGGGCTAGTCTGTCATGGTTCAGTGGTTTTTGGACTGGTCTTAGAGTTCAGTGTGTTGTGTGTGTGTGTGTGTGTGTGTGTATAGATCTGTGTTTGTGTGTGTTTTATATTCAGCAGGGTGGTGAGTATATGTGTGCACGTTTGTATGTATGTGATTTGTATTTGTCAGGGTGCTGCATGTGTGTGTGTGTGTTTGTTCATGTGTGTGTGTTTGTTCATGTGTGTGTGTGTATGTTTGTGTGTGTGTGCACATGAGTATATGTGTGTGTGTCTCTCTGTGTATGTTTGTAGTGTTATAATTGTCTGGGTGGTGTGTGTGGATCCATCCGTATGTGTGTATGGCTGTGCATATGTATGTATGTGTATGTGTGTGTCAGTGTGTTTCATTTGTCAGGGGCTCTGCATGTGTCCATGTGTCTGTTATGTTTATCAAGCTGGTGTGTATGTGTGTGCATGTATGTACTGTGCATGTTTGTACGGAGTATGCGTTTGTATGTGTATATGTGGGTGTGGTTTATATAATTTTCGGGTGTGTGTGTGCATATGTTTGGGTGTATTTTTCTGAGTGTTTTATTTGTATTGTTTGTGCCGTGTGAGTGTGTCTTGTATTTGTCAGGGTAGTGTGTGTTATTGTGTGTGTCTGAGTGTTTGTTGTGATTGTTGGAATTGTATTGTGTGTGTATATCTCTGTTTTTTCTTTGAGTGTGTGTGTTTTTTTTACTGGGGAATGGGCATATTGTGTTTGTGTGTGGGTGGATTGTGTTGTATTTGTGTGGATTTGTATGTCTTCATATTGTGAGGGCGGTGTTTGTAAATGTGTGATTGTACGTGTTTATGTGTGTGTGTCTGAGTGTTTATTGTGATTGCTAGAATTGTATTGCATGTGTATATGTGTGTGTTTTTTTCTTGGAATATGTGTGTATTTGTGCTCAAGAATGGGGATATTGTGTTTGTGTGTGTGTGTATGGGGGTTTGCATTGTGTTTGTGTGTGTGTTTGTTGTGGATGTATACCTGAGGGGTAGGGGTATTGTGTTTATGTGTCAGCAGTCCAAATATATTTTTTGAGATGTTAGAGTATGTTGAGTTGTGGTCTGTATTTTTGAATAAGGATATTTTCCTTATTTATCCTTGTTCGGTCAGTGGTGCTGTCTGGGCACTGGCACAATGGGAAAACTAGGAATTTGGGGGACTTATCTCAGTGGGATCCCTCAATTGTTGGTGGTGGACTGTCATCCTATCTCTGAGAGTAAGACTAGTTTGCTCTATGTAGTCTTTGTGGCACCCTTCACACGTAATGGCATAAAGTAAATTTTTTGATGTACAGTTGAAGTTCTTCAATGAGGTGGATGCAGATCCTGCAATTAGAGCAACCACATTTTTTGACGGTGAGTGTTGGGCTTGTGTTGGGTAATTTTGCACTGGTGAGTAAGTTTTTATTTGGGTTGTCTCTTGCTTTTTATTATTTTATGGGTTTCAAGTACTTTTTTTAAATGTGGGTCTTGACTCAGTAGTGTGGTGTTCTTGTATATAATTGTGTAAGTTTCTGTATTTTTTGGATTGTGTGTTGAGAGATATGGGAGACTATTGAATGTACTTTGGTTTTAACATAAGTCTTGGATATCGATTGTCTTAGCCCATTCTATTCCATTGTCAACTAATAATGCTGGGTTCTGTCTTTCGAGAAGAATTTCCTTTAGTTCTTGGAGTCTTTTATTTTACATTACGTAATTTGAGACAATTATACAGATTCTTCTCACTAGATTGAAGGGTATGTTTGTCTTCATGTGCTTTGGGTGATTGGAGGTGAACAGGGGGTATTGTTTGGAATCAGTCGGTTTGTAGTGGATATCAGTTTCAATGTTGGTGCCTTTTTTATTATAAGAATATCAAGAAATGGGAGTTGGTCTTGACTATATTCCATTGTAAATTGAATATGGTTGTTGACGCTGTTGATTAAATTTTTGAATGCATTGAGTTGATCAAATGTGTGACACTATAGAATGAGGCAGTCAGCCAAGTGATGTCTCCAATTCTCCAATGGGTATTTGTGGAAAGACAGGCCGTATTTTAATTCGGATTGTCCATATATTTGTACTTCCAGGTAGGTAATCACCATATTGGCATAAGTTGAGGCAACTTTAGTACCCATCGCAGTCAATGATACCTGTTTGTAGGTATTATTAAAATTTAAAAAGTTGTTTTAGAGAATAAACTTAAGGCCCTCAATGATAAATTCTTTTTTTATTCTTTCCAGGACCTCATTGAGGTATTTTTCTAGCCAGAATTTAATGGCTTCTGGCCAGTGTTGATGTGGAATCGTAGTATAAAGGTTTATTACATCAAAAGAGACAATGAAAATGTCTTTATTGACATGTTTGGGGAGGTGGTTTAGGAGGTCCAGGTCGTCTCTTACAATACTTGGTATGTGTTTAAGTATTGGTTTTAAGAGTATATCAATGAAGTTGCTTAATCTGTGTGTTTCATAGTTTGGACCTGCCACAATTGGCCTCAGTTTAAGATCAGTGGGATGTGGTACAGTGATGCAGGTTGAGGTGGACTTTTTGCAAGCTTCAGTAATTATTTTGCTCTTGTGGATTTTTGGAAGCCCATAGAGGTTGCTGGTTTTGCAATCAAAATTTATTAAGTAGTCACATTCCTTTGTCATTAAATTATTTTGATGTTGGCAAATGAGTGTGTTTAATTTGGACATCATTTTTGAGTGTTGGTAGTTGACTATTTCATAGTAGGTAGTATCTTGTAAGGGGTGAGATAGAGAGATTTTGTATTGTTCTGTCTCCATAATTATGACAGTATTTCCCTTATCTGCTCCCTTGATTGTTTTATAACTCATGGATGATTTCCCATTCACTTTTATCAGTATTGGATTTGGGTTTAGGTTGTGGTAGTTCACTATAAGAGAAGTTTGATATGTAGTCACAGAATTTTGTTCCTGCCTTTTGTAGAATTGTAATTGCTTTTATTGCGTACCATTGATTCATCATTATTTTCCTTGTTGAAAAATTCTTCTGTGAAGCATAATTTTCTACAGAAGTGTGAAATACCCTCATGTATTTCATTGAGGTTAGGGTATTGTGGTGTTAGAGTGAATTTCAATCCCTTTGAGGGGATTTTAATTTGTTAGGTTGACAGGATTAGGCTTGAAAGATTCACTATTTTTGGTTTTTCATGGTTGGTATGTACCTTCTGCTGTTGTGGATTCTGTTGCCTTAGCCTAAAAAATGATTTCTGGAGGTTCTTCTGTTGGTATTTTGGTGTATACTGGCATTTTCCCCATTATTGTGTGGCCTTCTAAGGAAGTTTTGGATATTCCTGGGTCTGGGTTGTTGGTGATGGATGTAATTTTGGTTCCTTAGTGTAGGTTGAAACCTATGGTCATGGTTTAGAAATGAATTCCTATGTGTTGGATGGGATCTATGATTTTGGAATGACTCCTGTGTGGGCTGGGATCTATAGTGTCGGGTACAGTCTTGTCTTGAGTTGGAGGGTGCCTGGGTTCTTTTGGTAAGGTTATAGTGTTGTCTGTAAGTTCTGTTATTATTGTCAAAGTTTGGAGTGGTGTGTGTTTGATGTTTTGCAATTTGTTTTGTTTGTTGTAGGTGAGGTGTGTGAGTTAAATTTTTTTCAAATATGGGTTGCTTCTATGATGTTCGCTTTTAAAATCCATTTCGTAATTGGTGAACCAAATGGTATTTTTTCCCCATCATTGAAGGGATGTTAGTTCTTCATCCTCACACTTTTTTTTCCAAAGTTTGGTGGTTCTATCAAGGAGTGCACCTTCACAGCATTTTGAAATTTCAATTTCCATTTCGTTATCAAGTGCCTTGAATTTTTCCTCGTTGGAGTTGGCTCTTAGCTGTAACAACTCTATTTCCATTTTGAATTTTTCTAAGGCCAATTTCTCCCTGAGTCTTTGTTGGTTTTCTGATTTCTGATGGGTTTTATTTGGAGATTTTGGGGAAGGATGAATGGGGTGGAGTTGAACAACTTTTCATAAAGTTCTGCTTTGTTACTATCTTTTATGATGTTCCAAAAAGCAAACTTGCATGCTGTGAGGATTTTAATCCAAACATAGTTTAGTGTGTTTTTTATTGAGTAACTATCTGTTGTATGTTCTTGCTTTTGGAGCATTGTTGTCTCAGTAGTTTTGGTTTGTTTAGTGTTGGGATAATGTCAGGTGTTTGGTTAACTGTTTCATCTTCCAGGAGTCCATTTAGGTAGAAATGTGACTGCTTGAATTTGTTAGTCAGGGTTGAAAATTTATAGGAAATTCCCTGTAATTCTTTTAAGATACTTTGGTTCAATGAGTTTTCAGTTTGTTGTGACTTTGGTGGCATTTTCGGGCCTCATGTGGTGGCTATGTATAACAAAGTAAAATTGGATGGTACTGCATGAGTGAAAATATACAGGGAGGAGGATTTGAAAATGCAGAGGTCTTTTAAAGATGTTTATTGATTTGACCGGTTTCACTTTTTTTAAAAAAAATTTTCAAAAGTAAAATGTAAGCCTTTGTGTAGTCTTTGTGGTGTTAAAAAATGGTTTACATAGATGTTTTAAAATACAATGATAGAGTCTTTGACAATGATAGGAGAAATGTTAAGAAATAGAATCTTTAGCAATGATAAGAAAATGTTACATAAAAGTGTTCAAAATAGGTAGTAAAATAAATTGATAAAAGTTTATCAAAAATCTTGATTGAATATAAGCATATATTCAGAAAGAATTTGTAGACAGTATTTGATAGGAGAAAGCATGTATTGTTTAGTCAAAACTTCATCAGAAATCATATTTAAGTATTTATACAGAATTTTAGGAGAATGACCAACCTTTTTTCTTTATTTCTAGTCTTGTATGCGTGTTTGACAAGGATGGTTGCTATTTTTAAAAATAGTGTGGGAGGTTGGTTGGTGGGGGAAAGCATTCACAGGATTAAATTTCTTAACATTTTCTCATCATTGTTAAAGACTCTGTCACTGTATATTAATACATCTATGTTAACCATTTTTTAACACCACAAAGGCTACACAAAGCCTTACATTTTACTTTTGAAAATCTTTTTTTTAAAAAGTGAAACCGGTCAAGTCAATAATCGTCTTTAAAAGACCTCTGCATTTTCAAATCCTCTTCCCTATATATTTTCACTCTTGTGGTACCATCCAATTTTACTTTGTTTTATGTGTGTGTGCGTGTGTAGCGGCTAGAATAAGAATAGCCCAGGTAAAATTCAAGGGGCTCTTACCTCTGCTGACAACTGTAGACAGTATGATGCATGTGTATGAACTGCCATGCTACATGACAGTGAAACATAGGCCATGACTGCTGAGGATGGTGTAGGCTTGAAAGAAATGAAGCTAGTATGATCTCCTGGATGTGTAATGTCAGTGTGCATACACGACAGAGTGTGATCTCCCTGAGAGAAAAGTTGGACATAAGAAGCATCAAATGTGGTGTGCAAGAGAGATGACTGTGTTGGTATGGTCATGTGTTATGTATGGATGAGGACAGCTGTTGGAGAAAGTGCCACACCCTAACTGTGAAAGGAACCTGTGGTAGTGGTAGACCCAGGAAGACATGGGATGAAGTGGTGACCTTCATGGGATGACCTTCATATGTTGGGCCTCACAGAAGCAATGACAGGAGACCAAGACCTTTGGAGATATGCTGTGATTGAGCAGACCCAGCAACTAAAGAGAGATCATGGCCGATGTCAGTGTTGCATGTCTGGCTCATTTAAAAGTACCCCCTGACTGGCTCCTGTGCCAGTGGCATGTAAAAAGCACTATCCAAACGTCATCGATGCCAGGCCTGTGTGACTGGTTCCTGTGCTGTTGGCACATAAAAAGCACCCACTACACTCTTGGAGTGGTTGCCATTAGGAAGGGTATCCAGCTGTAGAAACATTGCCAAATCAGATTGGAGCCTGGTGCAGCTGCTGGCTTTCCAAACCTCATTCAAACCATCCAACCCATGCCAGCATGGAAAATGGTCGTTAAACGATGATGATGATGACACACAACAGGTTCCTTTTAGTCTCCATCTACCAACTCCACTCACGAGGCTTTGGTTGGCCTGAAGCTATAGTAGAAGACACTTGCCCAAGGTGTCACACAGTGGGACATGTGGTTGGGAAGCAAGCTTCTTACCACACAGCCATGCTTGTGCTTATTCTTACAAAAGATCCACACCTGCACCTACCATAATCTATTTAACATATTTAGTTTATGCAATGACTCCTATACTAAACATTATCTCAGTTTTATATGACTTGGAATAACAAATATCAAGAAAACTCAGGCATGCCATTGTATCCTAAAAAGCAAGTGTAGACATCTCAGATTTTCCCTGCACCTTGAATATGATGGGCTTAACTGTCTATACCACTTTTTCATAATAATCTCTCATTCTCTACTTCATCAAGATTACACCATAAAATTTCTTTTAGGGCTCGGCTACTAACAAGCCACATATATATCTTACATAGTAATAATGCTTACATATCTAGGATATTGTCTGTGTTTAAAAATCCTTTTTACTAGGCAGGTCTTTTCGTTAACTGCCTTTCTGTTACTACTTTAATAGAATCTCTTTTCTCCAAACTAGTGACAGTATTCATTCTTATTTAAACCTAATCAATCCCGTCCCATCCTACTATATCATTTTTCATGACAAGTAGTTTTTTTCAATTCTTCCACATTTCTCTGGAGCTTTTTTCTCATCCAATCTGTAAGAATTCAAGCTACCAATAATCATATGCCATTTCTCCTTGATTTAGAGAGAGGATCACAAATGGTTATGAGCACTGCTTCATCGCTTCAGTTTTAGAAAACAACAGAAATTCAAGTGAATTAACTACCATTACATTATACACTTGATCCACTAATTTATGAAGAACTAAAAAGGCTTTAGGTACAGTTCTTATTCTACAATTTAAGAAATAAAAAGTATTCAAGATATTCTATTTAACTATTTTTTAAATCAATTGCAGCGTGGAAGGTGTTTATAAGCCATTTAAGAAACACACAAAACCGTTCGATTCACTTCAACATTTAAATTTAATTAGTCAAAATATTTTTGCCGCTTTGAGACTGTGACCTGTTCACTGACAAAACTTCATGCTGCATCTCTTTTAAATATTTTTCACTTTATCTATTAAATAACTGTAGTAATATAAACTGAAAATATAACTGAAAATCATTGGTAACTAGCTTATTCAACTGATAAACTTATCCGTATTTATTGACTTGGAGTTAAAGTAATATCAATCTTTTATTTAGGAAATTAAATTGCTGCACTGTTAACTGTATGATTATCAGTTCAAAGCTTTTAATAACTGTTTTCTTTGGTCCGTATGGGTGATAACAAACAAGTTTCATTTTTACTTCACAATTTTGCTAGTTGCAGAAAGAGTAGCAGTTTGCAATTTTTAAATTTGTCAAAATCATTCCTCTGATATTAATATGGAAAATGAATATCAAAAGTTGAAGTGTTTGTTTTATCAGTTTTTCTGAAATAAATATTAGCTATACATTTTTAATCTGTTTTTATTCTGAATACTTTGTTTGCTTCATAACTGTATGCATTTTGTTAATTCTCTTTTTTATTTTATGTGCATGTATCATGGATAATTTTTTTTTTCTTATAGATGAGAATATATTGGAATATTGTCCAAAGATGATAGAATATTGCATTGCACACATTAGAATGTTCATTATTTTTTAATAATTATTGAAATATTTTGTGCTATTCCATAGAAGTTATATTGGCAATACATTCACTAAAATATAGACAAATTAAATTTTTTTAAATCTTATGAAGGAAAGTTTTTTCAAATTTAGCATCATTAACATACTAATTTATTTCAGTCTTTCTTGTTATTTTACTCTCTCTCTCTCTCTCATGCATGCACATTCACACACACACATTTTAACAGGTTATGAGCAATCACATTATTATTGTGAAAACATAATAGTAGAATATAAAAAGTTATTGTATTTCTGTTCACAAAGTGTTTGCAATTCTAGAAACTATTGACTGTTTATCTTTACAATAAATTTGATTGCTCTATACATTTTTTCAGGAGTTATTAAACTAATGAAGATGCACACCAAATCAAAAATCTTAATTATTTTTACTAAGTATTTTGTGTTGAAGTTATTATAAATCAACACCAATGTTGATTTCAAGAGTAAGCAAAATTGCAGTGTCTGTAATGTTTCAAAGTTTTGAATGCTTTGGGATAATGATGTTGTTTCTCTCTATCTATCAACATTGTCTATCTGTATGCATTAAATTTAAGTGTAACTACATCTTGATAATAATCAGGTAAGAAATCTCTCTCTCTCTCTCTTTCTCTCTCTCTCTCTCTCTTTCTCTCTCTCTCTCTTTCTCTCTCTCTCTCTCTCTCTCTCTCTCTCTCTCTCTCTCTCTCTCTCTCCCTCCCTCAATGAAGATTAGTCAGTGATGGATCTACGAAGATTATTTCTAAAGGGAATTGATCTTAGTAGATTATCCAAATAATATCATTTTAAAATATCCTGTTATGAACATTAAAAGTTTCAAACTATATAAACAATTTTTTGTTTCCAAGGGGAATGAAACACAGCCATAATTATAAGAAATTTAAAGATGTGCAGGTAATAATAATAAAGTATTGTACTAGTTTCTTTTACTTTTTGAGCTGGTACGTTTAGCAAATATTTTAATAAGAGTAATATTATATTGTTATTTATATATATATGAGGAAAGCTAGCAATTTGTTAGTGAAATACATAAATATATAATAATTCATTAAAATTTTTTTTTATTAATTTGGTAATTTTTGGCTTTTGTGACTGAAGTTTATTCTTTTTAATATATGCATGTTCATGCACTTACACAGGTTTTTTTTATGTAAACAGCTTTTAATGAAAGGAAATAACAGGCACAGTTGAATATGAAGAGATAGCTTTAGATATTGGAGTCAGCCTCTAAAATATGATGTCATCAATTATCAGTCACAAAATAAATTAGTTGCAAGGAAAATCTGGTGGCACTGGTATTTTAATAATCCTATAATATATTTGTTTTATGATGAGGTAGTTAAGCACCCTTACTTTTACCACAGATTATCATTATCTTAAAAAGTGATGGTATTGCAACTCTTTGCATCTTTGGAGTTCCTTTGTATTATAAGTGGAATTCCTTTTTGTTAAAGCAACTAGTACTTTTCATTGATCTGTGGTTTGGGTGATGACATCCCTGGATGACACAAAACACTGTAAAATATAATTATAACAAAATTATCCAATCCATCTCCAGCCTTTGATTGTTTGAATGAATGTATATATTTTTTTCTTTAAATAGAATAGTTCTTGTAAATGTTTATTTTAATAAACCAAGTACAATTTATAAACTTTGATAAAGCCTTCAAGTATTTCTAAACCAATTAAATTGATTATACTGTTGTTTAACTAGATATTGGAATATAAATTCTTAAAGGTTAAGATTCAAGAAGTTTGTCATCCTTTCACTGTCAGAAACCTTGTTTCAGATTCTCAGCTTCTTGCATAACTTTAGAAAGAAAAGTCATTAAATTTTTCTTAACTCTGAAAAATTAATAAAAACTATGTTGATGTTTAACAATTTTAAAGTGTCATTATTAAATTAAGTTCTGAGCAAACCTCCTCATACTCCATAAAATGCCTCCACCACACTTGTTTCATTGAAAGCTTCTTTTTTTATGGAATGCAAGCAAACTGGAATAAAGGAAAAGTGCACTGAGCACAAAGAGAATGAGGTAAGTTTTAAGGTATCAGCACCCTTTTCAATAGAATCAGAATATTGTAGATTATATTTCTCTTCTAAGAATAACTGAATCTACCAGAAATGAAATGCATCCCACTTGCTAGATGTAAACATTTAGCTTAACCTTAGCTAGTCATACTCTTTAGTTATCATCAAATTATATCTGCATGTCTTTTTATTTGCTTTATGACATTTTCTTTTAAATTTTTCTTTCAACATGATTTGCTGTTACTCATTTGGAAGTAGTGCACATTATCAATTTTTATTCCAAGTAATTTTTACTGAATATAAGATATTGAGAAAAAACTCAGTTGATTCTGTTTAACTTAAATCTTCACTAAATTTGACAATTATATTTTTCTCTTAGGTTGATTTACCAAACAGGTGATTAAAGTTGTTCATTTTTAAGTGATTTGTAAAACCCTTTAAAATCAAAGACTTAATAGCTGGTTATTTAAGCATTTCCAAGTAGACTAGTCACTTCAATTTATTATTTTAGCTATATTTATGAAAATATTATCTTTGAAATGTATTATACTATTGTAAAACAAAGCTTCATTTAAATGTGAAATGAAGAATATGGAAATGTCAAAAAAAGTTTTTGTCTCAAATTTGTGTTAAAAAAAATGTCTGTAATATAATGTCTGTAATATTTGATAAACAAATATTGTGATATTGTTCAGAAATGTATCAAAACAAACAAAAAAAATAAAGATAATAATAAACATCCGAAGATCATATTTCACTACATTGTCTCACATCTTCCTGAGTCTACTTCTATAGGTTTCTTCCACAATTAGAGATCGGTACTTCTTTACGCAGCTGCCCTTATCCATAGACATCACATGATCATACTAGCACAGTTTTTTCTCTTGCACATTACATGTGATGCCTCTTATACCCAATTTTTCTTTCAAGACACACTCTGTCATGCGTTCACTCTGACATTGCACATCCAGTGAAGTGTACTAGCTTGTAGGTTTAATACTATGTGAAGAAAATTGTCACACAACATAGAGCATATGAATACTTTTAAAATTCAAGAAAATGTTCATAGTTTTGTTCTGAAGATTTATTAAGAACATTAACTGATATATTTAAACAGACTAACAAAGAGAGTGTGTGTGATTCCAGATGCACCTAAGTTGAATGATAGCCAACAAGTTTAAAATTTCAACCGCATCTTGCAAGGTATTATAACCTAGAATTGTTGTTGAAAAGTATAGAAATATTTATTTAGAAGGGTCTAGTATGATTTCTAATTATCCTTTAAGGTAAGATGGCTTAATTTTCTTTGTTCAGTAATAAATTTTTGTTTCTAGGAAATTTACTGATCATTAGCATAGTTGTGCACTTTAAAACCATTTTGTTCATTCTTTTGATATGTTTTGATATTAATTCGAATGTAAAGGTGACGAGCTGGTGGAATCAGTAGCATAGTGGGCAAAATGCTTAGAGGTATTTCGTCTGTATGTTCTGAGTTTAAAATTTCACCAAGGCTGACTTTGCCTTTCATCCTTCTGGGCTCAAAATAATTGCCAGTTGAGTACTGGGATTGATGTAATCAACTTACCCCTTCCCCAGAACTATTGGCCTTGTGCCAAAATTTGAAACCAATGTTAATTTGAATGTATGAAGTTGTATATGTAAAAACTTAACGGTGACCCTGTTTTTATACTCTTTTATGATGATTATTTAAAATCAAAATTTTCTATCAATAGCAAAATGACAAAATAGGTATAAATACCATTATGGGAAGTCATAGCTGTGTTGTGCACAAATTAAAAAGATATACAGGGGGTTGCAAAAGTAGATATACAGTATCACATCAATACTTAATTCACTAAAATTATTAGCACATTAAATTAGTTAGCCTCATTTTTGATATTTTTAGTGTCATTAATCATAATAATACATTTATCATAACTATAATAATACTTTTATCATAACTTTTAATTTTTTTTTGCTAAAAATAAATGAGTATGTACATATTTTCTTTTTTTTTTCATAACTGTTTACCTACTTTTGCACCATCCTGCATACATTGAATATGTTCTTTCCTATTTTCTCATTACACATGGTTTTGTGGGTGATTTTCTACTGAGTCAAGTGTAGGAAGTAATACCTTTTTTGTCATGCTAATGAGCAGACCAATTAAGCTAGTTAGATTGTGCTAATACGGTTTGAACTTATAACCATTTGCTCATAATTATTTTGTTCATCATCAAAACTCCCTGAAATTATGGGTTTAAATTTAAAATGTTAATTTCTAAAATGTATACATTCTTCATTTTTCATATTATGAAGAGCACTTTTCTTATATAATAACTATTGCATATGACATGACATATATATATATATATTATATCTGCTTCATGTACTTTAATACCTCACACAGACCTACCGTTAATGATGATCTTACAACTTGGCAGCATTTAGGGATACCATAAAAAATAAATAAATAAGCTCTTCTTTTCTCAAGGAACAATCTTATCACTTATCTTGGAAATCAAGGATCCAATCACTATGCACTTTAAGTTTCTTTGTATGTTTTTGTAAAACTTCAAATTTATACTATTACCAAGGTTGCATTATTTTAAAACTGTTGCTGACAATTTACAAATATGTCTAAATATGTCCTTTTAGGAAGTAATTGTCTTTTATGTCTATGATAGTTTTACTACTTGATAACTAGTTCTGTAAGATTCTATTTAGGAAAAAAAAAAATTCACTGAAGTGAAAATTCTCTTACTATTATCTTTTTATTTTGCTCTTTTATTCTGCATTCTTAATTCCAGCTCTGCCGCAACTACATTTGAAACCATTCAATGATCTGCTTTCTACTTATTATCTAAGCACTTAATCTTTCTTGGCCCTAGATTAAATGTTATATGTAATTTTCCATTGGGAAAAACCTTGGAATTTTCTCATATCCAGTAAATGGTACATAAAACACTAAGTTTTAGAACTGCATGTACCACTCATATTATCCTTCTTCCATTCTAAATTTTCATGGACTGTTGGAAATATGTACTTGTGTGTACATTAACAACATCATAATCATGATTTTAACATCCATTTTTTCCATTTAAATTACATTCTTCATAACTCTGCATTATCTCATTAGCATTTTTCATCTGCACCTTTTTGTATATTCATCATCATCATTTAACGTCCGTTTTCCATGCTGGCATGGGTTGGACGGTTCAACCGGGGTCTAGTAAGCCATGGAGGCTGCACCAGGCTCTAGTCTGATTTGGCAGTGTTTCAACAGCTGGATGCACTTTCTAATGCCAACCACTCCATGAGTGTAGTGGGTGTTTTTTACATGCCACCAGCACTGGGGTCAGAGCAGGCTGGCTAACGGCCACGATCGGTTGGTGCTTTTACGTGTCACCAACACGGATGCCAGTCAGGCGACGCTAGTATCTGCCGCATTCGGATGGTGCTTTTTACGTGTCACCAGCACGGGTGTCTTAACTACAATTTCCATTTGAATTTTTATTTTGATGTTGACGTACTTGACTCAGCAGGTCTCCTCAAGAACAGCGGGTCACTCTACAATCCAAGGTTAGCACAGCAGGCCGTCCTGCGAGCATGAACTCACTTCATTTGTCGGGTCTTCGAATCCTCAAGAACAGCGAGTCACTCTACGATCCAAGGTTAGCACAGCAGGCCATCCTGCGAGCCATGAACTCACTTCATTTGTCAGGTCTTCGAAGTCACAGCATATCTCCAGAGGTCTCGGTCTTTCGTCATAGCCTTTGTGAGGCACAAAGTATGAAGGTCATGCTTGACCACCTCGTCCCATGTCTTCCTGGGTCTACCTCTACCCCGGATTCCTTTCACAGTTTGGGAGTGGCACTTCTTCACACATCTCTCCTCATCCATCCATAGTACATGACCATACCAACACAATTGTCTCTCCTGCATGCTGCATACAATGCTTCTTATGCCCAACATTTCTCTCAGGATGCTTGCACTCTGTCGTACATGGACACTAACATTGCACATCTAGGACGGCCTGCTGTGCTAACCTTGGATTGTAGAGTGACCCGCTGTTCTTGAGGAGACCTGCTGAGTCAAGTACGTCAACATCAAAATAAAAATTCTTTGAAGCCTACGCATGTCCTCCACAGTCACAGCCCATGTTTCACTGCCATGAAGCATGGCAGTTCACACACATGCATCGTACAATCTACCTTTCACTCTGAGTGAGAGACCCTTTGTCGCCAGTAGGGGGAGAAGCTTCCTAAACTTTGCCCAAGCTATTCTTATTCTAGTGGTAACACTCTCTGAGCATCCACCCTTGCTACTAACTTGGTCACCTAGGTAGCAGAAACTATCAACTAGTTCTAGTTTCTCCCCAAGGAGTGTAATGGAATCTGTTTTCTGAGTATCAATGGTGTCTATTACCCCTGTGCATCTGCCACACACAAAAGCTATCTTCTCAGTTAATTTTCCTTTGATATTGCTGCACCTCTTATGTGTCCATAGCTTACACTGGGTACATCTTATGGAGTTTCTATCAACACCTTTTCTACAGATCGAGCAGGGCCACCTACCTGAAGGGGTGTGTGGTGAGTTTGCCTTCCTACTTACTAGAACTTTGGTCTTTGCTACATTGACTCTAAGGCCTTTTGATTCTAAACTTAGCTTCCACACACAAAATTTCTTTTCTAGTTCCGGTAGCGATTCTGCTATGAGGGCTAGGTCATCAGCATAGAGTAGCTCCCAGGGACAACCCGTCTTAAATTCCTCTGTTATTGCCTGGAGGACTATGATGAATAGAAGGGGGCTGAGGGCTGAGCCTTGGTGGACACCAATTTCTATCCTGAATTCTTCACTGTATTCATTGCCAATCCTAACTTTACTACTAGCCTCTCTGTAGAGGGCTTGTACAGCCCTTATTAACCATTCGTCAATCTCCAGTTTCCACATCGCCCACCAGATAAGGGATCGGGGGACCCTGGCAAAGGCTTTCTCCAAGTCCATTATTTGAAATAAGTAGACGATTTGTAGTTCTTTTGTGATATATATATATATATATATATATATATATATATTATATATATATATATAGATAGAGAGAGAGAGAGAGAGAGAGAGAGAGAGAGAGAGAGAGAGATCTGTGCATTTGTATATATTGGTAACACACATGAAACTGTTGTAACAGACTACAGAATACATCATAAAAACAGAAAAACTCTTAGTGAAATCAATCTTAAAATTACAACAGAATTTCACAGTATGGCTAAACCCTGGACAGAAACTGAAAAGCCCAGTAAGAAATATTTTGTAATCTTATCTTCTCTCTTATCAAAAATGTAATACTAGTATGTTAATTTCATAGACATCACTCAGATTATATACCTCTAAGAGCCTGTAACTATTGATTTAATATAAACCTTGGTAAAATATTCTAAACTGTTTCTTTAAACATAGAGCCATCAAAGTATGAAAAAGTTATAATACAAAATGAAACTATTGTATAATAGTGTTTTAAATTTCATGTAATCACTTACTCAAACACATGAGTATATTTGCTTGTCTCTTTATTTTTTCAGGAAAACAGATTATTCAGTGTAGCAATTATTTCAGTAATTTTGTTGTTTTAGTAAGATTTGATTTGACATCTTAATACAAAGATTGATAATTTTTACCTTAAATAGTCGGAACTTGAATATATTTTTGAATTAAATTGTTATATAATTCCTTTATTTTATACCTTTTCAGTATATTTCTGAATAATACTAATTATAAGAGCTGATATTAGTGATTCTATTTTGGAAAATATATCAGTAGGCTTTAATAGTTGTATATATATATATATATACATATATATATATATATATATATATATATATATATATATATATATATATATATAATATATATATATATATATATATATATACATATATATATATATCTATATATATATATATATATATATATATATATATACATATATATATATATATATATATATATATATATAGATATATATATATATATATATATATATATGTCATACGATACAGTGTATATTTAAACACATGAGGAATCCACTCGATGGATTCAACACGCTAGAAAGAACAGACTAGATAGTAAAATGTTTTTATTTTTCATTTCGTTCTTGTCGAATTTTATCCCTAATATATAATATGCATGGTATTAACTACTCTGATTTGTAATTCAAAAAATTAATTTAATGTCATACCTGTATCAAGTATGTCACAATATTCAAATATTTTATTATACATGTAGTATAAGAATGGATGGCTTTATTCTTTAAATTGTTAAAATAAAATTGATCTACTTACAATGGATTTTGTCTTTGAGTTATACATATTTTAGATATTAGCATATTCAAATATTATTTCACTCATAGATATTCCAACTTGTAAATGGTAAGTTAATTTTTAGCTAAGAATCTCAAATGTAAGTTTTATTGTATATTTATATATTTTTATATATCAATTCAGTTTTATTTTGTATTGAGTAGAACCTGATTTTAAATCATAGAATTATTAGAAATACATGTTAGGCAAAAGAGATTGTGTAAGAATAAAATATAACACATTTTTGAATAACCATCACCTTTACACCATGAGTTTTTCTCATTTATTCATGAACACCTCTGTGGTTTTCTTGGCTCTAGATCCACTGACCTTTACTATCCCTTGAAACACATTAGCTCTCTTTGCTTTTGAAAACTTTGAAGAAATCAATGTTATTGTCCTCAGCATCAATAAAGGCAATAATTGTCATTTGTAACAAGTGTATACAACTTCTGATCTACAGCTAAATTTCCCATACACTCTCTACTATACATTAGTGACCTATTCATCATTATCTCTAACCCCATGAATACTCTTATGAAGCTATTACCATTCATTCATCCCCTTCTACACACAAGTAGTAGTCTATATACAATCTAAAAACGTACACCTTGCATCGATGATGACTTAGACAATCATAAAACATAGTCACTATTCATATCAAGAAAAAAAACTCCACACACACATAAAACTTACACTAAAATCTTCACATTTTCTATAAATACTTAACCTCATAATCTATAATGATTAACAGCTATAATCTAGCTAAGACTGCATTGCAAAGAGTGTGTTTCCTCTTCAACTCCTTAAAATACTTCAACTCTTTGTTGTCAATTACCTAATCCACAAGTTAAAATTGCATCTAATATTAGAGAGAGAAAAAAATAGCAATTTCATTCAATTTGTTTGCAAAGTTTCATATTCACCAATAAGCTTATTAACATAGTGTGATCCTTCTGTCTTTTCTGCAATTAAACAATGAACTCTGCTCTTCTGAACTTACCGTCTATGTACAACTTCTACAGTAAACCTATTCAATACTTTTGCTTCACCTTATCTTATTCCTATTGTGTCTTACCTGCTTAAAAGTGAATATTAACTGTATCAACCTCACTAGTTAAGGGAACCTGCAAAATCTAAGGGCACCCTACTCCTACTTTCTCAGAATAACTAATAATAGACAATTTTATTTCTAACTTGGTAGAATGCTTGACAGCATATTAAAAAATGAGTTTTGTATTCCTTGTCTATTGTCATTTAAGATAGTATAAAATGGTGTTTATACCTTCAGGTTTTAGCTGAAGTAGAAGCTTCTGCAATTCACCAAGCTTTTGAAAGTCTATATTACTCTTTTTCAATAAGACAATATTCTGAGCAAACATCTGCAATCTTACTTTCCAAATGGCTTTAGTTTTATTTGGCCCTTATGATAATAACCTTTGGAAATGAACAGACATTTTTAGAGCTTAACTAGTAATATGAGTAAAATCACAAACTTGTTCTGAGTCACCTTGAACATAATATTTACAAGACATGAACATGTTTAGTATCATTAACAAATTTACTCATAGCAAATGTTGAAAATATAATCTTACTGAGATGTCAAATATCTGTTTCTTGTGTAAAAGATATATTCTTTTATGCAAGAAAGAGATTTGGAAATGCTGCTATGAAAGACTGCTAAATGAAGAGAATGAATTGGAGAAAGAGAGTGTGCCAAATGTTGACCCAACTGAGGGACCAGCTATCAACATTATCTTGGTAGATAAAGCAATTAAGGATATGAAGACAAGGAAAGGCCCCAGCCCATCAGGTATTACCACTGAGATACTTAAAATATTTGGTGGTGTAGATTATGGTCTAGTCACCCATATAGTTAACCAGGTGGTACATGAAGGAGTCATGCCCAATGACTGGTGTAGCAGCACCATAGTCAACTGCTACAAAGGTGAAGGTGATGCATTAGATAGAAATAATTACAGAGGTATCAAATTATTAAATCAGATGATGAAAGTCACAGAGAGGGTCATAGCGCAAGTAATTAGGGAGAGAGTTAGTCTAGATGATATGCAGTTTGGTTTTGTGCCAGGGAAAAGCACCACTGATGCTATATTTCTAGTAAGGCAGCTGCAAGAGAAATACATAGCCAAAGATAAGCCTCAGTACTTGGCGTTTGTTGGTTTGGAGAAAGCCTTTGACAGGGTCCCCCAATCCCTTATCTGGTGGTCAATGGGGAAACTAGGGATAGACTAGAAGTTGGTGAGAGCCATACAAGCCATATACAGGGATGCTGTCAGTAAGGTGAGGGTTGGCAACGAGTATAGCGAAGAATTTAGGATCCAAGTAGGGATTCATCAGGGATCAGTCCTCAGCCCCCTCTTGTTCATCATAGTCCTCCAGGCAATAACAGAGGAATTTGACAGGCTGCCCCTGGGAGCTCTTCTATGCTGATGACCCTGATCTTATGACTGAATCGCTACCAGAACTAGAAAAGAAGTTTCAGGTGTGGAAGCAAGGTGTCAAATCAAAGGGGTTAGAGTTAACCTAACAAGGTCTAGAATCAAAGGGGTTAGAGTTAGCTTAGCAAGATCTAGAATCGAAGGGCCTTAGAGTCAACCTAGCAAAAACCAAAGTCTTAGGAAAGCATACAAATCTCTTCAAGTAGATGACCCTGCTTGATCTGTAGAAAAGGCATAGATAAAAACTCCATAAGATGTATCCAGTATAAACTATGGACACATAAGATGTGCAGCAATATCAGAGGAAAGTTGATAGGGAAAATAGTTTTTGTGTGTGAAAGGTGCACAGGTACAATTAACATTAAAAATGCACAGATAATAGATGCCATCTCATACCAACGGGGAAAATTAGAAGTAGTTGATAGCTTCCATTGACCAAGTCAGTAGTGGGGGTTGGATGCTCTGAGAGCATAGTTGCAAGAATAAGAATAGACTAAGCAAAGTTCAGAGAGCCTACTTTTGTTGGTAACAGAGGGCCTATCTCTCAGAGTGAAAGGCAGACTATGATGCCTGTGTGCAAATAGCCCTGCTACATGGCTGTGACTGCCAAGGATATGTGTAGGCTTGAAAGAAATGAAGCTAATATCCTTCGCTGGATGTGTAATGTCAGTGTGCATGCACAACAAAGTGTAAGCATCTTGAGAGAAAAGTTGAATGTAAGAGGCATCAGATGTGGTGTGCAAGAGAGAATACTGTGCTGGTATGGTCATGTGATGCATATGGATGAGGATAGCTGTGTGAAGAAGTGCTGCACTCAAACTGTGGAGGGAACCTGTAAAAGAGGTAGACCCAGGAAGACATGAGATAAGGTGTTGAAGTATGATCTTTGAATGTTGGGCTTCACAGAGGTGATGACAAGTAACCGAGACCTGTGAGATTGTGGTCATGGTTGATGCCAGTGTCACGTAACTGGCATGAAAAAAGTACTCTTCAAATGTTGAGTGATATGATATGCTTGAGAAGACCTGTAAAGCCAAGTGAAATCACAGTTGCAGCCAATGCCAATGCTGGCTGACTGGCACCCATGCCGGTGACACATTAAAATCACTGTTTAACCCTTTTGTTACTGTATTTATTTTGAAATGCTCTGTATTTCTTTCAATTACTTTAAATATAACAAAGAATTTAGTAAAATAACTTAGTTATCATTCAGCTTGTGTTAGGACCATAAATTGGGACTAAGGTTTGGTGGAAGATTTTAATTCTAAACTTATGAAAACAAGACATTTGTACTACAGAGCCAGTTTCAGCCGGGTTGGTAACAAAAGGGTTAAACATCGAAATTCACAGAGGCTGTGACAGGTGGCCAAGATGTTTGGTAATATACTATGCTTGTGTAAACCTGTCAAGCCAAGTGGGATCATAGTCATTGCTGGTGTCATGTCACTGGACCCATGCTGGTGGCACATAAAAAGCACCCACCACCCACTACACTCTTGGAGTGGTTGGTATTAGGAAGTGTATCCAGCTGTAGGAACCTTGCCAAATAAGATTGGAACCTGGTGCAGCTCCCCAAGTTTACCAGTTGTCAAACCATCCAACCCATGCCAGCATGAAAAGCAGATGTTAAATGATGATGTTGATGGTATTACCTGAATGATTTTAAAGGCTGCATTCATGAAGTATATAGAATAATCTCTTCCAAAATATTTTTTTTATGTTTAATTCTTCAAAATTTTAAGCAATTAAATATTAATTTTATGTTTTATTTTTGTATTTGGTTTGTAGTATGAATTTTGTTTATATTTATTTTACTTCTTATTCTTGAATAAAAATTGTTTGTAAGTGTCATAAATTCTACTTATATATTTCAACCACATTTTTTATGAAGTTACATCTATCATATTAAGGAACTGATGTATCTTAAAACTTATATTTATTCTTCTTTATATTCCATCATATATACTCATTTATAAATAATGTGATACACACACACAACAGGGCTTCTTTCAGTTCCTGTCTATTAAATCCACAGACATTTACCCAAGTTGCTACAAAGTAGGTCTCTACCTGAAGCTGTAAAGTTGAGCTCTTAACCATATAGCCATGTGAAGATTATTTGTAGAAAATGAAGTCAGTGTCTGTTATATGATTAAATCAGCAAATTCTTATTTGCTTTATAAATAGATTTATTAAACACAAATGTATATAACAAAATCTTAAAACATCATATAAGGAGTTTGAAGACCTTAAATAAGAAAGCGAAAATTATGATCTGATTTTATTAGGTTCTGAATTAGTAAATTAGCTTCTGAACCCAAGCTTTTTTTATAACAGAACATTTAGTTTTTATAACTAATATATAGAAAGATATTTTCATATCAAAATATCTTTGGAAATGTAACATATCAAATCTTACTAAAAAAAACTGAATCCTTTTGGTGAAAAAAAATTTACTTTGGAGCAGTGGTTTCCAAACTTTTTCAGCCCCAAAAATTGCTAGGGACCACTTCTACTTTTACTTTATACTGTTCTATTTTCACACCAAAATACTTAATGAAAAGACAAAATAGTCTATTTACACTTTAAAATTTATTTTAGTGAACAAAAGATAAAATTTAAAAGATATCAAAATCCTTTTTCATAAAGTCGTTCATTTTTAGTCCATTCAGCTAGTGACTAGCTTGATATTGGTGTTTCTCACACAAGATATCATAATCAGTTTTAACCCTTTCATTACCAACCCGGCTGAAACCGGCCCTAGCTCTGAGTACAAATGTCTTGTTTTCATAAGTTTTGAATTAAAATCTTCCACCAAACCTCAGTCACAATCTGTTCCTAACACTAGCTGAATGATAACTAAGTTATTTTACTAAATTCTTTGTTATTTTGAAAGAAACACTGAGCATCTCAAAATAAATACAGTAACAAAAGGGTTAATGAACTCATTTAGTCTGAGTCTAATAGTTCCTCTGCTGTTGATATCTAATTTATTTCTTTTTCTACTTAAAATATCTACAACAGCTGAAAAGGCAGATTCCACCATCCATGTGGTAGGGAAAGAAATGATGCTTGCTTCTACTTGTCAAAAAATATTTGGGTGTGATTCCTTTATCAATATGTAGGCAAATACACCTTTTTCAACTCTTCTTCTCAGTTTCATGTTCTCTTTCAAATCCAACATTTCAGCCAACTCAAAATTTTCATCTCCTGGCTCATAATTTTCTAGGTCTACAAACCATTGTGGATAATCCATCTTTAATAAATCATTGTATCTTCTCTCAAAGTCTACATGAAGACCTTCAAGATGGGCAATGCATGCGCAATGCATTATGACGTAGGAAAAGTGATGTTAAAATTTTGAAATGATGCCAAATTTTTTCTTTCAAATTGTTTTTCCCAAAATTTTAATTTCCCATCTACCCTTTTATCTTCTGAGAACAGGTGACCAAATCTGATATTCTACCTTGCAGCTCTAAGTTAAGCAGATTCACTGTTCTAAAAATATCACTCAAGTAGAATATTTTGTAAGGAATCATCTGACTCTTGAACATGAGAAAGTTGATTAATGGTTCCCACAAATTCACTAGTCTTTCAAGGCTCAGGTCTTTTGACAACCATCTTACTTCTGTGTGAAGCAATAGGGTTTTAAAATCTTCATCTTCACAGAATTGCATAAAAAATCTATTATTCACTGAGTTTGATTTGACAAAGTTAATTGCATGTATGACAGTGTTAAGTGCTTCTTCCATGTGTCTTCCAATATTCTTAGCAACCAAATGCTGTCTGTGGATAATGCAATGTATATAAAAAATGTGAGGAGCAACTGATTTCATTCTAGAAACAAAGCCTTTCACTTTTCCAGTCATGGCTGCAGCTCCATCTGATGCAGTGTTTATCAAATTAGTCAATGGAATATTTTTATCATTAAAATACTGCATTACTTCATTGAATATATTTTCTCCATTAGTAGTTTCAGACAAACTTTTAATGAATAACCTTTTTTCCTTTATATCATCTTCATGGATGAATCTGACATAGACCAGAAGGATAGCTTGGTTATGAATTGTGAAAAATTTGTCTTTTGGAGAATTTCCACAATCTTCCTCAACAAAATTAGACATTTCATCTTGTCTTCTTGTAATTGTGTTATTTGAAAGTAGAATTGTACTCTGAGTAGATGCAGCATATTTTCTCAGAACCTCATTTGCACAAGCAGACTTGACAAGTTTCTCACCATAAATCTGAGGTGCTGCAACCTTGGCAATAACTTCAGAGACCAAATAACCTGGTTTGAGTATCTTTGCTTTTTCAGTATTTATCTTCTTTACAAAGTCGGGTAGTTTGATTAGCTGTATTTTCTTTTTATTCTCAAAATATTCCTTACCTTTACCAACAGATAATAGATGCCTTAATTTCTGGTGCTGTTCCAGCTTAACTTTCTTCATGGAATGATTTGTCATGATGGCATCACATTCAAGACACATAGGTTTTGAGTCTACAGATATAAAACCAAACATGATAAAATCTTTTTTGTAGTTCCTCAGTTTTGCCTTTTTAGCAGTTGGTTCAGACATTATTACAACTGATCTTTAAAAAAATTAAAATAATACTTTATTTCTATAAAATAATAAATACTTTATTTCTATAAATTAAAAGTATCAAATTTATTATTAAACAATATTGGGTAGTGATCTATTAAAAATATCAAATTTATTATGAAACTGTTGTGATTATAAAATTTAAATTATGTAATTCTTGATTGTAATATATTATTGATTATATATTATAGATTATTGATTCTTATGGAATAATTATTGAATTTTGTTTTCTTTTTATAATTCTGTCTTCATGGAAATTATTATCAACTAACAGTGTCTTTATTATTGAACAATATTGTGTAGATCTGAAATGGCTTCAAATTTTTTTAGGGCTAAAAATTCTCTGGGGACCACCAGTGGGCCCCAGGGACCACGTTGGGAATCACTGCTTTAGAGCATAAAAACTAACCTTTAAAATGGCAACTTTTGTACTTTCAGTGAAGCATAGTAGTATTCCATTTTGCCATTTCTTTTTATGAAAAATAATTATTTTCAGCTTCCTGCTAATTAAGCATATTTTATATAAGTTTTCTTATTTTTACTTGATTTTTTTTTATTTTTTGTTATCCAAGAAACCTTTTGTTCCTTTGAATTTTAGAAAAATGAAGTCAAATTCTATCTTTATTTGTAAACATTTTAAAATCTTCTCCAAACTTATTTCTGTTATAAAATATAGCTATCATTTTATTTTTTTTATATTAAAAGTTTTTGTTAAGGCTAGTCATCATTAGCAAAAATTTATGTATTTCTAAATTTGTTTATATTTTCCTCTCTGAATTGCCTATCAATCTCACACATGAGTTAGGGGAGAACATAAAGTTAGGCTAAAACTAGTCTGATTTCTTTGCTTTGTCTTTTCATTTAAAATCATTGTCAGTTTATAGATAGCTTTTCCCAGCTTGTCTATTTCTATGAATTCATGTAAATGAGCGAATCATCACTATCATAGTAGCTGTAGCTCACCAGAAACAGCAAAAGTTTATAAGCTCTTTTAGAGAGATATCAATTCTTTGACAACACTATACGCTTACAACACAAAGCAAAACCTAAAGTTCATATTCTGTTTAGCCTAACAGTACTTCCAGCATTATCCATTATCTCACTTAATAGTGCACCACTTAATATATACATATATATGATCATCTAATCATATTGCAACATAGCATAGACTTGTCACAGAAAGTTTCAGTGAGGTTTCAATTTTACTTCATGACTTAATCTATGAACACTTTTATCTATTAATAACTGATCTATTGTCTGTTTGCCTTCCAATTCATATATTATTTTGATCAATATTGTATTTTATGTTCTTAACTAAAATTTCTGTACAAATGTTTTGGGGACTGACTTGTTTAGACAAAACATTGGTATTTTTCTTCATTTAAGTTTTCCAACTTTACAAATAGGACAATCTGACCAAATGCTTTCCATTTAAATAGTGAATGGTTAACTGTGGATTAAGAATCCACTTCTACCTGCATTGCAAACTATCCTTGATGCCAACAATTTTTCCCTATTTGTCTTGAATCGTGTTTGCCATTTTTCTGCTTTTCTATAACAAGGCTGGTTCTCTTTTACTCTTTTACTTGTTTCAGTCATTTGACTGTGGCCATGCTGGAGCACCGCCTTTAGTCGAGCAAATCAACTCCAGGACTTATTCTTTGGAAACCGAACCGCTAAGTTATGGGGACATAAACACACCACCATTGGTTGTCAAGCAATGTTGGGGGGGACAAACAAACATATACACATGTATATACATATATACGATGGGCTTCTTTCAGTTTCCATCTACCAAATCCACTCATAAGGCTTTGGTTGGCCCGAGGCTATAGAAGAAGACACTTGCCCAAAGGTGCCATGCAGTGGGAATGAACCTGGAACCATGTGGTTGGTAAGCCACTCCTGCTGTAGATTTCTTTTACAGTTTTGCTAACATGTTATACCTGGTTTCAAACCATTGAATTCTCACAAACATTTATTCATCCAATAAGATCACCAACAAGAGCACCTCTATATGGTCATTTGATCATGGTCTCTGCTGAAATGTCTTTAACCATAGTTCTGCTTGAACAATATTGAGCTCATGTATAATTTACTTTTGAGTAAACAGGGAGCTATTCCTTCTAAATATGATGATAATTTTTGAAATACTTTTTTATTCTTTAATTCATCTAGTCATATTATTTTTCATTGTAATATCATGCTATCCTTAATCCTTTCCATTCCAACCTGCCCAAATTACCACTATTTCTATGATACAGAACTGCAAACTTTAAAGTATTCATCATAAGTTTTTTAAATACATTCTGTTAAATTATATTCTGAACACCACCCTAAAGAAGTTATAGTTTTACTTAAATCGTATTTTCATAATTAACTGAAGCACAAAGACAATGTGTTTCCTTCGAAATATGAACTTTAAAGAGAGGAATCCTTTAACACAGTCTTAATTAATATTCATTCTATATTTAATTTCTGTTCTTTTCAATTCTATGGTGACATTTTTCTTTTCTGGTGCTTAAACTAAATCCGTTACTAAAATAAAAATAAATCTATTAGAATTTACACATGTATGTATACATTATGTGTGTGTGTGTGTATAGATTTATGAATTTGTTTCGCAAGATTCCTGATGTGAAATTGTGTGTTCAAACATATTGTTATACATCAGGATGGTCACTTCTTTTTTTCTTGCCAATTAAAAACACATTCTTCACTTGTTTATTACTGTTCTTATTTCATGTCCATTGTGTGGAAATTTTTGGCACAGAATAGACTAAACAGAACAGTAGGAAACACATGGGCTGAAAATTTGCTGAAGAGGTTATAGGTGTGTGCTGCAAGATTTCCAGACATTGAACATAAAATAAGAACAGTAATAAACAAGTGAAGAATGAATATACAGTTATGTGTTTATTCGGCATGTAAGAAAAAATGACTGTCCCAAAATATAACACACACACTCACACACACACACACACAAAAACACACACATATATATATATATATATATATATATATGTCATCATCATCATATGTAATATATATATATATATATATATATATATGTAATATGTTATATATATATATATATGTAATATGTTATATATATATATATATGTAATATGTAATATATATATGTATATGTAATATGTAATATATATATATATATGTAATATATATATATATATGTAATATATATATATATATGTAATATATATATATATATATGTAATATATATATATATATGTAATATATATATATATATATGTAATATATATATATATATGTAATATATATATATGTAATATATATATATGTAATATATATATATATATGTAATATATGATTGATTGATTGATTCATTGATTGATTCTAGTTTCAGCTTATGAGCTGTGGCCATGCTGGGGCACCGCCATTTGGTGTTGCTACTTGGTTTCACTTCATGGAGGCTTTCTAGCAACTGCTATTTGGTGCATGAGAGAGTTCGATGCAGCTGCCCTCATCTGCCCCTCCTGCCGTGAAGTTGGTTCATCTGGGACACCTGACAGGAAGAGATCCAGCTCCATTTTAAAGACATCTGTATCCACCCCATGCAGGTCTCTCAGGTTCTTCGGGAGGATATTGAAGAGCTGTGGGCCTCTGAAGCCCAGGCTATCACAGAATCTTGTCCTACATCTTGATGGCAAGTTTGGAGTCCTAGGCACCACGCAGTGGCGCCCAGTTCTGGCATTTGCGTAACTCTCGATGCCAAAGTTCAGGACACTTCCCTCCAGGATCTTCCAGATGTATATTATGGCATATCTTTCCCGCCTACGCTCCAGGGAATATAATTTTAATTTCTTGAGTCTTTCCCAGTAGCTTACATTTTGCATAGAGGCTGTCATCTTCGTGTAGCTTCGTTGGATCGCCTCAATTTCTGTGATCAACTTGACACTGGATGGTGACCATAGCTGAGAGCAATAGTCAAAGTGGCTTAGGACAAGTGTCTTCCAGAGGACCATCATGGTTTCTTGTTCTCTTGTTCTAAAGGTTCTAAGAATCCATCCAGCCAGCCGTCTACATTTCATTGTCAGTTTAGCAACATGTACATGAAAGGTCGCGTCATCACTCATGTGAATACCCAGGTCACGCACTGATTGTGCCTCTGGGATTGCAATCCCTCCGGGTCCAGTGTATTCATTGGGTATTGCATTCAGTTTTGCATGCTGATAGTATAAAGCTTGAAACTTTCCAGCATTGAACTGCATGCTATTCTTTTCAGCTATTTCGTCCAGCTCACATTGCAGGTGTTTAGTGTCCTCAGGGTTCTGTATTGCCTGTGAAACTTTTGTATCATCTGCATAACTTGTGATCGTGGCTGAGGGCATGTCTGAGAGGGCCATTATGAACAGTAGTGGTCCCAGAACAGTGCCCTGCGGAACACCGCTCACTATTGTGTGTTAATGGAGGTGGCCCCATTGGCTACTACCACCTGACTTCTATCCTTCAGAAAGTCATGAAGCCATTCTCCCAGTTTTCCAACTATGTTGAGATCACGCAGTTTGTGACATATCATTCCATGATCGACTTTATCAAAGGCCTTTGCAAAGTCGAGATATATCACTTCCACATTTGAGTGGTTGAGCAGCCGTTTCAGCACCCAGTCATAGTGTTGTAGGAGCTGAGTTAAACAGCTTCTCCCTGGTCGGAAACCATGTTGGGTGTCGGGCAGCAAGTCATTCTCTTCAAGGAAGGTGATCAGCTTCCTTCTGACTATTCGTTCCATGACCTTGCTGATGTGTGAGGTCAGAGAGATAGGTCTATAGTTCTTGGCTTCCGCTCTGCTACCTCCTTTATGAATGGGGCATATTTTACCTTCCTTCAGTTTTCCTGGAAGTTTGCCAGCTGCAAGGAAGCTCTGAAAGAGGAACTGCAGTGGTCTTGCTAGGACTCTCTTACATGCTTTTAGGAGGATTGCCGGGAATCCATCGGGGCCAGTAGCTGAGTCTGTTTTCATTTCATCTATAGCCTTGGTTACATCGTCTTCCTTTATATCGATGTAATCTATCGTCGCCGCCTCTGATTTTATATCTGCAGTGGTAAAAAGTCAGTTGGATTGGTGATTTGGAGATGCCCAAGGGGTGGAGTGAAAACACTCTTGAATTGCTCATTCAGTATTTCACTTACCCTCATTGGTTTTCTGTAAGTGTGCCATCCTTTTCGAGGAGTGGCCCTATTCTACAGTGCACTGTAGCTGTTTCTTTGGCATACCTGTAGAAAGCTCTGGGGTTAGATTTTATGTTTTCTATAGCCCAGGCTTCTTTGTCTGCTCTTTCTTTTTCATGGGAGAGTTGCAGACATTTTTCGATTTCCAACAGTTTTATTTTTAGGCGGGACTTTTCACTGCTTTCAATCTGTTTGTTTAGGCGATTTGAAAATTTCGTACGCCGTCTCATTAAGATTTTCCTCTCTCTGGGGATTTTGTTCTTGTGTACAGTGGCCTTTCTCTCTGGGACACATTTGTAGCATATGGCTTGCATTACAGACATGAATTGTTGAAGTTTCACGTCGATGTCTGGCGAGGAGAGACATTTAGGCCAGTTTTGTTTGAGGATCTCTTTCTCAATTTGTT
>NC_042998.1:154871991-154941634 GCF_006345805.1 Octopus sinensis | reverse complement strand
ATATTTATATTATCTCTATATATATGTATGTTATATAGAGCTATATATATCTATATATATATGTATATTATATATATATGTATATATAATATCTATATATATATATTATATATTATATAATACTTATATATATATGTATGTATAATATATATATATTTATCTATAGAGCTATAACTTATCTAATGTATGTATAATATATTAATATATATTTATAGATATATATAGATAGACATATATAGATGTAACTTTTTATATATATTATATTATTAGATATATTACACATATTTTTAAGTTATAAATAATATATAACTTTACTTATAATAAACTCTATTATCAAACTAGAACATAAAACTTAACAATTATGATTATATCAAAATCGACTATATTTTAATATCAATTTTAATTTATAAGGTAGGAAAGCCACCAATAATCTAATATCGGTATTAATCTATTCTAATTACATAAATATTTAAAAATGACTATTATATATAATTATCAATGAAATATATAAATGTATATAAATATTATAATTAAGACCTAAAAATACTCTCTATAAATAAATTTATATGCACATATAATAAAAACTAATAAATTAATTTGTCATATTCAAAGATGAAATAGCTTATTCAAATACAAAAAACAAACTTAAACGAACTTTCGGAATCTTATGTAAATACTTATAGAAATATCAATTCGTAGTAATATAGTATCGAATAAATACTATAAATATAATTATCAAGGGAATAACTAGTGAATATCAATTAATAAAAACATAACTAAGTTATGCTATTAAATTAGACATGGCCTGGACCAATCTTTAGTCGAAACATATCTAAGTTTATCAAAGTTTATCTAATTTAATTATAAGAAATTTTAAAACTACAATTAATACTATTAAAACATGTATATACAAGCCTAACTTTATACACCTCGTATACTTGCTATCAAAATCTATCGCTAAGTAGTATCTTACGAATAAACTTAAATTTAATATCTATAATATAGAAAAATTACGATAAATAGATCATTACAAAACAACGATATTTACATAAGGAAATATTATTTACACCAAAGATTATACAATATTAAAATTTAACAATTTGAAGATCTTAAATATAATAAATACTTATCTTAGCGAGGTTAGTAATGAACTAAAATATTGAATCGGAAACGTCTTTACAGTGTTTATAAGAATACTCGTGGAATTACGTTGTTAGCAAAAAAAAGAATAAATTGTTGAAGAATTCATTAAGCGTGATGAACATACGCTTTATCAATGAGATTGTGAATGGGAATATTAATGGTTTATCAGTGTAAATAGAATGAAGTCACAAAATATATATATATATATATATATATATATAATATATATACATATAAAATATATATATATATATATCTGTAAATGTAATATGTGACAATTATTCGATAGCCATGATAAACTCCAAGTCTTGAATGCTGAGGTGGAAATCACACTGCCATCTCTTCAGTTACCTGGGCCCGATAATTATCGAATAATTGTCACATATTTATAATATATATATATATATTAAATATATATATATATATATATACATATACACACACACACACACACACATACACAACCACACACACACACATACACACACATCTATATTAGAGTGTCCTGTTTTTAGAGTCAAAATTTTTTGTGACTTGTGTGGTGACAGTGGATGAAAAAATGAGGTATAGAAAGTGACAGGGCTCTAAAACCATTTCTGTGACTACACAAGCCTCCTGAAGTTGAAAAGTTGGCCATTTTTATTGCACTTGTGTAGTGTCAAATTGAAAGGTATCTGTTTAATGTTTGTTTCATAAGTCTCATGCAGATCTAATTTAAGCTAGAAAATTATGGTGCAAGTATAAAATTCATTTCTAATGACTTGATAACAAGCACAACGTTACACAGTTGACTAAAAAATCTTAAAATCTACTAGAGGTTGAGCAACTATGTATAGGAGAGAGCAAGAGAACCCTCCACATGAACAGAAAGGCTAGGAGCCTGAACTGCAGCCTTCTGGGCAGTTTGGAATGGCAGTTAAATGTATTTCAAATATTTCAGTAGGGTTTCCCATGCTAATGTCTAAGTGAACAATGAACATCTTGTCATAATATTTCCTATTAAAAATCAGCTGAATAGGTATGTACTGAGAATTCTTTTTATAGTATAAACTTGTATTATATACTTTAAGAGTATTATATACTTTAAAAAAATGTATCTTGGAAGGTTTTTGTTGATTTATGATAAAAAAAGTTTTGCCAACCATGCTTGTCATAAAATCATTAAAAATAAATTATGCACTTGCACTACAATTTTTTAGCCTGATGTAGATCTACATGAGGCTTATGAAACAAATATTAAACATACATTACATAAGCACAATAAAAAAGACCAATTTTGACCATTGTTTTCAACTTCAAGGAGGCTTGTGTAGCCACCAAAATGGTTTTAGAGCCCAGTCAATTTGTATACTTCATTTTTTCATCCACTGGCACCATACAAGACAATGGTGCAGTCTCAAAAACTTTAGTCATAATTTAAGTTCCTAACACTATCTGAATGATAACTAAATTATTTTACTAAATTCTTTGTTATATTTAAAGTAATAGAAAGAAACATAGCATCTCAAAATAAATACAGTAATGAAAGAGTTAACTATAAGAAAATTCAACTATCACACCAAAGATAATTTATATTATTATATTAAATAATAAATAAGTAAATTACATTTCTGCATTAATGCAAAAAATCTTTTAAAACAATGCATAAATTAAGCTCCACCCTCAAATGAAAGAAAATCTTTGTTAACTACTAAGTCAGTATTTAAATAGAACATTAAAAATTATGGAAGACAATATTAATAAAATTAATATAAAATAATAAGATGATTGTCTAACAAATGGAAGGGAATTTTAGTAATGTAATTAAAATGTAACTAGTAGATAGTATTAGGCCGTCAAGTATGAAATTTGTAGTAAGATATATGGTAAACTTTGACAACTGCTCATTTTGCACCATTATTATATTTTGACAATCTTTACTTTTTGTTAGAAAGCTGACACATCTATTTCTTTATTCTAACTCATTTTGTGCTTTATAAAGTACTTATAAATCGTTTTTGCTATTTTTGTTTAGAGATGAATAAGTTGGAAATTCATACAGTTTTGAAATATGAGTTCTTTCTTGGAAATACAACATCACAGACAGCTTGGAATATCAATGGAATATTTCATTCCAATGTTATTACACAGCAGATAGTATCAAATTAGTTTGCAAAATTTCGTTCTGGTAA
Source organism: Octopus sinensis (assembly GCF_006345805.1). Lineage (NCBI taxonomy): Eukaryota > Metazoa > Mollusca > Cephalopoda > Octopoda > Octopodidae > Octopus > Octopus sinensis. The sequence continues at coordinate 154,938,320 of NC_042998.1, read as the reverse complement.
CTTTGACCTCACAAATGAGCAATGCAGTCAACCAGAAACAAAGGTGAATAATGATGAACTGAAAGCCACTGTCAAGTCAGATCCATCTCAAAGTGCCTGTGAATTATCATTGTTGTTTGGTGTCAGCAAGTAAACAATATTGACTCACCTACTTCGAATCAGTAAAGTGAAAAAGTTGGATAAGTGGGTTCCACATGAACTCAGTGACAATCAGAAACAGCAATGTTTGGAAGCCTGCATAATGCTACTTTCTCATCACAAAAATGAATAATTTTTTAATCAAATTGTAACGTGATGAGAAATGGATCCAATACAACAACCATAAACATTCAGCACAATGGTTAGACAAAGATGAGCCACTAAAACACAGTCCAAAATGCAAAATTCATCAAAAGAAGCTGATGGTGTGTGTTTGGTTTTCTGTGATCCATTAGGATTCCATTAAACCTGGCTCATCAATCTGCAGCCAACTGGACCAAATAATGCAGAAACTTACAAAGACAATATGGGTGCATACTTTGATGAATAAAACTATTCCTTGTATTTATAAAATATTAGCAAACTTTTTTTCTTTTCTACAAATTTCATACTTGACGACCTAATATAAAAGAGATATACCGATTACCAAAAATCTGGAAAATAAAAGATTATAAATATAGAGAAAAAATACAGAAAAAAATAGAGAAAAATAACAACAAACTGAAACTTAATAAAATTATTTAGAGATAATGTTTACAAAATATAGGGATTGATATCAACAAGAGAAATATGAACAATATTAAATTTTTTTTAAATTTAGAAATTTGAAGATATAAGTAAATATGTTTAAAAATTCATAGAAAGTATGGAAAACAATGAGAATAAAATTAATATAAATTAATAAGACAGTTTTCTAAGAGGAGAAAGGAGATTTATTAAAATAGTAAGATATAATTATTAGGTAGTTTTGGTATTGGTATAAGAAGAGGAAAGTCATATACTTATCCTTCATATAGCCAGAATTTATGAAATATAGAGTTTGATATCAATGAGAAAAATATGAACAACATTAAATTAAAGATTAGAGTTTCAAATATATAAGTAAACAGAGAATAAGTTGTAATATAGGATAAGATTAACATAATTTAGTATTGTAGCTTGGGATAAATTGAAACATATAAGGTAAATATGTCTGTGTGCAAGGAGTGAGTGGAAGGAGAGGATAGGGTGGGCATCCCATCTTAAAATCATATGTATATGTATGTGTGTTTTTGTATGTAATATGTTGGGTGTGGTAAACATTGTGTTAAAACCTCAGACCCTGCACACTAAATTTGTTTCTATACTCATTGCCAACTTTTACTTCACTCGCAGTATCTTCACTCGCAATATCATATACATGGCTTGGACAGCTCTCACCAACTATATATCTATCCCTAAATTAATTGTTTGAGTATTTGTGTGAGATATGTAAATGAAATGGAAATCATGAGCTTGAAATAAACATTTTGATATGTATTGCTCACATAATTTTTCTTAAACATTTAGAGAAAAGTGAGTCTTGAGTTCATTAATTTATCAATTTGGTAAAATAAGCACACACAAACACACATCCATAACTATGTATCTGTCTGTCAACAATTGTACTATTGCAACTAAAGTGTGGCTACATACATCAAAAATTAAAATTGGTTATTTTCTTTACTTTTGGGAACAACAGATTTCCAGTAAGCCAATCATGGGTTCATTGCATTTATGAGGTGGTATCAAAAGGTTCCAAGACTAGTTCTGTAGTGCACCAGCAGATGACATCTCATAGCTGCTGCACAGTGAGAGCTAGCAGTGACCTTCATGAAGCAGTGTGCCAAGTGACATCACTGTGTTTACTTTGCAAGTTGTGAAATTTGTGCTTTTGTGATCATGCATATGCTGTTGTCTGTGATTTTTATCATTGACAGGAAGTTGGAATAAAGAGCCAACATGAAATCTTGTGTTAAACTTGGGAAGTCTGCTACAGCTTACAGCAATGAGGAAATAGGTTGTACGCAATGTTTCAAGTGGTAGTACAGGTCCTTCAAAAGCATAAAAACATCCTTTAAAGACCTGCCACAAGTGTCACCCCCCAAAATGTGGAGAAAATTCATCAACTTGTGCATGAGGACTGTCAGAAGACAATCAATGATGTTTTGAAGCATTTGAAGGACATTCTGCAAAAGCAACTGGATCTGTGAAGCACAAAGAAGTAGATTCTTCATGACAACAATGCATCCTGTAACTGAGCTCTCCTCACTTTTGAGTTTCTTGCTGTAAACAACATAGCATCACTTCTTCACCCACCCTATTTACTAGATTTAGCACCTGTGGACTTCCATCTCTTCCCCAAGAGGAATATGCAGTTCAAAGGTCACTGTTTTAACACTGTTGTTGAGATCAAGAGCAAATTGCAGAAGGTTTTGAACTTGCTTATGGTAAACCACTTCCAGGCCGGATTCCAAAAGTGGCAGGAATGCTGGGACCTGTGTGTTGTTGTGCAAGGTGACTATTTCAAAGGAAATGATGTTAAAACTTAGGTAAATAAGTTATTTTTTATTAAACATAACTTGTCCAGGAACCTTTTGACATCACCTCATATGATGGCCAGAATAACAAATGAGTATCCCTGCAATTTAAGCTGGGCAAATAATACATAGTGTTATCATTCAAAAGTACCAACTTGAAGATTTTTCTCAATGATATTTTTATTGTTTACTCATATACATAAACAGCAGGCTTCCTTTCAGTTTCCATTTATAAAAATTCTACTCACAAAGCAGTGATCAAACTGAGGCTATGGCATACAGTGTAATCAAACCTGGAACTATATGTTGCAAAATAACCTTCTTAACTATACAATCATACCTTTACCCATTTTGTTTGCATGCCACAAACATTTTACTTACTAAACACTTGTATTTATAAATTAGTCGATGTTTAAAATTCACATTACCTGAATTTCTTTTGAAAAGTATTCAGTGAGTCAGTCATTATTTTAAATTGATTTTACTTTACCTATGCATCGAGCAAAGCATGATTGTGTGTGTGATTCTGTGTTTGTATATCTATAAATTTATATCTATGCTTGTTTGTATGTTATTGTTGTATAGGTTCTAGTACATATGTGTGGGTGTATTATACTTGTAAATGGCTAAATTTTATTGTCTTTTTTCTTTCTAATTCCTGTTAAATTGTAGTTTTGTAGTTTTTCAATTTAGAATATATATTTTCAAAAATTGGTCTCTATGTATATTTGTTTATGTCCATTATACATTTAGCCTTGAGTGAACAAATCTTAAGATTTTAATTAATATTTTGGATCTTTCAGTTTCTTCATGGATTTGTATTTATATGGCAGTAGAGAGTACATGTTGTTCATGTAATAGACAGTAAAGGAATTACATGATGTTCAATTTGTCATACTGCACTCAGTACATGCTTAATATTTGGTGAAAAAGATCTGGCTCAGGGCTACACAATAAAAACAATCATTCTTTGATACTCCATATATTTCCTTTTGCTCATGGCAAAGCAAGTTCTTCTGCTTCTGAACTGTTTATTCTCACTAATTGTCAATACAGATCATCACTACTTTGCTTAACTCCTTCTGTTCCCTTAATATACATGAGTGTGTAAAAAAAAAACTTAAGCATTACTCTTATCTGGAAAAAACATCACACCACACTCACATCAAACATTCAGCTAGAACCTTCATAATTACTTAAAATTTTGAAACTTACTATTACCAAGGATCTCTCCTAGCAAAAACACATTCCTGGTATAGCTTTGTCTGCATTCCAACGATTGGCTTTTCTCTTCAGGATCAGAAAATATTTCAGCCCCTAACAACTGCTGACATTCTACAAGGCTCCAGTAAAGTTCATAATGGATTACTTTTCCAATATCTGGGATGGTTCTACTGCTTCACATACCAATATCCTAGACCACAATCAAAAAAGGGATTTGACTAATTGGTCAGTTATGGTCAAGCTCCAGCCTCTGACCAACAAGCAAGCTACCTCCTTTCTCTACCTTTTCTATTTACATCTATCTCTTAAAGTTGGCTGATCTCATATTCCCACCACTCAGGCAACCCCAACAGGCCACACACAGTATTTTCCAAACCGAACCTCTCTGAGATATTCCTACTCATATCTTTCCTGCAGCTGTTGACCTAGAACAGTTTAAATGGAACATTAATAGCATCAAGCTCGCTAGTCTTAGAGATTCTGAAGTAGCCTTTCCTCCATAGTCAATAAATAAAAAGCAGCAAAAAATTTGTGATTTATGCTTGTGTACATATATACATCTGTACTTGTCTTTCCGTGTTCTTGAATTTTATTCTTTTTCTAAGAACACATATAAAAATGCACACACACACACACACATTTTTAAGTTAAGCTTTAAAACTTTGCAGTGTCAATACTCAAATTTAATGTCTGTTGAAAGAAATCATTGAATAGACAGATATGTGATTGTAATTATTTTGTGTCTATTAATTACCACCCTGCTTTCTTACAGGGCATCATGAATAAACAAGAAGTGTATCACCGAAGGTCAACATTACCAGCTGGTAAACTGTTAAGACGTGTTAACTCATTTGAAAAAGATCAGGACCCTTATGAGGATTCAAATGACAAGTAAATGTTTCTCTACATTTTGTTGAATAATTGATGTGTGTGTGTGTGTGAGAGTGAGAGAGAGAGAGAGAGAGAGAGATAGATGACATATTTTATACAAGCATTTAGTATGATATGAGAATGACACATATTTTCACAAACCCACATGTACAATGAGCCAAACTACTTAAGTTTTACTTTGATAAATTTCTTTTTCAGACAGTAATGTGTGTGTGTGTGTGTGTGTGTGTGTGTATTAAAGGGCACTGAAGGTACATAATGTTTTAAAGATTCTTTGGTTGACATTTGCTATTCTTTATTAGATTTTTCATTTTGGGGCTTTGAAGAAGTAATGGTAAGTTTGTTTTTATAGTATAGAATATGTTGATCACTCTTGGGTCATGTGTGTTGATAAACAGAATAGTAATTTCTTCTATTTGTTTTCTTGATGTCTTTGGATGTATGACATTTAGTTTCATTGCATACGTAAGAAATACAGTTGAAGATAGAAAAATAGGTAATGGATGTATACTCAGGAGTTATTGCTGTAAAACACCATCTCTGAAAAACACCACTTTCTTTCATTTCTTTGTTTAAAAAATTAACACAAACACACATACAGACACGCTTACACACATATACATACATACATACATACACACACATATAGATTCAAAATGACAAAGAACATCTCAAATAACCACTCCCAAAACACCTTTCCAAAACCTAAGGAAATAAATTTTTTCAACTAACTCACATACATATGAAAGGTTTGCGTTGAGTTCTCTCACTGTTTTTGAACTTTTGCAATACAAATGCAGGTGTGTATGTGTCCACATTTGGGCAGTGGTTACCCTATAGTTGATGAGTTTTAACCTGAAATAAGCTGTTACACCACAGATGTTCTCAGACATCTGTTATCTATCTTACGGTCTACAAGCAAGGAATTGAAAACCTTATCCACTGGAACATCTTTCATACATATACATGCACATATGTATGCACATGCAGAAGCATACACACACATATATTCTCTCTCTTTCTCCCCCCTCTCTCTCCCTCACATGCACACACACACACACATTGCTTCTTTCTAAAAATCTTAGACAGAGATAGTCAACCATTCTACTTTTGGGACAGTTTAAAAGAAATGTACTGTTAAAAATGGGGAGAATCTTAGAGTATTTTTTAAAATTCATGCCTTTGTTTCTTTTTTTTTTTTTTTTTTTAGTCTAAAAAAATCATAGTCACCAGAAAACAGTCAAGATCACTCTGTTAGAAAGGAAAGGAAGGATGCTGATAATACTCAGTCAATACATGCACAAAATATGTAGCAAAACCACAAGTTGAGCAATCTAATTTAAATGTAACACTCCATTACAGTCAATTCAATAAACACACATAAATCATCTCCTAAAAATATTACATATTGTTGCTATATGTAGTACATTGAAGACTTACTTCCATGTCATGATTCAAGGAAAGATACACTCACCTTTATTCTCTCAGGAATTAATGCACTGGCAGTGCTAATATACTGAGAACAATCTGACTCAATAAGTTACCTCACTTCCCTACAATAATTTAGTTAAAAGTGTTCCTGCTTCGCCATTGTTTTATTGCAACACAAGTAAGTTTGGTAATTTTATCTGTACCTTTAATATTTATGTCTTAATAGTGAAATAACTCATAGAGACCACTCTTTAGAGCAGACTTTGGATGAAGCAAAAGAGGAAAAAGAAGAAAATGATTTTCAAGTTGGGTGAGTTTTTAATTTCTGAATTTTATCTAAGGTATCCTAATGATAGTGAATTGATTTACTGTTATAGTTTTATGTGATTGACTTTTCCTAACAACTAGCTACTATGGTCTCCTGAAATAGCTCATTTGAAATATAAGTATCTAGACAACTAGATAGTAAAACTGTTCCTTCTATTTAAAGGAAAAGGCTCTTTGTGTTCATTTAAGCATTATAAGAAGGGTGATTACACTGGTCTGCATTTGGGAATTTAAAAAAAATTTTATTCATAGATGTGATCTTACATATTCTTAGGTTGCTGATTTTAAATATCTAAACCATTTTGCTCTATCACATAAGAATTTTCAATAAAATATAAATTAATGATGTTAAAAAATGTGAATTTTTAATATATTATTACTTTATTAAAATGAAGCAAGTAATCATAGAAAAGCATATCGTTAGTTTTAAGAACACGTGTATTCCAACCAACATGAGATGAATCATGAATTAACATCAAATCAAATAAATGTTAAAAAAATATGCTCCTAATCGTTAGCTTACATATTGTTCCAAAAGAAGGAGGCCCTCTTTGAATTCTGTTTGTGCTGTGCATCTGGACCATCATGTTTCAATGACCAGCAGTAATCCGCCATCATGCTAACATTCCATTTTCCCTGCTATCGAGTTTCTACTCTCTTTGTTTCTCACTGGAGTTCCCACAATTCTTGGGAAAATAGTCAAGATGTGTAAAAAAGTGCATCCTGATGCTCATTCTAGACCCAAGTTGTTGGAAACTTCAAATTAGGTCTAGGATCATTTTTTCAAATTCTGGGGAGTAGCTGTTTCTCAAAAGATTTTGAACAATCTGCTTGAAGGAAAACAGGCATTCACCTTGACACTTGTTAATGCTTCCGCAAAATGCTTGTCTTTCATCAATTCCCAAATCTGAGGGCCAGCAAAGATTTCTGTCTTTAGCTTGCCTCATCTTATATGAGGAAATTTGACTCCAGGTACTTGAAAGCAGCTCCATTCTTGTTCAGAGCCTTCACAAAATTTTTCATAAGCCCTAATTTGATGTGGAGTGGTGACAGCAGAATTTTCTTGGGATCAACTAGTGGCACAGCTTTCATGTTGTGATTTCCAGGTTAGAAGCTGGTTCTTGGTGGCCACTCTTTTTGTTCATAGTGCTGGCTGTATGCTCTAGTATCCCAAAGACAAAGGAAACAAGGATATTTGGTGTGTCTCCCTTGAAGACTTAGCAGGAGAGCAATAACTTTTAAATCACCACAAATGAGAAAATTGTAAATATGGTACTTGACAGTTATTAGTGTCTTCGTGAGTTTCTGATATTTGGACACAATGACCAATTGGTACAGATGCAGCTGTATTGCCATTGTAGAGAAGAACAGCCTTTAAACTTCTGTTAGAAGAATCAATGAAGAGCCCCCTTTCATCTGCTTTGTATGACATCCCCATGTGTTCAATAAGGCCAGAAATATTTGAACAGAAAATGAAATAATCCTGTTTCTTAAAGAACTGAGTGAATTCTGCTTCATGATGGCAGTACCAAGCAAATGTTGTTCTAGGAGATAGGAGCTTTCAGTCTAGAGTCAAGTAACCATGCACTTTCTTTTGGAAGGCTAAGGTCTCTCACCAAGTCATTGAGTTCAACTTATTTGAAGAGTTTGGGATTGTCATTTGTTGCTGGTTCATAGTCTACTTCCATCTCATTAGTATTACTGGTATCAGAGTCTGATGAAATTTCCCATGTTTCTTGTGGCACAAGTACAGGAATATTATCTTAGTATGGAACATGCTTTATTGTTGATGGAATATTATGCGATCCTTGATCTTCTTGTTGAATCCATCTACTTAAATCATACAGAAATAGCAGTCATCATGGTGGTTCATACCATCAGTACTCCAAAAAGCATACATTTAAGTTTTCCAACTGACCGTATTTGGCGCTTGTTAATGCAACTTTTGCAAGCTTTGTGAGATGCAAATGGCTTGTCTTGGTCTCCCAGTTTGCAATAAAATACCATAAAAACCCATGTAATTTATGCACTTTTTCGCAAAAGTAAAAATAAACTTTAGTGGGTGGGTAAATTACATGAGTAGATAATTTCCAGAATTTTTTTTAGAAATTTTTTCATTGTAAATGATGTACAAAACAAACATTCATACTGGAAGTTGAGACATTTAATGTCAGAATAGGTTTTTTTTTTTTCAGAAAAAATAGATATAATGAAGTTGACTTTTATTTATGCTGGACAGTATAATGCCTACCTTTTCTGTATAAATTTACTAAAACCATTAAATGGTTAACTACTTTTTGAAGTCTAATGTACAGGCTAGTAATCACGGCCCTGGCCATATTTTACATATTTTCTCAGTTGAGTAAAGTGCCATTATTGGTAATTAAACTTAATTTGCAATACCTGTGCATATCTATCAGCTTTGTTTTGGTTGATAATTCTTATCAACAACTTTTCCTGTGATTGTGGTTAGAGAAGACATACAGCTATATGCTAGAGATTGGACATAATCTCATGTGGGCAAGAAATGTAAAATAAAGTTTATTATAAAGAAATCCACCATCTTTCCAACAACAACCTTGGGTACCTTTTTGAATTTCATATGATAAACACTCATGGACATGCTTATAAAATCAAAAAACAACACAACACCCATGACTTTCAGAAACATTTTTTCATGCTCAGAATTACTGAAGCATGGAATAAATTACCTGCATCTGTTGTTAGCTATCAAGACACTACTTCCTTCAAAACTTCCATGCTTCCTGAAATCCACCAACAGTACACCTGATGGCTTTTTTTTCTTTTGTTTTAGTTGTAGTGCACCTGAGCACAGTATATAACAATTTCCTTCATTATATCATATATACAGGCTCACAATTTGTAAAATAATACTTCGGTTATTTCTGGTTACATGGAGACACACAAACACAGTCTCATACAGGTACATGCATGCATGCACATACAAACACACACAGAGTCTCATACAGTTATGTATACATATAAATACGCAATTTCATACTGTTACGCCTACACAAACACACTAAAACACACAGTCTCATACTGTTACATGCATGCAAAAACACACAGAATCAGCATCATATTTTTCATTTATTTATTATTATAAATTATTATTATAACATCAAGGGAGGAGAAGGGTATACTGAGTGGCTAAAGCAACTGACTTTGTCAGGAGAAGGAAAGTATACTGGGCGAGTAAAACAGACTGACACATGTCAGTCCTACAAAACCGATTTTATTTATATAGACAACACAAACACTTTGTAATTTAATAGCTTTTAATGTGATACCTGTTTTAATGAAAATTTTATAAAATCTAATCATTAGTAAGTGAAATTATGCTAAATACAACTAAATTGAAAACCTTTTCCCCTTTTCTGAAAACTTTTGGATGTGAATTTAAAATGAGTAGAGGCTATTTTTAACAATTTTTATCTTGAAAATCACCTGCGTAAATTACACAGGTGTGCAAATTACATGAGGTTTTACAGTAAGCTAAATGACTGCACTTCAACAAAGGAGTAATATTACTCAAGGTATCTGAAGGGGTGAATTTATGCAGCCTCTAGATATATTCACAATCTGAAAATAAGGGAAAATGAATTAGATAGTTAAATATAAGGTAAGAGTAATATTTTTGTATAACTTGAGAACCTGATGTGCTAGAGATGAATGAAAAACACCATGAATCACTATTTGTCATATATATTTCAAAAAAGATACCATAGGCACAGGAGTGGCTGTGTGATAAATAGCTTGCTTACTAACCACACAGTTCCAGGTTCAGTCCCACTACATGGCACCTTCGGCAAGTGTCTTCCACTATAGCCTCAGGCCAACCAAAGCCTTGTAAGTGGATTTGGTAGACCGAAACTGAAAGAAGCCCATTGTGTATATATATATATATATATATATATATATATATATGTACATGTTTATATGTCTGTGTTTTTCCCCCACCATTGCTTGACAACCAATGTTGGTGTGTTTACATCCCTGTAACTTAGTGGTCCGGCAAAAGAATAAGCCCAGGGGTCAATTTATTCGACTAAAGGTGGTGCTCCAGCATGGCCTCAGTTAAATGACTGAAACAAATAAAAGACTAAAAGAATACAGTCAATAAAAAAAATCATGCAGATAGAGAAATATGTTCAGTGGGTGCAGACAATTACTGAAAATTAGTAAACAGAATATTTCGTTTTGGATGTGTAATGTTTAATTTACAAGAAAAGGTGATAAATAATTCTGAGAAAATGAGTATGTCTCAAAGATAACAGTTAATTTTTACAGGAATGGTGATAGGAACACATGTGAATTGATAATGCAAGCTATGTGAATGGATTGTAAAATTTACATGTGGTAGTGACCAAAAAAAACTTAAAAGTAGTTACCAGATTTAAGAATGTTAAGGCTCATAAGAATGACATCAAATGAAGCCATTCAGAGAAATTCAGCACTAAAGTCCCTTTATACCATATCACAACATTGATGAAGATTTGATGATCTGTTTAAAATTATTTTCAGTTTCTGTTTCGTTACTTCACATATGTGTCTCTCTTAAACAATATGTCTCATTATTAATAAACCTAATGTGTCATGTTTCTTAAATTTTAAAATTTATGTACATGTGTATATGGTTTAGTATCCATTCCTCATCAATGAATGAGAGTCTTTGATAGACACAAGACACTTCTTTATGTTGCCATGTAATAGGAAAGAACCCAAAATCACATGTGGCAAAACAAACTGGTTAACCACACAGCTACACATTTGCTTTAGTAGTGTGTGTGTGGTGATGGTGATGGTAATGATGGATCTCTTGTTTGCTAATGAGGATTCAGTTATTTGATCAACAGATTTATCTGTTCCTGAATTAACATGTAAGTGGTTGAGGTTTTCACCAACACATATGACAGTGTGTATGTAATAAGGTTGTACCCTTTGAAATGGAGTACAATGCACCCAACATGCTTCTTTCCAGTTTTCATCTACTTTCATAACTTTGCATAGATACAATGTATGTCTATGCAAAGCTATAGAAAATGACATTTGCTCAAGAAACCATACAGTGGGATTGTTGCATTCTATTTTTTAAACAAATGTTTTATTTTGATCAATTTTTTTTTCTTGGAGAAATAATAAAATATATTTTCCAATTTTGGTTTTTGTTTTAATAAATGAAATAGCATTAGTTTTTAAACTTGCATTGGTTTTTTTATTTCCTTATAACTTGAATTGTATTAAAAACATGGTAAGAACTTGCTTTTTGAAATATGTTATAGTTTTGATATTACAACTTTTAATATAAAGGAATAATTTTAAAATGGCTACAGAACAAATCATTTCAAGCTGTCAAAATGAATAGAAGGATTTAAATTCTTATAAATTTTATAATAAATCTACTAACAATTGGTATTTCACTTGCATGTAAATATGTAATGATAATAGCCTTAGTTTGTATAAGCAGTATAGGTTTTCTTAATATTTTTCATGCAGTTTAAATTGTATTATTTATTATACAATTTTACTATTATACTGTTTTTGAAGTAGATAATTTTTGGATTATTTTCAATTACCATATTTAGATGCATATGTATGGATCTATGTACACACATTTCCTGAATCTAAGGTTGAACTGAAAACCTTCAATTTTTAATGTAGTCTTCCAATTTTCTTATGCATTATAACATTGCTCTAGGACAGATGGGTGCTAAATGTAAATTCATTTTTGTTTGGTGTTATTTCTGAACATTATGTCTTGCTAATCTTTGAGATAAAAGGAAAGTACATTGCATATCCTACTAGACTGGTGTTGTTGATGATGTTATTTTGCAGGTTGTTTGTTTTGGGAGAAAGATATGGGTAAAAAATGAATTCAAGTGGGTTTCAGTTCTTGAGAAAAAGTGTATAAAGTGTTTGGTTTGTGGAGGTTTGCGGAGTGAGGTACAGATAGCTAGTCACTCTATTAAGTGGTACACAATTCAGAGATTCAGAAGACCTTTGTGGTGGCAGTGACAGCAGCAGTGGCAACAACAACAACATTGGTCGTACCCGGACCTCAAGTACTGGCTCTACAAGATCAACCGAACCCCATAGACAGAACCTGCAGAAATTGCGGAGTGGGAGAGGAGACAGCAGAGCATGTCATCTACGACTGCCCATGGATCCATTGCCCGCCGCAAATGCCCCCCCCCCCCCCCCGGACACTCTGGCCAGTGACCCTCTCCTTGTCCGTCGGATCTGGGAAAAGTGGACTTCCGCTCCCGACCTGCCAGATGTCTCCCAACCCACAGAACAGACACAGTGAAATCACCCTTACCTGTCTTGTTGTTTAACAACAACAACAACAGAAGGGTGATACAGCATGCCTTCAGGTTAATGTCTGTGTGTGTTTACGAGAGAAAGATTGTTTAAAGGCAGATTGCCATTTTTAATGCTTTACAGAATGTTCATATGTGCTTTTGGCAGTTGCACAAGTTTGTGCTTTGTTAAACATTTTGTTGCCTTTAAAAGAGTTCTTAGGTTATAGATATATGATTGCCATGAAAGAATGTATTTATAGAGATTTAGTGGTGTATTAGGTAGTCAGAGTATGTGAAAGAATACTTAAGATCAGATTAGTGCTTCATCATGGGTTAGCAACCATTATCTTGGCCTATGCCCCTCAGCTGAGGCTACCTGATTGACAGAAAACCGATTCTGTGACACCCTCTTTTCAGACTACCTCATTGACAAATGACAGGGAGCTTCAAGAAATGCCCCTCCCCTCAGAATTGACTAACTTCCACCCTTGAAAATTGTTGTTCCTTGTGCCAAAATTTGAAACAATTATTAAACAAGCAAGGAGAATTGTTAGAGCATAGGTAAAATTGCTGTGTAGCATCCCCAACTCCCCAGCCCTTCACATTCTTGATTTGAAATCTCACCAAGGCGAGATTTCAATCTCTACCTTACCTTCCATCGTTTTTGTGGTTGATTGACATCATCAACTGACTTCCTTCCACAAAATTTGCTCACTTGTGTTTAAATTGGAAGCCATTATTATCTTTATTATTATTATTATTATTATTATTATTATCATTATTATTATCATCATCATTGCCTTTGCACAGCTTCTAACGCTGGAGATGTACTACACTGCCAGCTGTTCACTACCAATGAACTAAGGTAACACCTCTTATTTTTCAAGCACCTTCCAGAGTATTCGAGCAGTTCCAAACAGTGCTGTTTTCTGCAAGTGCTCCACCCTTATTTGTTCCATGTACTTCTCGAGATTTTTGCTCACTGTTCCCAGGGCTCCAACAGTTACTGGTACTACTGCTACCTTTTTCATCGACCACAACTGCTTAACTTTCCAAGCTAACCTGTCATATCTCTCAACTTTTCTTTCTTCCTTATTGCATACCTTGTTGTCAGCTGAGCATGCTATATCTATGATCCAGCATAGTTTGTTTTCTTTCTCAATTAAGATTATGTCTGGCTTCCTGTTCTCTATCTCATGGTCAGACTGAATCATAAAATCCCATAGGATCTTTGCATTTCTATTTTCGATGATGCCTTCAGGTTTGTGGTCGTACCAATTTTTTGCTCTGTCAAGTCCATACTTGTTGCAGGGTGTCCAATGGACAAGCCTGGCTATATTGTCGTGGCATCTCTTATATTCCTTCTGGGCTAGTGGCTGGTAATATGCCATACAGTTTCACTGTTTTGTCCACAGATTTCTGCTATGTTGTCTATTCTGTATTTTATATAGTTTGTTCTTAGTGCTTGCTCTTGGACAGCACAGATTAGAGCCTCTGTTTCCAGTTTTAAATCACTTTTAGTCATCCACAGCCATCTTTTTTCTCTGTCTGTCTATCTTCAACATCCCTATGAAATTGACTATGCTTTCTTTTCTTTACCCACCTATTTTCAGTTTCATTCATTTTCAATTTCTTGTATAGTGCTTTATCTTTGCAATCTTTCATCCTACACAAGCTTGACCTTCCTACTCCTAATAATAGCAGTTCTGTGGCATTCTTTACATACCATGCTATGTTGTTTTCTTCTGCTCTAATGCTGTGTTCACATTCAGTAAGTCCTCTTCCCCCTCTTTTTCTTGGTACATACAGTCTGTCTGTGTCACTTTTTGGGTGGAGTAACCCATATCTAGTTAGCAACTCCCTTGTCTTTCTGTCTAAGCTGTTTAGTTCGTCTACTGTCCATGTGATTACCCCTGCTCCATATCTAAGGAGCCCAAGTGTTGATAGCTTCAATCTTATTCCATCCATTTAATTTCAACCTAAGGATCAGTCTCAGTCCGCACAAGTACTCCACCTTAAATTTTTCAGTCATTTCTTTCTCCATCAATTTATCCATTTCCAGTATCCCCAAGTACTTATAGCCTGTCTTTTCTATCTGCTTGATAACCTCCCCCAATGGTATCATTAGCCCATCCATACATTTGATTTTGCCTCTCTTCAAGACACCACACTTTCTCAGTCCAAACTCCATTCTGATATCAGCACTGAAGGTATATGCTGTATCAGCAAGGGAACTGACTTGGGCTTCATCTTTACCATAAAGTTTGAGGTCATCTATGAATAACAAATGGTTGACTTTTTGCTGGCGGCTTTTGAATACATACCCAGCTTTTGCTTTCCTCAGAATCAGTGTTAGTGGTATCAAGCACAGTACAAAGATCAGTGGGGACAGGCAGTCCCCTTGGAAGATGCCCCTCCAAATTTCTACTGTCCCTAAACTTCTTCCGCATGCTGTCAGGTCCGTCCTCCAATTCGCCATATTTTTACCAAGCAGTCACTCAACATTTGATGCAATACCAAATAGGTTCATACACTCCAAATCCAAATATGTGGGATCATATCATATGCCTTACGATAGTCGATCCATGACATGGCTAAGTTACTTTTCCTCCTCTTGCAGTCTCTAAGTACAGTTTTGTCTATCCTTGGTACCTCTGCACTTATGCTTGGAACCCTTCTGCCCATGTGGCAGGACTCCATCTTTTTCCAGACATTCATACATTGACTCTGCGAGTATTCCACTCAATAACTTCCACATAAGTGGCAAACAGGATATCGGCCTGTAATTGTTTATCGTATTGCCTTTTTCAATGTTTTTCAGGCACAACACTGTCCTACCCAATGTCAACCACTCTGGTGTTCCTTGGTCGGTATTTATCAAGGTGTTGAGTTGTGCAGCTCTTTGTGCATGACATTCACCAAATCTTTTGTTCCAGTAGCCTTGAACTCCATCTGGTCCCAGGGCCTTCCAGTTGCTCGTTTTTTGCTGATTTCCTTCACTTCCTTAACTGAAATGACTAGTTCTGCCTGTTTTGGACAGACTACTGTTTGTTTCAGTTCTTGCAACCATTCAACATCCTTCTTATGCACCTTGGCTTTGCTCCAGATGTCACTCCAAAACTTTTGACTTTCAATGTTATCTGGTATCAACTTTTCACCTCTTTATAGAATCTCTTCTGATCTACTCTGAATGACCTATTCTGATGGTAACCCTTCATTCTTTGGTCATATCTTACCACCTTTGCTTTCTTTGCAATGAGGCACTGTTTCAGTTCCTCCACTACTACTTTCAGGCCCTTTCTTACAATATTATACTTCCTTTACAGCACCCTGTATTTTTGTTTGCTTTTAAGCTCCCCTTGCTCTTTTTGGTCTAATACAGAGATTTCCTTCAAGAGCATGTCTAACCCTACCTGGATTCTTCTTTTCCACCATGGATCTTTTCTTTTGTCACTCCCATTATGTTTCTTTTTCTTGACATCAACACCCACGTTTCTGCTACAACAATACTTACTGCCTTGATCAAATTATTTGTTTCTGTGATGTTTGTTCTGATGTATTTCAGAATTTCATTTCGATTCTTGGTGCAATTTCTATCAATCAACCTTTTTAAGGTTGCAAATAATGTCGCTATCGTTCTCCTGTAGTCTTGCTTTTATTCTGTCATAGATTGCCATTTGTTCATCTGTCATGTCGCCATTAGTTTTATTGTCATCTTTTAGATCATCTATATGTCTCTCATCAAGTAAACTACCACTGCTCCTTTCCTGTGCTATGGATTACACTTATTAGTAAGAGCTGTATTTTCATTGTTATCTCTGCTGTGAACCAACAATTTTTCCCTATTGCTCTAGCTTCATCACAAAGTCTCTGTTCTGTGAGTTGAAACAATCCCTTTTCTCTCCTATGATCATACATATGTTGTTGGTAACCCCTAATTTGAGCACCATTTACATCTACCGGGCTGCTCAGTTAGTAACACTCCATGACCACAGCATTAATTTGCTTGCGCCATCTATGTCATGTGTGGTGATCTATTTCTGGATATCGACAGGCTGGAGCTGGACCAGAATCTCTTAGCCTACCGGGTGTAACACTGTCACCATCATTGGCTTCAGTTTCATTACTCACAATATTTTGTTTTTTCATTGTCACTCATATGAGTTCGCGATTATCAGGTTGTGCAATTACCAGTGTTTTTATAGTGACACCATCACTAGATGTATCATTAATCAGCTCATGAGGAGGAGGAGGCTCCACCCATTTCCTTTCATTATTATTATTATTATTATTATCATCACTGTTATCACCTATATTATTGTTTTTATGTGTAGTAGCAGCAGTGGTTGCTACACCGGCAACAGTAGAATGGGTGGGGGTAGTGGTAGTGGTATTATTATTATTATTATTATTATTATTATTATTATTATTATCATTATTATTATTATTAGTGAAGGTGCATGGCTCAGTGATTAGAGCATCGGGCTCACAATCATGAGGTACTGAGTTTGATTCCCAGACTGGGTTGTGTGTTGTGTTCTTGAGCAAACATTTTATTTCATGTTGCTCCATTTCATTCAGCTGTAGAAATGAGTTGCAACGTCACTGATGCCAAGCTATTTTGGCCTTTGCCTTTCCCTTGGATAACATCAGTGGCATGGAGACCAGAGGCTGGTATGCTTGGGTGACTGCTGATCTTCCATAAACAACCTTGTCCAGACTTGTGCCTTGGAGGGTAACTTTCTAGGTGCAATCCCATGGTCATTCTTGACTGATGGGTATCTTATTATTACAATTTAGCAGCAAGCTGGGGGAATCATTCACACATTGGGCAGGGCGCTTGGTGATATTTCATCCATCTTTACATTCTGAATTCAAATTGCGCCGAGATTGACTTTGCCTTTCATATTTTGGGGGTTGATAAATTGAGTACTAGTGAGATACTGGGGTTAATTTATTTGACTATTCTCTTCTCCCAAAATTGCAGCCTTTGTCCTTCAGTAAAAAAGATTATTCTTATTATTTAGGTGGCGAGCTGGCCAAAAAAAAAAGAGAAAAAAAGCGTTTTTAATTAAAAAAAAAAGAAAAGCTAAATATGTGACCAGGATAAAGGCCTGTGGTTCTTCTGGAGAACAACTGATAATCCTATACAAAGTACAATTTTGCTTCATAAAGGAGTACTGTTTAGACATACAAGCTTATCTTCCACAACATACACATTCTAGAGTATATTCACACATTTACATACACACATGTAAATGCCACAACTTTCACTCATCAACACACTACAAACATTTGCATACCATCACTATCTCCCTCTCTCTCTCTCTCTATTACTTCTATCATTGCACTTAAGGTTTCTGCCCCTCTACCTATTGTTTCTTCTGTTGATTCTTGTTTACAAATGATCTCTCCTACATTTTTAGAATCCCTCATCTTACATATGCCAATGCCAATGTTTTCTCCACAACTACTGCTCTAAAAGTTCAAATAAATATTTATCCATTTTTTTTTTTCTACTTCCCAGTTAATTATGGCATGAAAAGGCTATATCCACCACCATTCTTTCTCATATTAAGTAAGCTATCTTAAAAATCCTAAGGATATATATATTTAAATGTAGTATAAATAGATCTCTATTTATACTACATTTAAATATACAATAGTACAGAAATTGTACAAGAATGCAATTCTGCTCCAGAAATAACTCCAATACATAGTTATTTAATTTCCATTTATTTTTGTTTTTAATTTTTAGATTCAGAAGAGGCCTTGCTATAAAAATGGACAATATGTTTGAAGGACTAATCCAGCAACAAAGTAATTTGGTTCAACACGTCCAGAATATGATGGTTAAGAGTGACTTGGAAAATGCATCTGATGTAAAACTGTAAATGAGAATTTCAATATTTTAGTGGCATTATTTTGGATGTACAGATGTATACATTGTTTCCTTTATTGTTAGTTTCATGGAAAAAAGCTGTTAAAATAGGACTATCATTGATACTATTTTTTCTTTAATGCATATTTGCTGGTTTTGTAGAAAAATTGGATATTAGGACATTTTTATCACTACATATATTCAATATAAACACAAAAGTCATAAACTAATAATGTATGTGTGTGTCCTCACTCTCTCTCACTCTCTCTCTCTCTCTCTCACACACACACACACACACACACACACATATGCACACTTTAAAGTGGTTGGTATTAAGTAAGAGCACCTAACCATGGAAACCAAACCCAAATGAAACTTATGAGTGAGATTTGGTCCTCCAACCCATTTTAGATAGCAGCAATGATCTATCCAACAAATGCCAAAAGGAAAGCAGACAAAATGATTTTATGTCTGTTTATCTGTTTATCTGTCTATTATATATATATTCCTGTCTATTATATATATATATATTCCACGTAAACCTGCCAGAGGGAGTGTTTGTCCAGGATAGGACTACACAGCCACAACAGGAAATGTATTAGGACATGAAATGTAAAAGCCGGACTAGATTATTTTATGCGCAACTTCATTGTCTCCCGAGACAAAAAGGATGCCAACAACAACAACAATATATATATATATATATATATATATAAATTAATAATAGAAGGGTAAAATTTATTAATTAAATTAATTAATTAATTAATCAATTAATTGATTAACAATTTTACCAAGTAGATCGGTAAAATAACCTTTATAGGTAAAATTATCCACATAATTAAAATTTGGGTTTAGCTAATTGCTTCACCACATACTGAAATTAGAAAAAGGAGTTAAAAATTCCTTTTCTACTACTATAAGAATCTCCTGGTCGTGTTGATTCATTGTTTTTCTCTTTGCCTTAGTAAAAAAGTATGTTTACCGTCATGGAGATTCTTATAGTAGTAGAAAAGGAATTTTTAACTCCTTTTTCTAATTTCGGTATGTAGTGAAGCAGTTAGCTGAACCCTAATTACAATTATATATATATATATATATATATATATATATATATATATCCCTTCTAACCCAAATTAGAAATATCAATTATTTTACATATGGATTTTGAAGCACAGTTTTGAAGATACTTTTATGCTTTCAGTATAATTTTAATCAACAATATGGGATAGACTTACTTAGATATTAAGTAGTTTGCTTTGATTTACTCTACTTCTAACATAGCTCCTCTAGAAAATTGCATCATTCCAAAATAGCTGGAAATAAAAGACATAATAAATTAGAATGTATTTTGTTTTTGTTTTTCATGTTTTCTAGAGAATAATTCTTAATGTTTATTTTAACTTACTTTTTTTCACTTTAGACCAATTTTATTTTATGCTATACTCAATTTTTTTATTTCATTGTGTACTCAACTAATGTAATCTATTAAATTTCTCATTCATTTTTGTTAGTTATGAATTTTATCTTAGTTTTTTGAATTTTTACTTATGATTTTATTTCATTTATTGTCATATCTCTCATGTTCAAAAAGCTTTGTGTTGTGCCAAAAATGCAATATCTATTTGAAATCAATTTCCAGTAAATCATCTCTTTCTTTATCTAACACATTCTGAATATCAATTTTGACATAGCTTCAAAAATATCTGCAGATGTTTCATATGTCAATTAAATTTAATATATTATTGGTTAAATTACGACTGAGTACTAAATGCATGTTTAAACAAAGAAGGTGCAAATAAAATGTATACTTATAAGAGAGAGAAAGGCGGTGATCTGACAGAATTTTTAGCATGTTGCATGAAATGCTTAGCAGTATCTCTTCCCAATTTTACATTCTGAGTTTAAATATCACCAAAGTTGACTTGGCCATTCATCCCTTCAGGGTTGGAGGTTGACATAACCAATTGCCTCCACTCTCAAAATTTCAAGCACTGTACCTCTAGTAGAGAGAACTTATAAGATAGAGAATAAAATATGAAAAAAGAAATTTTCAATTCTTAAGTATTTATGCATTACATTCATATAACTGCACAAGAAATTGTAAATTTCCTAGTCTGCATCCAAAATTGCACCAAATTACTATATGATGGTGTGTGTGCATGTGTATTTAACATGAATGGTTTAGTTTTTTTATTTCTTTATTGCCCACAAGGGGCTAAACATAGAGAGGACAAACAAGGACAGACAAAGGGATTAAGTCAATTACATTGATCCCAGTGTTTAACTGGTGCTTATTTAATCGATCCCAAAAGGATGAAAGGCAAAGTCAATTTTGGCGGAATTTGAACTCAGAATGTAACAGCAGATAAAATACCACTATACATTTCGCCTGGCTTGCTAACGTTTCTGCCAGTTTGCTGCCTTATTTAGTTTTTTTTTTTTTTAGAGATATAAATGATATTAAGCATTAATTATACCAAGTAAACTTTTAAAAAGTATATATCAACCCACTAATGGAACATTAACTGTAATTGCTAGGAAACTATTTCTTTCTCAAATTAGATATAAATATTTGACTACTCTTACCTGAACTTAGTAATGTCCTCAGCATCTTGTTCACATATAATTTTCCAGATGATTATTTGCATCTTTAGAGATAACCATTTTAAAATATTTACACCTTTTTTTACATCACTATTTTAAAATATTTAGCTTCATCACTGATCATGATCAAATGGCAATGTTCCTTCATATGTACGTAGGGTAGGACTGGATTCAAACTAGGGTTCTTTATATGTAAACTAAAATGCATAATATTCTCTTCTTTGACTAGTTTCAGTCATTTGACTACAGCCATAATGCATAATTCATTCAAAATTTTTAGTCATTCATATTAATTCTGGTATTTATTTCAGTCTTGTACTTCTTTTATTAAAGTCTGTTGCTTCAATAACTAAGGTGTGCATTTGTCATAAAAGTTTACTGACATAAACTTAACTCCAGTTTATGTCAATAAGTATAATAACTTATTGACATAAATACACATGAAGTTTCTGCACAGTTTCTGCCCACCGAGTTTCATTCATACAGCCATTGATTAGCCTGAAGCTATAGTAGAAGAACCTTAATCAAGGTGGCCACTTTGTTTGTCTGTCTACCTTATATGTATGTATGTATGTATCCATCCATCAATCAATCAATCAATCATCATCATCATGTTATTTTTTTCCATGCTTGCAGAGGTAGAACAAATCATCTCCAACACAGCATCCAATCACTTGTTACATTCCTTTTTCATCACCTTTGCAAGGTTCAGCTTTCTGAAATCAGCTTTCACCAGTTCTATTCACTTCTTCCTTGGTTTTCCTATTTCACTGGGTCTTTCCACATGAATCTCCTAGCATTTCTTCATATGAATATTCTAGTGATTATATTTTTTTAGTGCTCTGAGGGCTAACTACTCTTATATGTCTACCACAAGCATAGTATTTATTCATTGTCATTTTACCTGACTCCACTATTCCTATTCACACCCATAAATCACTGAGTACCTTTCAAGAAATTTTCACCTATTTGTTTTTTTTTTTCATATTGAGTATGGCCATTCCCTGTGAGTTTTGGAGTCCTGTCAACTCTTTTTACTTACAACAACCTCAGTCTTCTCTAAGTTTACTGAGAAGCCTTTTGATTCTAGGGTTTTGTTTCCAGAACTGAAATTTCTTCTTTAAATCTTCCACTATCTTTGCTTTATTGACAGGTCATCAGCATTTATAAGTTCCCATGAGCAACTTGTCTTAAAGTCCACTCTTAGGACTTGGAAGGTTGTGTGTGTGTGTGTGTGTGTGTGTGTGTGTGTGTATGTATATATGTATGTATGTATGTATATGTGGGAGGGGGAGTTTGACTGGGGGCTTTTGCTACTGCTACCTACTGTTGCTTCCTGAGTAAGAGAGGGAGAGAGAGTTTACAGAGAGATAAAAGAGAGGATGAAGATTCTCTTTAAGGGGAGAGAACCACTTTTGGTTTATAAAGTTTTTTATCATTATTATAAGATAGCATTTGAAATAACATTTCCATATAATCTCCCTTTTTTCCTTTCTTTTTAGGTGTCCTAGGAGTTGTAGATAGCACCATTTTGCTCTTCTTATGAGCTCCTCAATACAGCATAAATTGAGATTATGAAATTAGTTATATATATATACATGTGTGTGTGTACATATATATATATATATATATATCATCATCATCATCATCATCATCGTTTAACATCCGTTCTCCATGCTAGCATGGGTTGGACGGTTCGACCGGGGATCTGGGAAGCCAGAAGGCTGCACCAGGCTCCAGTCTTATCTGGCAATGTTTCTACAGCTGGATGCCCTTCCTAACGCCAACCACTCCGTGAGTGTAGTGGGTGCTTATTACGTGCCACCTGCACAGGTGCCAGGCGATATATATATATATATATATATATATATATATATATATATATATATATATATATATATATATATAAAATGGATGTTAGATGGAGAATATGATGTTGATTTATATATATATAGAAGTAGATAAATGGTACAACAAGGCACAGATATATATATAAATCAATATCATATTCTCCATCTAACATCCATTTTCCATGCTGGCATGAGTTGGACAGTTTGACAGGAGTTTGTCTATTTTGGCATGATTTCTACAGCCCTTCCTAACACAAACCACTTTATAGAGTGTGCTGGGTGCTTTTTATGTGGCATTGGCACAAGTGTATTTTACATGGCACTGGCATGTATTCATCATAAACCTTTATTATTATTTTCCCTCTATTCTGTCTTATTGTGTCTATTTCAGCACCATGCCATCATGGTGCTGTCTCTCTTTTAATTCCTAGTGCATGTTTGTTAGTTTGCGGTTGGCCCACCCCCTCCATGTTAGCCACTCTGACAAACGATCACACTCATATGGTGCTCTTTGTACCCCGCTAGCACGGATGCCAGTCATCGAATTTGATTTTGATTTCACTTGCCTCAACAGGTCTTCTCAAGCAGAGTTGGTACTACTAGCGAAGACTGGACCCAGTGTGTGCACACGCGCAGTCGTGCGTCCGCGCTAGCTAGTCTTAAGTAGTCGATCCTACAACGACTTGCGCATATGCAAATGAGTTGTGTTGTAGGTTGGAAGACAACCAATGGGTCTAATTAATGATCAAGACAAGGGTGGTGGAGAGGGGGGTTTAGTGTAAATAAACAAACAAGAAAACATCAAAACAAACCAAAAAAAACAAAACCCTTCATGGAATGCTGTAATATGCTCTCCTCTCTCGCTCAGACATTCTTACACACGGATACACACGTGTAATGAACTGTTACCAAAATATCTCCATCTTATCAAATCCATCAATCGATATCAACTTTCCATTCCTTATCATCTTAAGGATATTTTGTTTCTTCTCTCTTTCTCACATATATATATATATGTGTATATATATATGTGTATATATATATATATATATATATCATCATCATCATCATCATTGTTTAACGTCCGTTTTCCGCGCTAGCACGAGTTGGACGGTTTCGACCGGGGTCTGGGGAGCCAGGGGCTGCCCCAGGCTCCAGTCTGGTCTGGCAGTGTTTCTACAGCTGGATGCCCTTCCTAACGCCAACCACTCCGCGAGTGTAGTGAGTGCTTTTTACGTGCCACCTGCACAGGTGCCAGAGGGGTCTGGCATCGGCCACGTTCGGATGGTGCTTTTTATGTGGGAGGGGTGCAGGAATATAGGGGAGCACCAGTGGGGACGGGTGTTCGGAGAAACGATATCGGCCATGTTCGGATGGTGCTTTTTATGTGGGGGAGGGGTGCAGGAATATAGGGGAGCACCAGTGGGGAGGGGTGTTCGGAGAAACGATGACAGGTTCTAGACAAGTAGAACGTAGGATATCACGAGAGGGGTAATGCATGGTGAAATAGCGTATTGAAGAGGGGGGTTCGAAGAGTAGACACCTATAATGGTGGTGGGAGAAGCGACATCCAGTATAGATGGAGCAAAAATATAGAGATATCCGGTATTGGTGGTGGGGGTGGGCAAGGGCGGGTGCACCGCGAATACGCGAAGGTTGATAGACGAGAGAGCGAGGACTTGGACGGGCAAAATTAATAAAGGGATATTGAGGGGGGACGGTGGAGAAATGGAGAAATGATGAGAGGAGTTAGGGAATACGATGACAACTGTTTAAGCGAATTAGTAGTTAGTAAGTAGAGAAAATAGATAGATAAAAATAGATAGATAAAAACATGTTTTGAGTGTTTAGATGCGAATGCAGTATGATTGGTCGAGAAGTGAAAATAAGTTTATATATATATATATATATATATATATATATATATATATATAAATAGATGAGTGTATTTTACCTTGTTAACAATTAACACGGATAAATGAATGAATAGTTACCAGGGCAGCAAAAATCTCACAAGTAAAGATGTTGTAACTCCTTGTTTATAAAGGTTGAAACTTCGTGTTTACGTTGAATATTTGAATGATATGAATAAAAAATGGAGTTAACGCAGGTTTAAACAAGTATTTTTACTTTCTACATATGTTTCAAAAATTCTACTGATACTTATTCAAAAGAATAAAAGGTATAAACAATGCAATCTTCTCTTCGGGAAAGTGAAAAAACGAAACTTGTCAATACGACATTTTAGCAAAAAATGATGGATTCGTATAGCGATAGACAGAAAGCTATTAATATTGTTTAAAAAAACGTTATATGATATAACGTCATAAGTAGCTAACAGAAAGAGTAGGGATATTAATAGTGAATGTTAAATATAAAGGAAATTAAAGTCTAAACTATATATAATGATAGAGACTACTTATATGCACTAAAAGTATGTTTCTGCCAATGCTTACATCTGTATGCTCGTTCTATAACCGTGTTTACTAGAGTATTTTTAGAAAAAATAATGAAAAATAGCTCAGAATTGCAGAGAAGACAGAATTTCTTGCCTTTGTCATATGGTATCGAAATTGAGAGGATCAACCATTCTAAATGAAATTGTTCATTATGGTCTTTTAAATCCCAAATCAGTTTGCTGAGACCGGTACTATTCCGTTTATTTCTATCCCTAAATGTTGAGTAATGGATAGAAATTCTCTTAGATAACTCTAACGATGTGCTTCCAATGTAAAATCGTACTTTATATACCAGTGTATACACTGGTACTCGTAATAAAGTACGATTTTACATTGGAAGCACATCGTTAGAGTTATCTAAGAGAATTTCTATCCATTACTCAACATTTAGGGATAGAAATAAACGGAATAGTACCAGTCTCAGCAAACTGATTTGGGATTTAAAAGACCATAATGAACAATTTCATTTAGAATGGTTGATCCTCTCAATTTCGATACCATATGACAAAGGCAAGAAATTCTGTCTTCTCTGCAATTCTGAGCTATTTTTCATTATTTTTTCTAAAATTACTCTAGTAAACACGGTTATAGAACGAGCATACAGATGTAAGCATTGGCAGAAACATACTTTTAGTGCATATAAGTAGTCTCTATCATTATATATAGTTTAGACTTTAATTTCCTTTATATTTAACATTCACTATTAATATCCCAACTCTTTCTGTTAGCTACTTATGACATTATATCATATAACGTTTTTTTAAACAATATTAATAGCGTTCTGTCTATCGCTATACGAATCCATCATTTTTTGCTAAAATGTCGTATTGACAAGTTTCGTTTTTTCACTTTCCCGAAGAGAAGATTGCATTGTTTATACCTTTTATTCTTTTGAATAAGTATCAGTGGAATTTTTGAAACATATGTAGAAAGTAAAAATACTTGTTTAAACCTGCGTTAACTCCATTTTTTATTCATATATATATATATATATATATATATATATATATATATATACTAGCAGCATAGCCTGGCGTTGCCTGGGTATGTAAGAAACTTTGTCGATAAGCAATGCCCTTTACCTTTTTACCCTTTTTTGTACTCATTGAACCGTTATTTTGTAAAATGAAGCCTAAAAGGCATTAAGGCATTCAAAGCACCGTTCCCTTGCATGCATTTTCTGGTTTTGTTTAACACACTCAACCCAGTTGAGTTTGAGTTTGGGTTGGGAGTTTGACAGGCAGAGGTGATAAGGTTGCACATGTTGGCCCTTTTGACACCCCTGCCCCCGAACCCAAGTTGGGTTCGGACCACAGCTAAGCCCTACCTAATCCTAACTTAAGTCTAGTGAAAGGGGGCTTGGGAGCCTCTAGTAGGCAACGACTAATCCCGATCTAGTACTTTCCCTCTAGGGAACAAAGGCGTATGTGTAGGTTGCAACGTCTTCTCTTCACTCCAATACTTCTGTGTATACGACGTTCCTAGCTGTCCCTTTGGGCGAAAACATGAAAACATCATTGCGCCTCCCAACGCTTGAACAGCCCACGTAGAGTTGACCATGGGCAAAGCACTGTTCGCCCAAATGTAACCCAGCAACTTGTAGCATTTGGCCTTGGGATTTATTGATGGACATTGTGAAGCAGAGTTTAACAGGAAACTGAGAAGTGGATAAAAGCGGCTTATAATAAACCAAGAGTTTGCAAGTAGCGTCTGAGGACCCTTAGGGTATGTCAAAAATTTAAGGTAAAACGTTTGGGGTGGTAGTTATAAAGAAAGTTTAAACAAAAAAAAGTATTCAAATAACTTGCAGCTGCAGCAGCGATTAGCAGAAGTATGCCAAGGTTATGTTGTCTGGTCATGTTTTGTCTCGTTGACTGCTTAAAGTGGCTGTGTTGGGGGTAAAGTCTCGGAGGTAAGTTCTTCCTGGTAGGAATTGGTTCACCAAAACTTAGGTTAGTCTGAAGGTTTCAATGTAATATTTGGTTTGTATGTGGGATACTTTGAAGATTAAGTCTAGATTTCCTCCTGTGGGTTGAATTATCGATAGCTGTTTGATAGTTATTTGGGGGAGTAAGAGTTAAAGAAGGTCGAGTTGCATCCCCTAGACCGTCTGTGGTTTGTGTTTAATATACAGTAATAAAGTATCCTATTGGAATAAAAAGGGCCATATAGCTCCTTGGAGCAGACATGATGCTCGCTGTGAATTTTTAAAAAAATTCCTGCCAATTTGTTAAAGATATTGTCAAAAATATGTCATCTTGAATTTCGAGATTTCCCAAAATGGCATGATTTTATCGATTTTTTCTGGTGGTAAGGTATTGCATGGAAAACTAACATCAGAATTAAGTTTCTTAGGGTAACAATAAGTATCACCATGAGTTTGGTGAAAATTGATTGCAAGTTTCGAAAACTACAACAGAAAATGTGTTGCATATGAAAAGCTTAGATTCTCGACCCCATGTCGAATTTATCGATTTTTTTCAGAACTGGGGGAACTTTTCAAAATTTTCGCTGCGTTAGTTTTGAATTATGACATTGGGCTATGTGTGTGTCAAGTTTCATCACAATCGGTTGAAAGCCGTGGTCAGGGTGAGGGTACAACCTGACAGACACACAGACAGACAAACTGCCTTTTATATAGAGAGAGATATGTATATATATATATATATATATATATACACATACATACACTACACACACATACATATATACATACACACACATACGCACATATATACACACACACATATATATACTCACATACACACACATATACACATACGCACACACATATATATATACATATACATATATATATATGTATATATATATATATATATATATATATATATATATATATATATATATATATATATGTATATATACCTGAATGATGTACCTACTATGGATGCTGTCCAAAAACTAAAAACTAAATATATCACACACATTTTATTTGATTTGTTTAAAAAAATCATATACATTGTTCTAAGAAATAATTTATTTACTTTCTTTAAAAAACTCTTTTGTTTTATTCTGTAAAATCAACTCATTTGCATACGCGCAAGTCGTTGTAGGATCGACTACTTACGACTAGCGCACACCGGGTCCTGTCTTCGCTAGTAGTACCGCAGAGTTTTGTGTCCCAAGAAGGAAAAGTATGCATAAGTGAACTGGCTACATCCCAGGTAGAAGCCACGGGTTATGGTCTCGCTTGTCCTGCTGGGTCTTCTCATGCACAGCATACTTCCAAAGGTCTCGGTCACTAGTCATTTCCTTGATGAGCCCTAATGTTCAAAGGTCGTGCTTCACCACCTCGTCCTAGGGTTCCCTCAACTGCTAGGGTGTGGCACTTTTTCACACAACTATCTTCATCCATTCTCGCCATATGATCATACCAGCGCAAATGTCTCTCTTGCACACTACAACTGATGCTTCTTAGGTCCAACTTTTCTCTCAAGGAACTTACACTCTGTTGAGTATGAACATTACACATCCATCGGAGCATACTGGCTTCATTTCTTGTGAGCTTACGCATATCCTCAGCAGTCATGGCCCATGTTTCACTGCCATGTAGCATGGCTGTTCGTACACATGCGTCATACTGTCTGCCTTTTACTTCTGAGTGAGAGGCCTTTTGTCACCAGTAGAGGTAAGAGCTCTCTGAACTTTATCTTACTCTAGCAGTTACATTTTCAGCACACCTACCTCCGCTACTGACTTGGTCACCTAGGTAACGGAAGCTATCAACTATTTCTAGTTTTTCTCCCTGGAATATGGTGGAAGTTGGTCTCTGCGCATTTTTAGTGTTTATTGCTCCTGAGCATCAGTATTGTATTTTTACTTCATACCTTGCAAACCTCTCCTGTCTAGCCCATTTATCACTTATTCATTTAGCTGTCTAGCAACTTATCTATTACCTCCCCTTAACTGTTTTTTCTTCTATTGATTTTCTATATCTCAAGCATGACTTCTTTTATGATTCTTCTGTATCTCTCTCTCTTTCTATGTATTGTTATCTCATCTACAATAAATTTTTTATGGTTTATTTATCTCCTTGCATGAAAGTATATCTGTTAACTTATTCACTTATGATAATAATAATTTTTATTTTTATTTACTTTAATTTTGAATTATACTATAAGAACCTCACATTTTAGCTATTTTCTAATTCACTGTAAAATATATGTTTAGATTTACCGGGGGTATGACGTCCTTTTGTACCCCCACAAAAAACACCTTTTTTTTTATTTAATTTTTTTTTCTACACAAACCCCCGTTTTTGGCTATGGAGAATATGAATCTGCAAAAATATTGGCAAAAATCAGCATTTTGAAATTATCCCCCTAAATTCTTCATTTTTAACTTTTTTTTAATAATTTGTGAGAAAATGGTGGTGGGAGTGGGGAACAGGAGGAAGTCTTTCTGTACCAGGTCTAACTTTTTCTGTGTCCCTAATTTTGATTGTTCCTAGTTTTTCATTAGCTCTTCACCTCTATATTAATTGTATTATATGAACCAAACCTGAAGCTATTTTCTAACTCACTGTAAAAAATACATATTTATTTCTACCTGGTTTTGCTTTGGTATGTCCCTAATTTAGATTATTCCCAGCTATTCTTTAACTCTTCACTTCTATATTAATACCTACTTCCAGTTTTGAGGGCATCATATTTAACTGTTCAAATAATTTTATTAATATCTTTTTATTTAACTTGTTGAATTGATCCATTTTTAACCCCTTATTATTATTTTTATTAGCATATATTTATTCCCTTTAATTCTTATTTATTTATTTATGTTAAATATTTTATCTTCTCACTTGTGCCTCTTATATTTACATCCAGTATCTCACCAAGGGAACACTGCACATATGAAATTTTTTAATTTTGTCCAATAGTTCCTTATCTTTATTGGTCTAGCTCAATAAGTTTTTTTTAAGAGCTGAAAGGCTATATTTTGTAAGTCCTTATTCATTTATTTATTTTTAGTCTATCTATTTTTACTTTTTACTCTATTTTGTTTTATTTATTTTACTTTATTCTTAATTTTAACTTAAAAATTCTATAAACCCTAACATTAAGTTAATATATCTTATAAGTCTTTTAACGCTTTCGATATTTATATTAAGTAATAGATTGACTAGAATACACACTTGAATTAAACTCTACATACTAATTTTCTACTGATGTGATATGGATGTCACAATATATGACATTTATACCTATATATCTACTTGAATTGTTCTTATACTAAACACTCAAGATGAATATGTTGATCTATTCTTACTTTATAACTCCAGTATACACAACCTTTTTCCCCTTTCTAAGGTCTATACCATGTCTGATATAATGATCTTTATGTATAAATTTTATTAGTTAATGGTTTGCAGCTGTTTACTCAACATGAAGGAATTGAACACCAATAAATAAATATTTATAAACCACGGTTTATATTGTTACCTTACAGTTGAGTATTAACTGCAATGTTCAACATTCTTTGTATAGGTTACTAGCCAGTACTTTCATAGGATTTTGCTATCCCTCAATGAGGTTTGTAACCTTTATTTGTACACCTGTATATATATATATATATATATATATATATATATATATATATATATGTGTGTGTGTGTGTGTGTGTGTATACACACAGACATGCAGGAAGTAAATAGACACCTTTAATTTTCAAAATCTTTTATTTAATATGCAAAGCGAACAATTGAAGTGTAACTACATACATTAGTATTTAGTTGACATTCCCATTGCAGTTTTTAATTCAGAAACTCTTTTTGGCATTGAACTGATGAGCTTTGTGATTGTCTCTTGTGGAATTTCTGCCCACTTTTCATGCAACAATCAAAACAATTCATCTTTAGATTTAGGTTTCTGTCGAGTTTTTCATATAGCTCTATCTAGTATGCTCCAAAGATTTTCAATTGGATTCATGCTAGGAGATTGGCTCGGCCAAGGGAGCTTTTTGATTCCATTTTCAGTCAGCCATTGTTGATTTCTTTTTGCTGTGTGGCATGGATCCCCATTTTCCATGAATAAAACTCATTTTTCATTATGTTATCGTGTGAATACATCGGAAGTAGTCCTTGTTTAAGTATTTCGATGTATTTTTCAGAGTTTATGGTTCCAACACATTCGATCAGCTCAGAATCACCATTGCTGGTGACAGCTCCTCATACCATTACAGAGATACTGCCATGTTTCACAGTTAGTTGGAGTTGTTTCACATCAAATTCGTGATTGAGAAGCCTCCAGACCCAAACATATCCCCTGTCTAAAAATAATGCAAATCTAGGTTCATCTGAGAAAATCACTCTATCCCAAAATGTACTGGATTTTTCTGACATCTCCTTAGCCCATTTCTTTCTTTTTATGATATTAATTGGCTGAAGAGCTGCTCGTCCATAATACCCAAGCTTATGCAGATATGTAACACATGTTCTAAGCCTTTGAATGGGGTTCATTTTCCACAATTCTCTTCAAACAGCAAAGCTTTCTTTCCGAGGGCCCAGGTCAGCCAGGACGAGACTCTGTTGAATCTTTTCCTTGGCTTTTGAATTGCACTATAATTCTATTAACAGTTGCAAGAGGAATTTGAAGATTTTCAGCAATTTTTCACTGGCTAACACCTGAAAGTGTAGCCTGTGTTGTGTATGTTTCAAAAGATAGTTGCTCACCTGCTAATCATTGAAACGTGAAGGAAATTACTTAATGCACTTTATATGTACACTTTAATAATTTATGCACAATTTTATAGACTTAATACACAGCACTCTCCCTCTCTCTCTCTCTCTCTCACTCTTTGCTTTACCCTCTTTTTCTCTCCTTTTTCTTTCACTCTTCACCTTTCCCTTCAACTAATTGTGTGAAAGCATTGCAGACAGGCTAAGTAATAGAGAAAAAGAAAACTTAGTTAAAAAAAACACATTTCACACACCACAACCTCTCCCTCCCCCATCACTTCCTCTCTGTTCCATGAATTGACTGTAAATATAGTGATGAATTTAGTGTACAAGCTGTAGTTCACCAGGGATCAGTTCTTAGTCCACTCTTATTCATCATAATCCTCCAGAGGAAATTAAAACTAGATGCCCATGAGAACTACCGTATACTGATGACCTTACTCTTATTGCAGAATCTGTAGCAGAATTGGAGAAGAAATTCCAGGTATGGAAGTAAAACCTGGAATTAAAGGCATTAAACTTATCCTAGCAAAGACCAAAGTTGTTGTTAGCAAGAAAACAGATAAGACTCTCTTTCCGTCAGGTAACTGGCCCTGCTCAATACATAGGAAAGGAATTGGAAGTAATTCCATTCTCTACACCCTGTGTAAACTATGGACTCATAAGAGGTGCAGTGAAATCAGAAGTAGATTAATAGATAAAATGGCAGATGTGCAGGAACAATAAGCACTAAGGACACATAGGAATTAGACTCTTTCAAATGTTCAAGGGACTTCCATTACCTAGGTAACCAAATTAGTAATGGTGGAGGATGTTCTGAAAGTATTGTTTCTAGAATAAGAATAGGATAAAAGTTCAGAGAGAAAGGTAGATTGTATGATGCTTGTGTAAGAATGGCTACACTCCACGGTAGTGGACATGGGGTCTGAATGCAGAAGACATGCATAGACTAGAGAGGAATGAAGGCAGTATGCCCCATTGGATGTACAACAAGGTGCAAATGAGTTGAGAGAAAAGTTGGGCATATGAGGGGGTACTCCAAAATAACCAAAAATGTTTTTGGTGGGACAAGCCCATTGTTGTTCAGGCTTCCACCTCTAGAAGCCACTTGATGTGACCCTCAAGTATCAGTCTGCCAACTGTGTAGTCATACTGCCACATTGTGTGTCTTTGTTTTTCCACCATCTATCTATCTCTGTTCATTGATTTTTGTGATGGCTGAAACAAAAGAACAGTGTACTTCCATGAAATTATGTTTTCTACCGGGGAAAACAGTGGCCAAAACAGTTGTCATATTTCAAACAGCTTACAGGGATGCTACCATGAGTAAAACACAAGTTTACAAATGGGCTTCACACTTTAGGAATGGTCACTTATCACTTGAAGACCAACCTTGTTCTGGACGGCTGTCAACCTCCCAAACAAATGAAAACATCTCGGAGGACCATCACTGAACAATTGACAAACTTGTTGATATAACTGGTGTGTCCTGGAACTCCTGCCAATAAATTGTGAATGAAAAGAGTTGCAGCAAAATTTGTGTTTTTCTTGCTCATGGAAGATCAAAAGCAGTCATGACTGAATGCAGTTGTAAATTGATCTGGACCTTTTTTCGAAGGTCATCACTGGTGATGAAAGCTGGTGCTATGGAATTAGCAGATGTGGAAGGGATAAACAAAAAACAATGGAGGTATTAAAAAGCATCACTTCACAAGACTTCCAGTACTGCTTCAAATAGTGGAAAACACACCTAGACCAATGCATTGCTTCAAATGGAGAATACTTTGAAGGCAATAAAAGTGTAAACATGTAAAACTAAGTGAATAAAATAATATTGCAAAATTCTGGTTTCTTTTGAGTAGCCCTCATAAAGGGAATCAAAGGCAGCCTGCAAGAAAGAAGACTATCTTGGTTCGGGTACTATGATACATATCAATGAAGATAGCTGTATAAAGAAGTGCAGATCACTGAATGTGGATGGCACTTGTGGAAGAGGGAAACTGAGGAAGACATGGGATAATGTAATGAGGACCAATCTCAGGATGTTGGGCCTCATGGAGGAGATGACAATGGACCAAGATGTCTAGTGATGAGATTCTTGAAAAGACCTACCTACTTTAGTGAAACTGAGTTCTGGAAGTACTGTGTATTCTACCCACATATAACAATAAAACTTTTCATACACCCTACTCTAACAAACCAAATTGCATCTCTTCTCTTCCTCACATTTCCTCTTTTTCATGCACTATGCTTATGTTTACCTCTTGCTCCCCAATCCTGTCCTTACCACTCTGTTCACTGCATCATTGCTATCCTGTTGTCCCCCACCCTCTCTGTATACCCAGGTTTCACCAACCCTCACACTCTTTGTATTTATGTGAAGTCTCTACTCCTTACTCATGCACCTTTGGCAATACCCTACTATCTATATTCTGACCCCTGCACCTTTATGGAATTTCCCGGCATTTCTCCACCATCTATCTATCTCTTGCTCTACTCTACCCTCCCATTTATAATCTGATCCCCATTCCTTGTGTGTATGCCCTGGTACTTTGCCATCATGTCTCTCCTGCTCTCTCTTGCACTCTTGCTCTCTTCCACTCTCTCTCGCTTTCTCTTGCTCTTTCCCTCTGACTGAATAACCATGTATCGTATTTATAACTCTTTATGAGATCAAGCAAGATTATGCTTCAGTATTTCTCCCTCCATTTACTTCCTTGTATTTCCCCATACACTCCACTCCCAGATCCAGGCCCCTTAACGTGTTCCTCTTTATAAACTTGATGCTAACCTAAAATCTTCACTCTCTGACCAAACTTGAGTCAGTAGAGTCAAGCAACACTATCTACTTGTTCTTGAGATGTTCAAAATGTTTAATACTTACCTGTATTCACCCAATGAAAATGAGTTGTTTTTGCATGTTGTAACACTTCTGTTCATCAATAAAAACATGTCTGAAACAGCTGTAGTGAACCACAATTCCTTTTTTTGTTATTTGTTATATATATGTATGTATGTATATATATATATATATATATATATATATATATATATATAAGGCAGTGTGGTATACAGCCTGTCACTCACATAGTTAATCAGGTTATTGTTATTCAAGAAGGTGTCATCCCCAAAGAGTGGTGTAGCACTATTGTTGTTAGCTGTTACAAGGGTAAAGGTGATGCCTTAGAAACAACTACAGAGGTATCAAGCTGCTGGACCAGTTCATGAAAATTACTGAGTGTTGCATCTCAACTGATTAGGGATAGAATTAAGCTACATGAGATGCAGTTTGGTTTTGTTCCAGGGAGAAATATCACAGATGCCATCTTCATAGTGAGACAGTTTCAAGAAAAGTATTTGGCCTAAAGTAAACTTGTACTTAGCCTTCGTCGACCTGGAGAAAGCTTTTGACAGGGTTCCCTGCTCTCTTATCTGGTGGTCTCTAAGGAAGCTAGGAGTAGAGGAGTGGCTTGTTAAAACTGTTCAAGCCACGCACAATGATGCTGTCAGTAAGGTGAGAGTCGGCCTTGAATACAGTGATGAATTTAGTGTACATGTTGGAGTTCACCATTGATCAGTTCTTAGTCCACTTTTATTCATCATAGTTCTCCAGGCCATAACAGAGGAATTCAAAACTGGATGCCCATGGGAATTATTATATGTTGATGATCTTGCTCTTATTGGGGAATCTGAAGCAGAATTGGAGAGATTCTGGGTCTGGAAGCAAAACCTTAAAGTTAACTTAGCAATGACTAAAGTTGTTGTTAGCAAGAAAATGAATAAAACTCTCCTTCCATCAGATAAATGGCCCTGCTTAATATGTAGGAAAGGAGTGGGACATAATTCCATTTGCTGCACCAAGTGTAAGCTATGGATGCATTACTTATGCATTGGAATCATAGATAGGTTAACAGGTAAGGTCACAGATGCACTGGAACAATAAGAACTAAGTGCACACAGGACTTAGACTCTCTCAAATTCCAAGGAGGCTGTATTGAGGTTAGTAGTTAGTTTCTGCTATTTAGGTGACCAAATTAGTAAAGGTGGTGGATTTTCTGAAAATATTGTTTCTAGAATAAGAATAGGATGGAGGAAGTTCAGAGAGCTACTACCTCTGTTGGTAGCAAGAGCACTCTCTCTCAGAGTGAAAGGCAGATTGTATGATGTCTGTGTGTGAGAAGCTATATTAGATGGTAGTGAGACATGAACTATGACTGCAGAGGACATGTGTAGACTGGAGAGGAATGAAGGTAGTACACGCTGTTGAATTTGCAACATGAGTGTGCATGACTGACAAAGCACAACTGTGTTGAGAGAAAAATTAGGCATAAGAGGGATTAAATGTGGCATACAAGAGAGGAGAATGCATTGGTTTGGACATGTGATGTATATGTGTGAAGACAGCTGTATAAAGAAGTGTCTGTCACTGAAAGTGGATGGTACCTGTGGAAGAGGGAGACCCAGGAAGACATTGGATGAAATGGTGAGAACTGATCTTAGGATGTTGGAGCTTACAAAGGAAATGACAATGGACCAAGATGTTTGGTGATATGAGGTTCTTGAGAAGTCCCACCCACATCAGCGAAACTGAGTGTTAGAAGTGTTGTGTCTCACCCACATATAACAACAAACTTTTCACACATCCTACCCCCAAAAACCGAACTACAACTCCCCTTCTAAACAACATCTTTCTTTTCCTCACATTTCCTCTTCATAAATTATGATTGTCTTCCAATCCCCTTTCTTGCCCTCCACCCAGGTTTTCACCAGTCACTACAATCCTCACTCCCTACTTGCACCTTCTTGGCAACACCTGACCACATTTTTACATCTTTTCTTTACATCTATGTTCTGATCCTTGTTACTTGTCAGTATACCTTGGCACTTCACCATCTCTCTCCTGTTCTCACATTTTTGCTGTTTCCTACTCTCTCTTTCCCTCTGGCTGGGTAACCACATATCTCCTCTACAGCAGCACACCTATTTTAGTCCTGATTCTTGGTCTCTCTCTCTCTTTTTCTCCCCCTATCTCTCTCTCTGGGTAACCATGTACCTCCTCTATAGCAAGGCACCTATTTCTGCCTCCCTAATTCTCTGTCACACCCTAACCTTTCATCTTCTGATACTGGATCACCTCCTCCATTGCCACCTCTGTTATAGCAAGACACCTTCGGCCCTTTTAATCTTTCATCCTCTGACTTGAGTTCCCCTCCTCAAATGCCCCTGCCCCTCTCATAATTCCTTGTCTTGCAAGTTACTTAGTGACCCTGCTGGTGCTGGTGCCATGTAAAAAGTATCCAGTCCACACTGTAAAGTGGTTGGCAAACTAACTGCACTTGTGCTAGTGTCACATAAAAAGCACTGAGTTCACTCTGCAGAGTGGTTGGGGTTTTAAAAGGCCTTAAAACCCCTGCCAAAACAGACACAGTAGCATAAGGTAGATTTTCTACCTGGCCAGCTCCTGTGAACCATCCTACCCATGCATGCATGGAAGATGGATGTTAAACAATGATGATAATGATGATATATATATAGTGTGGTTGTGTGGTAAGAAGCTTGCATGCAGTATCTGGGCATGTGCGGTTATATTAAGGACACAGTCTCTAACTAATGTGATTGGGTCTTAGACATCATAAATTAGTAGATTAATGTACATGCGATATTTTAGTTTGTAATCAATGGCTGAAAAATATTTATATGGGCTTCATCTATGCTTAGAAGGAAGACTTTGATACTGAAGCTAAAAGAAAATAGTTGAATAGTTGTTCAGGATTTAACATGTTTTAGCATATTTTTCATAATAAACATAGTGCATTCCAAGCAGTTTTCATCCCAACAAATTGAACGTATGGTACTATGGGAACAGGCTGTTATTGCTACCACGTAGACAATGCAGTTTGAAGTCTACATTGGTTAATCCATTTAATACAACCTACTTATATCATTTCAGTAGCTGTTTTTCCCAGTTTGAACAGAAGCAAGGTGTGGACCATGCGAGCAATCATATGTACCCCCAGGAAAGGGGAGTTTTCTACTCCCAGGGGCCCCATTACTCATTATGTGAAAAATTTTAAGAGTTTAGAACCATCTTTGGAACATAAGTAATGTATGTTCCCAATCAGTTGCAAACTTCAGAAGTTCTGTGGATTTACACACACACACACACAGACACACATACACAAACATATCTTCAGTTTTATGTACATGATATAAAATATGTCAAATCCTGAACAACTAACTATTCAACTGGCAAGAGAGTTTGTTTGTGGAAAATGTGAGATAGGAGCTGGAGGGCTGGTGGAACCAGTGTAAATGTTATGTGATGAGGTGGAAACAGTGAGAAGATTTTGTTATTTGGGAGATAGGTTGGATGTAAGTGGAGGATGTGAAGCAGCTGTGACTGCAAGAGCAAGACTTAGCTGGGTGAAGTTCAGAGAATGTGGAGTGTTGTTATATGGTAAAAGGTTGTCATTGAAGATGAAAAGAAGGGTCTATAGGGGCTGCATGAGAGCTGGTTTGATAATTTTTGTTGCAGCTGGTTTGATAATTTCAAGAAGAGGGCCAGTGTTCATAGTGGAGAAGCAGTGAGTTCTGACACAAAGGCAGCTGAGGATTTTGTGCATGAATTTCATCAGCTCACCACAGTCAAGGGATACATTACACAACAAGTATTCAACTGTGATGAAACTAACCTATTTTGGAAAAAAAAATGCTCAGAAGAACCTACATAACTACAGAGAAGAAAATACCAGGCCACAAGCCTATGAAAGATAAGCTAACTCCCACCCTTTGTGCTAATGTGAGTGGAGATTGGAGGACTAAACTGCACCTTGTCTACCATTCCCAAAACCCATGAATGTTCAACTCACACGAAATCCTGAAAGAGAAGCTGCAGGTCATGTGGAGGGCAAACATTAAGACCTGGGTCACCAGGCAATTCTTCACTGAGTGGGTCAACTTTGTCTTCAGGCCAGCAATGAAAAAGTACCTTCTAGAGAACAATCTTCCTCTCAAGGCCCTCCTTGTCTTTGACAATGCTCCTGCTCACCCTCCTAACCTCAAAGATGATACTCTGACTGAACTTAAATTCATAAAAGTTCTGTACCTTTCATGCAACACCACCCCTATCCTGCAGCCCATAGACCAACAGGTAATTTCTAATTTTAAGAAATTATACACCAAACACCTGTTTTGTCAGTGCTTTGAAGTCACCAAGGAGCACTACAACATTGTTAACTGCCTGAAAATCATCAATATGGCCAGGCAGGGTGTAATAAGGAGAATGCTGAATTTTGCATGGTGGAAGCTGTGGCCTGACTGCGTATCCAAAAGAGACTTCAAGGGGTTTGAGTCTGAGACACTTGTAGTTGAGGAAATAGTATCTCTTGGTAAGTCCATGGGCCTTGAGTTTGACGATGGGGACATTAACGATCTCATCAAGAAACACTCAGAGGAGCTGATGATAGATGAACTGCAGTTTCAAGAGTAGCGGCATTCAGTTGCAGTGGAAGAGATTGGTTCCCTGGAGGAGGACATTGTAATGGAGAAGGTTATCTCTATGAGTGACTAAAGTCAGTATTGGCAAAGTGGCAGTATGTTCCTGAATTTGTAGAAAAAAATCATCCTGGAAAAATATCTACAGGTCGTGCAGCTGCTTTATTTAATAACACTGCTCTGGTACATTTCCGTAACATTTTGAAAGGCAGGAGAAAGCAGATTTCTCTTGATATGTTTCTAAGGAAATGCCATGCAAGTGTGAAAAGTGAAGAAAGTCTGTTCAAAAAGCCTAAAGTAAATGAAGTGAGAGAGAAAATACCAGAAATCGTTAATGAAAGTCTTAATGAAAGGAGGGTCTCCTTTAAATAATAATCCTTCTCTCTGCTCTATTGTCTTCCTCATGCACAAATCATCCCATCTTTAAGGTAATTAAATTAATGAAACCAGTTTACATATTTCTTTTGCATTCTCTTTAATTATGTTTTTATAATTGTCACTTTCCCTGTAACTGCACCTTTGCTGTTTTAAAATCCATAGAAAATGATTTTGGGGTAGCTTGGTGCTGCTGGGATGGATTGATTACGTTTTAATTAATTTCAATTGATTTGTAAAACAAGCTCAGTCATGGAACAAATTAAACTTGTACTGTGATATTTTGTTTGATTAACAATTCTCATTCTTTCCTTATTAGCTTCAACTTTGCTGTTCATTATATGACACCTTCTAACTCCATTACTTGTATTAATTTATTCCTCTCATCTTGAATTAATGCCTTCTCTCCTCCTGAATTAAAGCTTTGCATCATTGCTAATTCTCTTATCTTTATTCCAGTTTCTTATTTCTTCTTTGCTCTTTCCCCAAGTTTTCCCTGTATATTCTCTGCCCCTCTCAATTCAATTCTTACTGTCATGCTTTATGGTCATTGTTTGCCATAACACACCAAATGCTATTTTGGTAAAACAATTAAGTTAAGAAACATTTGATATTATATAGTTACTAACACCCATTCTGTGGTATACCATTATACATATTTTTCAAAGGAAGTTAAGAACATGGTTATTAACATATATAGGTAGTTGGAAAAATCCATATCTAGGATATACTGTCATACTTTTTATTGAAAAATTTTAGAACATAGTTATTTATAGGTAGTTGAGTATACCATTACACACATTTTACAAAGAAAGTTAGGAACACAGTTATTGATATATTGACAATTGAAGGCAGCAAGCTAGCAGAATCAGTGGTATGCTATTGTTTTCAATTCTACTGAGATCAGTCTTTGTTTTTATCCTTTTGGGGTCAATAAAATAAGTATCATTTGAGCACTGGAGTTGATGAAATCAATTTGCTCCTTTGCCAAAATTGGAAACCAATATATGGATAATAGAATAGATAGATGGATGGATTTTTGTTCAGTCTTCATGACAATGTTTTGCTCTTGTTAAATTGTCTGGTTGATAGTAAGAGAGAGAGAGAGAGAGAGAAAAAGTCAAACAAACATATGAATGCTAACATAGTTAAGTTAAGTTAAGTTAATTTTTTGGCTCAAAAAGCAAAAAGCAAGGCCATGTAGGGGGACATAGAGTTATGTACAGGGAGGGTGTTCATGCAAAGAGTTCAGGCCATTTCTGGTCAAGAGAGACTTTGAACCGAGCGGTCGTCAGCATCTTCACTATCTCATCCAGCAGCTTATTCCACGGATCCGCAACCCGGACGGGGAAAGCCCCTCTCCTTCAATTGAGATGAAATCGTTGCAGATAGAGCTTTTCGGAGTGACCCCGCAGCCGACGCTCTGGAGCAGGAGTGAAGAACGGCTCTTTCGAGAGGTTACACTTTCCGCTTATGATGTTGTGAGCAAGAATGAGATCACCACGGCGTCATCGTTTTTCTAGAGAATAAAGGTCGAGCGTCTTCAGCCTTTCTTAATAAGACAAATGCTTGAGACCAAGAACCATGCGGGTAGCCAGCTTCTGGACTCTTTTGAGATGATGTATGTCTTTGAGGAGATAAGGAGAAGAGGCTTGAATCCCGTACTCCAATATGGGTCTCACCAGTGTGACATAGAGCGGTAGGAATATGGCTGCTGTGAGCATTCCGAATGACCGTCGAATGAAAAACAGTACTCCGCATGCTTTGTTGGCAGCATGGACACACTGAGCCGAAGGCGAAAATGAAGAATCCACCAAGATACCCAGGTCCTTTACCTGGTCGGTCCTCTCCAGCAGCAGACGACCCAGCTCAAAATCAAGTTGAGTTGCAGGAGAAGAGCCAACAGGCAGATAACAGCACTTTGACACGTTCAGACACAGGTCCCATTCGTTAGACCATCTCCAAACTTGGTGGCGGCATCGACAAAGATCATTTATATCACCGCGAGGAGCAACCAGTTTGACATCATCGGCAAATAGAAGGGTGTGTTGCGTGAGGTTGTTGGGCAAGTCATTTATGAAGACTAAAAACAATAAGAGCCCAAGCACTGAACCTTGAGGCATGCCACTGCTCGCACTGGAGACGTCGGACAGCGAACCATTAACTTGGACTTGGAAGGAGCGATCTGAGAGGAAGGCACCAACCCATCATACAATATCCGGATGGAAACTATATGCTTGAAGCTTGACAAGTAATAGGCGGTGGTTAACCGAGTCAAAAGCTTTAGCAAAGTCCAATAAAACGATGTCAACAGCATCACCATCATCCAGGATACGCGTCACCAATCCTTCCATTACCAGTAAGTTGGTCAAACATGATCTCTCCGGCACGAAGCCGTGTTGGGAATCAGAGATAGAGGCTGTGTTTTGGAGGTGGAGCAACATACTTTTCTTAAGGATGGTTTCGAAGTTAGTAGTTAAGTGGATCTTCGCAGGTCCCTTTCTTGAAAATTGGGCAGATTATCGCTGTTCTCCAGTCTGCAGGTATAACACCCATCGCCAATGACATATTGAATAGAAGTGTTAAAGGTTCACAGATGACCGGAGCCAACGCTTTGATAACCTGTGGGTGTATGCCGTCAGGGCTGTGACCCTTGTTGACATAGAGGCCTTGAATAATGCGTTCGACTTCGTCCTGAGTGATGAATGCACAAACACACAGTCACACAGCTAATTATTGTCTGTATGTGGATGTGTGCACTAATGAAATTTGTGTATGTGTGCATGCACATGTATGTAGCATTCGTTTGAATCTCTCCCTCTCTCTCTCTCCTTCCCTTTCTCTCTCCCTCTTCTCCCCTCTCTCTATCATACACTTTTACCATCCCCTTTCCACAGTGTGACAGAATTTTTTACACCACAGGTATCGGCACAAGTTCTATATATGCAATAAGGTATCAATATAATTGGAGTCCTTTCATAAGTTTTAAGTTTTAGGTTGTACTTTTTTTTCTTCTGGTGTATCTGTACGTTGGTTGATACAGTTCCATCATGGTCATGTATGTCACTACAGATCTTAATGTGTATCATAAAGTCACTTGTCTAAGACTCCCAGCTAACATATTCATGTCTCTCAGACTATCTCTAATTACTTTAATATTATTGCAACCCACTAGTTCTTGCTCTGCTGAGTTTATGACTTGTGACCTAGCTTTATCTGTAATTTAATAGCCTATTATCTCTATTTGTCTCTTCTATTTTTTTAATTTGTGTTACTCTTGTTTTTTTTTTGTTTTATCTTTATCCTCATCATTTTTTACTCTTATTTTTATATCTTTCTCTTATCTTGCTTTTATTCATTCATTTCTGTGTTCTTACAATTACTATTTTTTATATATATATATTTATCTTTTATTATTTGTGTGTATGTATGTGTGTGTGTGTGTATCAGTGTATGTGTGTGTGTGTGTGTGTGTGTGTACAGCATATATTTCAGCAGCATCTTATCATCATCATTTAATATCAGTGTTCCATGCTGGCATAGGTTGACAGTAGTCAATGCATCCAAAGACTACATCATACTCTAATGTCTGTTTTAGTCTGGTTTTTATGGTTGGAATGCCTTCCTCATGCCAAACATTTACTTCACAGCATGCTGAGTGCTTTATATCATGGTGCTAACACTAGTGAAGGTACCACATTGCTTGCAAGACTAAACCCCTCTTTGAGTGACAGCTTCATGGTAGAAGGTGAGGGGTTAAAGTGTGAGAGAAGGATTCAGAACAAAAAGGTTTCTTGCTGTAGAAGAGCTATGTGTTTACTCACATTATCTAATTTCTTAGGGTGGGCATGGTCAGATGGAGCAAGTGGGGCACAAATTATGCTGCAACTTTTTTTTTGAGCAATCACTTGCTCGAAATTTATTGGCAGGAGTTCCAGGTCACACCAGTCCTCCAAGATCAGTTCATGAATTTTTGTGATGTTTTCATTTGTTCAGGAGGTTAACAGTCCTCCTGATTTAGGTTGATCTTCAAGCAACAAGTGACTATTCCTAAAGTGTGGAAACCACTTATAAACTTCTGTTTTGGTCACTGTTTTCCCCAGCAGAAAACAGAATTTCATGGAAGCACACTGTTCCTTTGTTTCAGCCATCGCAAAAATCAACAGACGGGTGAAGCACTGCAAAACAAAGATGTACCACAT
Organism: Octopus sinensis; assembly: GCF_006345805.1. Taxonomy (NCBI): domain Eukaryota; kingdom Metazoa; phylum Mollusca; class Cephalopoda; order Octopoda; family Octopodidae; genus Octopus; species Octopus sinensis. Next base: position 154,894,028 of record NC_042998.1, on the reverse strand, counting down.
GACAATATGATCCCACTGGACAATGACAGTTGGCAGACTGATGCCTGAGGGTCACATCAAGTGGCTTCTAGTGGCAGAAACCTGAACTACAACAGGTTTTGTCCCACAGAGAACTAGGCTCAAAAAGAAGTTGGAGCAAGTCACTCCACATACCACCTGTAGTATAGCTAATTCTAATAATTCTCTTAGCAAAATTCACACCAAAACATATTTATTTTTAAGGATAACAATTATTTCACTGCTAATTATAGAACTAAGGTTTGCTCTAAGTATAACTCAAACCTTCATTTCTTTACTACATCCCTCTCTAACTAAATGTAGCATTTATTCTAATAAACAGTATCCAGTAATGCTGTTGCAAATTTTGTTATTTGGGGCCCTCACATTTTTGAGGATGGAGGCCAAATAGTTACAGTAATATCTGATCAGTATGTTGCAGTGTTATGGAACTTTCTGGAGCCCAAACTCACAGGCCTTGGAAATTTAGATGTATAGTTTCAAAAGGATGGAGCCACTGCTTATAAAGTAAGAAAACCAATGGAAATTTGAGAGAACTATTTCCAGGACACTTGATCTCCATATGTGGTAACCTTGGAGGGCTTACATGCTTATCTTACATCACCCCTGTAATAGTTTCTCTAGGATTATCTGAAAGCTGAGGTTTACAAACATTGACCAACAACTACCAGACAATTTCAGAAATACCACTGAAAATGACTTGTCAAGTGGTGGGAAACTTCAGAAATCAACTATAAAAGTGGGAAGATATTTTCAAAACCAAGTGAAAAAAAAATATATCCCTTCACATTAACATTATTAAAATATTTTTTGAATAACATTTTACCTCAGAGGTTTAGTCAACCAGCAAAATGTGGGATGTTTTTGCTGCAAGCTGTGTGAATGGACCATACTAAATACAATAATCTGCAGGCATTCCCAGAATTACAGCTACCTTAGGTTACAGAATTTTACACTTACAGAAATTTTAAAGTATGACCATTAATTTCAGGATCCAGCCTTACAGAAACTCATATTGCATAGTTTTAAATTGTTAACAACTTAAAGCTACATTTTCTTCTTAGCTCACTGACCAACATACACACATGTATGTATAATGTATATAATGTGAGTGTATATATACAGTATGGGCCAAAAGTTATGCACAAAATAAGTTCAGTGCACTCTGGAATTGTCAAAGACATGCTTCAGTTTTTTTTAAATTGAATAAAATAAATAAAATAATGAATACACACATTCTTGTACATAGTGAACAAGATGAACAATAATAATAATAAAGTAATATAAATAAAATGTCAAATGTTTTGGTGTGTGACTTTTGGCCTACCCAGTATACACACACATACACACATATATATGTGAACATGTGTGTATTTCTATCATTAACACAAACACAACTACCAGAGCAACAGTACAGTATGAAGTAGATAAGCAAATCCATTTCAAATAAAAATATATGTGGTATTCTAGTGTATTTTAAAAGTCGAATGAAAGGTTTTTGATCTTAGGTCTATGAGGATTGACATGAGACTAAACAGCTATAACAATACTATTAGCAACACCAGCAATACCCACCAACTATCACTGACATCTAAACCAATGCAACCCACATCATTACCACTATCAACCAACCAACTTTTGAATCCAACTGACTACAACAGTTATCAGCATGTATACCAGCACATGTGTATGCATGAATGTGAGTGTCTATGTGTCTGTGAGAGAGAGTGTGTGTATTTATGTCTTAAGTCTGAAGTGCAAAGGACAAATTGCCTATAAAATCTGATTTCCTTCAGCTAACAGTAATTGTCAGTCCTTCACCTTTCCATCTCATTTTCATTATTGCATCAATTATTGTACGACAATTTTCTACTCTTACAAATCAGATCTTTCCTGGGCCAGTTGTTTTACAAAATAGGTTCTCAAAGTGGGCGTTGAGACAGTCCAGGTTGGTGCTGTTGCCTGTGGAGGTGGGGGCAGTAGAGACAAGGGAGGCATTGGGAGGAAGGCAGTGGATTGGGGGATGCTATGAATTTATTATAAAATTATTATAGTATTATATACAAATTATATAATATTATATTAAATATCTAATGATTCATAGTATATATAAATTAGTGAAATATAAAATATTTATTTATACATAAAAATAGGAGTAGGGGCACTGAGGGTATTATGTGGCCATGAGGGAGGACAGTGGCCCAAAAAGTTTGAAAAGCTCTGTTTTACAACATATTTGTTGTGGATAATTAATTACCACTGCTGTTGGATTTGCCTTTAATTCAAGAGGTCTGGAAAGAAGCTGTCAAATAGACCTGAAGGCAGTAGTGTGAAGAGAAACCATGAAAAGATGACACTGGATATTAAACTTGATGTTTTAAAAAGACTTGATGCAGGAGAAAAATTAAGTTATATTACCAAAACATTAAATCTTGCAATATCTACAGAGATACGAGGGGCGTTCAATAAGTAATGCCTCTGACCCACTTGCAGTTGTTTGATCTAGCTGAAATTTTGCTCTGAACTAATTGTGGTTTCTGATTTACAGGTGTTTGAACTGAGTCAAGTGTGAAACGGAGCCTGTTGAGTGTCGAGCAGTGATGCGGTTTTTGTATTTGAAAGGACGCACACCACGGGAGACTTTTGATGAAATAAAAGTAACTTATGGTGATGATGCTCCATCATATGACCTTGTAAAACGCTGGCATCGTGAATTCAAACATGGTCGGAACTTTGTGGAAACAGCTCCCAGATCTGCCATTGATGAGGCATCTGTCCGTCAAGTTGAGGCTGCCATTTTGGAAGATCGACGCATAACTATTCGCCAAATAGCCCATGAGGTCAAGATTAGTACCGGGTCTGTGGAAACTATCATTCATGACCATTTGCATATGCAAAAGGTGTCTGCCAGATGGATTCCCAGGCTGCTCACACCTTTCCAGAAGCAAGAACACGTCGATAGCGCGAGGATGAATTTGAAGATGTGCCAAGAAGATGAGTCAAAATTTTTCAAAAGGCTGATTACACAGGATGAAACCTGGGTCCATCACTATGATCCAGAGACCAAAGCCCAGTCAATGCAGTGGAAGCACCGTGACTCACCTCCTCCAAAGAAGGCAAGGGTGCAGCCCTCCGCTGGCAAGGTCATGCTCACAGTCTTCTGGGACCAGGACGGAGTAGTGATGACAGATTTCTTGGCAAAGGGTGCCACAATTACAGGAGTCTATTATGCTTCACTTTTGAGGAAATTAAGAGAAGTTATCAAAATCATAAGGCGGGGCAAGATCAGCAAAGGCATCCTCCTCCTGCAGGACAACGCTCCAATCCACAACTCGCGTGTTGCTAGATCAGAAGCACAGGCGTGCGGCTATGAACTCATCCCCATCTCCTGAAGTGCACCCTCTGATTTTCACCTCTTCCCAGCCATGAAGTTGTTTTTGAAAGGAAAGCGTTTCCCAGATGATGCAGCCTTGATTTCTGAAGTCACGTCGTGGTTGAAGGACCAAGCTGGGGTCTTCTACAAAAACGGTCTTCAGAGCTGAATCAAACAATGGGAGAAATGCGTAACTCTGGGTGGTTCCTATGTAGAAAAAGACTAATAACTGTGCCAAGTTTCGTTGCTCTACTGCTATGGGAAGTGGGTCAGGGGCATTACTTATTGAACACCCCTCGTACATGACAACAGAGAGAAAATTATGTCAAGTGCTGAAGAAGTTATTCCATTAACTGTCCAGGCTTCATTTTTCACAGTAATATTTCTTGAGTATATGGACCAAGGAATCGGAGCAGTGTGCCAATAAACATGTTGGTAATTAAAAAAAAAGTTTATACAACAACTTGCAGAGAAAGGAAGGTGGAATTTCTAATGAAAAACCTTTTTTGGTTATTAAAGGCTGATTTGAAATGTTTAAGAAGCACACAAATTTGCACAGTATAAAAATGACTGGTGAAACTGTGAGCATTGATAGAGGCTGCTACTAGTTATCTTGAGCAGTAGAAGAAAATGATAGTTGAAAGGGGCAACACATCAGTGTAAGTGTACAAAGTTGATGAAACTGCACTTTTCTGGAAGTGCATGCCTGCTAGAACTTTTATTTCTCAAGAAGTAGTCATCACCAGGATTTAAAGTTTCCAAAAATTGTCTGATATTTCTTTTGGGAGGAAATGCCACTAGTGATATGAAATGAAAGCCCATATATGTGTATCACTCTGAAAACCTAAGGGCTTTCAAGGATTATGTGGTGGAAGGATAATTAACCAGAAGGGAGAGAGATATCGCAAAGGGACCAGAAGGAGACAAGATGATGTCATGTCAGTGATTGACAGATCTAAGTCAGCCTCTTTCTTATGGTGTCTGCGGGTGAGGCAAGTCATGTGCTGCTAGCAGTCATGTGTAGTGGTCCTAACTGGCGAGGGATCAGTAGTCAATATGTGATTACACCTGAATGATTTGGCTGGTCATCCTTGGTTGCAACTTGAGGTAAGAGCAACTTTATTTCATGCCTTTAAACCACAAGCTATTTTGGGACATTATTACCAGCTGTGAAAATACATCCAAGAATTATATATATATATATTTATTATTTCTGTTGTTCTTCCACATTTTTTGTGCTTCTGTCATTCTGACATGCAGTGACCACAAAAATCAGAATTGTTAGTAATGTGTTGAGACTGTTCACTGCGGAAGGCGATGTGGTGGCCTGGATAAAAAAGGTGAGACTTGTGGCAAAGCTGCAGGGTACAGAAGATGTGGCTAACCTCATGCCACTGTACTTAGTGCTATGAATCTATACTTGGAGATGGATGAAGCAGACCAGGAGATAGTGGAAAAAATTGAAGGACATGTACACAGAGGGGCTTTTAAAGCCTATAATAAGCTTGGGAGAGTGAGATAGACTGGTGAGCAGATTGACAACTTCGTGAGTGACATTAGGTTGGCAGGCCTTGCAGGGTTTATGGGAGCAGTGATGGAGTGGATGGTAAAGCTGGCTTTTGTGACTGGATTCCCCAACCATATCTCTCTGTCTGCAGCAGATGCTATACATTGAAATGGTGCTGGTAGGAGAAATGATTGACAAATTGCAGGTGTTAACACAAAGCAACACATGCAATGTAGTGGCAACAGTGACGACAAATTTGAGTAGAATGAAGAGGCAGGTGGCGAACAATGACAGCAAGAGTCTGGCAAGGTGAATGGCCAAGGAACTATGCTTCAGATGTCAAGGTCCACACATGGTCAGGAAATGTGCAGAAACAAAACCAATGGTGGTGTGTTACTGATATGGCCAACCTGGGCACATATCAAATAACTGCAAGAAGGAAAATGAGAAGAGGGGTACTATTGTGCTGCTAGTTCCTGTAGTAAGGCTTATGGTGAGGGAAAGGGAAGCACAAGCCCTCATGGATATGGGTTGTATAACCACCCTGATAACCACAAGAATGGTCAAGAGCTGGAGATGAAACATCAGGCTCAGTCCAGTGAATGGCAGGGAGGTCAAAATGTAAGGGTGTCAGTGAAGACAGAGATCCATGTTGAGGCTGCAGGTGGTTAATGGTATCGATGTAGTGGTTGGAATGGACATGATCATATGATTGAGCAGTGTTGGCTAGGCAGGAGTAGAGTTTTGTGACTGGTATGCTGCATGCCATGAGCATGGAGTAGAGAGAGAATGTGGATTACTGGCAGAGAAATGAAGAGTGACGGATTACTGGCAGAGAGAGTGGTTTCCATAGGCACAATTGAAGATGAAGACTTCCATGCTGAGTTTAACGGTGAAAGATGTACGATGGAGTACTACTTGAAAGGAGAACCTCCTGTATTGAGAAACAGGGTGAGCTGCTATGAGCACACCCTGAAAGGAGACACCAGGTTCAAGAGAGAGGTAAACTGATGAATAGAGGAGAGCATTCTGATGTCATGGAATAAGGAGACAATGAATGGTGTGCTGCCATTGATGGCTTTGGTTCAGCCAACAAAGAATAAGGTTTGACCAGTGCTGGACTTTCTTTGAGTTGAACACACACATGTCCTGTCATATGAGCAGTGAGACAGCAGACATGAGAAAAACCCTTCATGAATGGAGGTAAATGAAGTGGGGGCTACAATCATCAACTTCAAGTTAGTCTGTCTGCAGCTCTATGTATCAGAGAAGTTGTGGAAGTACCAACTGGGGAGGTACAGGGGCAGAACATACTGCCTTAACAGGTTACAGCTTGAGTTTGGTGCCAAAGATCATGAGGTAATTTTGGGAAAAGAGGCCAAAGTGGAGCAGGCTACCAGCTCATATATTGATGATATCCTGGTAGATGAGAGTGTGGCATTGGCAGAGGAAATTGTGGATCTTCTTGGGAGGTTCAGACTGACAACAAAACTGCCAGAGGTTATAGGAGGTACAGCTCCAGGACTCAGGTTCAAAAGAGATAAAGCTGGTAAGCTTGTGTTTCACTGAGAAAATGAGATCCCGAACCTAAATCAGGATATGAATATGCAAGAGTTGTTTTCGATATGTGGGAAGCTGGTGGGTCACTACCCTGTGACAGGATGGCTCCAAACAGCATGTAGCTATATCAAAAGGCAAGCAGAAAAAGTTAACTGGGGTGAAAAAGTGGGAGAGAAGGCAATGGTAATAATGCAAGAGGTCTTGAAGTGAATATGAATGGAAGATCCAGTGAAGGGCAGCTGGTACATGCCTGATACAAAAAAAGGGATCTTGTGATGCAATGCGAGCAGCATAGTATTGGGAGTTATTCTGGCAATAGGAGGTGTTGAGGTGGAAGATGTGGCATGGCTTAAGAAGAAGGATGGCTGCAGCTACATCAACGTAGCTGAACTGGATGCTGTGTTAAAGGGCATGAACCTAGCGCTGAGATGGGGATTGTGATTTGTCAAGGTCCAGACAGATTCTGCCATGGTGCAAACTGGAAGAGGATTTGCACAAAAGGAGCTGCAGAAATGGTGATTAAGTGTCACCCGGGAATCCTGAGGGAGCTAGCTGCTGAGTTCAGCCTGTGGTTTTCATGCCCTTGGAAAAGAATAATATGGACATTCTAACCAGATTGAAAAAGCATCTTTTGGAAACAGCAAAGGATGTTCTGAGTGGGGTAGCTGCAGTTTGTTGCCTGGAGGGCCCAGAACTGAGGAGACTGCACAACATGCACCACATGGAATTCAGCAGAATGGTTGACCAGAATGTCACCAGGGAGAGCATTCAAAGGATAGTGGGGAATTGCAACAGGTACCAATCCATCAATTCTGCCTCAAGCACAAATGAAACAGGAAAGATTCAGTTAGAGAAAACCTGGAAGAGGCCAGACATAAACGTGACACACTATCAGGGAAAGCTGTACCTTTCAATGGTTGACTGTGGATGGGGGCAAATGGCTATATGGAGAGAAATCAGGGCAGAGACTGCTGCCAAAGTCCAGAAGCGCTGAATATGCTGAAATGGGGCCTGTAGGCAAGCTATTAATGGACAACAGCACAGGTTTTTGCTCAGAGCAGCTGAGGGAGATGCTCGAGAGGTGAAGCGCAAGATGCTTCTTCAGAGCTGCATACAAGCCAGGTGGAAACAGGATTGTGAAACAGCACCACCATATGATTAAAACCATAGCTGAGAGGGGACAAATCTCCTCTATGGAGGCAGTCTTCTTGTACAACATGTCACCCAAGGTAGAGCAAACTGAAGAGTGGTGTCCCACAAAGGGCCGTATTCTGGTACAAATGGAGACACCCAAGTGTGGTGCCACAGCAGCCAGAGGTGGAAGGGGTTGCATCTGTATGGGTAAAGCCCCTGAATGCTCAGTGAGAAAAAGGAAGGGTGACCATGATCAGTACTCTGAATAATGTATCAGTGGATAGAATGCTGCGTCACATCCTGAATATTTGAAGAAAGGAAAGGAAAAGCTGGTCCTGTGACCCTACAGAGATCTCAAAGGGAACATCACCCCCTTCTCCCTATCCCCAAGTGGATGGATGATTACAAAACAGAACAGGGCAGCAGTGATCTTTAGATCAGAGAGCATGTGGTGTAAGGATAATTGAACTGGAAAGGAAAAAGACTGGAAGGGGACAAGATGATGCCACATTATTTGTACCTGAGTGTATATGTTATGTATGTATCATTACCAAGAAAGCATGAAAGAGATGTGGACAGAATAGAGATTCATATATTTGTTCTCATGTGTACATGCACATGCACACACACAGATATATAGATAGATAGATTGAGAGAGGGGGGTGTTGCAAACTAAACCTGGAGTTATGTTGCAGACAGGTAGGTTTCACATAAATTATAATAATGATTTTTGGCCATAATCATCTTTCTCATTGCTTTATTGTCTTTTCTTTTTAATCGATAGATTTCAATTTTTAAATGACTCATTTAAAATCATTAAGATATCTTATTTATCTAAGAATTTTTTGCCTCATTTAAAAAAAATAAAAACAAAAGAAGGCTGTGTAGATATTAGAACATTTATAGATAGAAGGTCTTACAGCTGTTTCCAGGATATTTATTAATTATATCCCTTCATCGGAGACGGTGTGAGACGATGGTTAAGTCATATAGGTGGAGAAGTTTACCTATCTGGGCTCTACCGTCACCTACAACCTATCCCTTGACGCTGAGCTCAATATACACATTGGCAAGGCAGCTGCTGCGATGGCCCAACTCTCCAAACGAGCTTGGGACAACGAGCTCACCAAGACCACGAAAATGAAGATCTACCAGGCATGTGTACTAAGCACTCTACTGTATGGAAGTGAAACCTGGACGCTATACACACGCCAAGAGCGTCGCCTAAACATCTTTCACCTGCGCTGCCTCCAAAAAATCCTCCGCATCAAATGGCAGAATCATATCCCCAACAAAGATGTCCTCAGGCAAGCAGGAATACCAAGCATGTTTGCACTCCTCACACAAAGACGTATGAGATGGCTTGGGCATGTTAGCCGTATGAAAGATGGCAGAATCCCCAAGGACATACTCTACGGAGAGCTTGCTAGGGGTACTAGGTCTGTGGGTAGACTGATCTTACATTACAAGGATGTTTGCAAAAGGGACATGAAGGCCTGCAACATCAATATTAGCAGTTGGGAGGCAGTTGCCGGCAACTGTGGAGAATGGCGATGTACCGTAAAAGAGGGAATACAAAGGAGTGACAGAGAGAGAGAGGACAAATGGAAAGAAAAGAAGAGACATCAACAAGAGACTATGGCATTACAACCAGTCTTCGCTACATTTGCGGTACCTGCCAGAGGGAGGTCCAGGATAGGACTACACAGCCTCAGCAGGAAATGTATCAGGACATGAAATATAAAAGCCGGACTAGACTACTTTATGCGCAACTCCATTGTCTCCCGAGACAGAAAGGATGCCAACCAACCAGTTTAGATGTGATACAAAATAGAGAGTGAGGTGGATGAAAGAAAATAGATGCAAGATATGTAGGGATATTGAAGTTGTAGATCCACTTTTTAGGTAGAATGGTATATATGTAGGATTCCAATACCTTATGAGTAAAGTCCAACAGAGTTTAAAATGGTTCCTTCCAAATGTAATTTACAAATGCATGGTCCTTAATCTATTACACAACTCTACAGCCATATGCATAGAATCAACCAAAGATTTTAAGCAACGGTATGCCATTCTTTTAGATATGATAAACATAGTTAATCTACAACACTCGCCAACCACATACATCATCTCAAAAATGCAAATATAGGCAGTGTAAGTTTCCAATAGCTTATGAGTGAGATCCAGCAGTTTTTAAACTTGGTCATTCCAAGTACAGAATTTATATAGTGTTGCAGAGTCAAAGGTTTTTATTTAAAGTGACCTAAAAATAGGGAGTGTATTAGTAAGGTCAAATCAGAAAACAGGAAGAGAGGAATGAAGAAAGAGAAAAAAAAGAGAGATAAGAAGGAGAAGAAAGTAAGAAGAAAAGTAATAAAATGATAAAAAATATTAAAAAACATAAAACCCTGAAGAGAGGGATAAAGGAAATAAAGAAAAAAGAGAAAAGAAAAATGAAGATATAAATAAGTCAGTGGTCATTGGAGATAATTTGAAAGTAGGAGTGGGGAAATGAAGGGTGAAAGAGAGAGAAAGGTATTATAGTGTAAAAAGAAATAAGGAATGAGGGGTGGTGGTAAAAGGTAAAGGAATGACAAATGTGTAGTGATAGTGATAGAGTCTAAGTGTAGGGGCAGAGAGAGGGGTTGAAGAATTAGCAGTTCAGTGCTTAGTAATATAAGAAAATATATATGTGAAGATGTATATATCAGACATGTTACACATACAATCCTTACTCGCATGCATATGTATACATGCACACCTACGTATACAAGCATCTGCATGTATCATTGCCCCTGTATACACAAGTATATATACCTTGCATGCATACGTATATTTACACATACCCACATACATACATACATGCATACACTCACTCATACATATACACGCACACATGGGTGTATGCACATACATATGAATATAATCAGATGGTTGTACATGTGAGGAACTAGATATGGATTAGAAGATAGAATGTAGATTTATAAGGTTATTGGGATTACCTAAGGGGTATTGTGGAAATGCACTGTATTTTGGCATTTGGATTTGTGGTAGAATTTGAATGTGTGATAAAAGCGGTGGTTGCATGTGCTTAGTGCCTCGTTATGTTTATTTAGCAGTATTAGAGAGTTGTGCTTTAACATGTGGAGTGCCTCCTTCAAGCAAAGCTTGCAAGTTGAGCGTTGACCTCGGTAGGGAAGTCCTGAGTCCAGTATGGACCATGATAGAGTATAGGGTATATTTGCATTTTTGAGATGATGTATGTGGTTGGCGAGTGTTGTAGAATAACTATGTTTATCATATCTAAAAGAATAGCATACCGTTGCTTAAAATTTTTGGTTGATCCTATGCATATGGCTGTAGAGTTGTGTAATAGATTAAGGACCGTGCATTTGTAAATTACATTTTATCTTCTGCAATGGGCTTGTAACGAGCAGATGGTTCCAGGATGGCAATTACAATTAGGTGAATTTTGGGGACTGTGTTCGGTAATAGAGGAGGTGGAACTTAACTATGGTCTGTCTATAGCACTTATTCAGCATTACCTGACACCTTTGGGTCTCAATGACACCATTACCTCTTATAACCTCGATATCTTATTTATCTTAATTCTCTCAGTAGGGTTGAATTGTTTTAAAATGTAAATGTTCTTGTTTTTGTTTGTTTTCAATCTAATTAGAAAATTGTATATTTTCAGGACACTGTTTGCAGAAGTCATCAGAGAATTTCAGAATGATATCACTTCCATTTGGAAAGGCTTAAATCCTTTCACTCAATATACATCAATATTTATTTTTGCCATACTTACGCTCATGGCAATCTTTCTCCCTATGTTTAGACATTTGAATATTGCAGTTGATGAAAAATACTATGACATGCCCCCATTTTAGTAATGTCTTGACACTATTATCTATCTTGTTGCCAAAATGTTAATAGTATAAAAAAATTTTTTGGCGAGCTCAGGGTATAGCACTATGCTGTGCGTTTTTTGTTTTTTTTACATTTTTTGTGTCAGCACTGAATATATTATATTAAAGTGATATATGAACAACTCTATTCATGATACCTTCACAACTCTTACCTTATACTTCAAAAGAATTTTATTGGATTCAAAAGTTTATTTTTAAAAAAACTTAAGGTAAAGGTAACCTTTTACTGCCTTGTTACTATTACAGTTATTTCAATAATATTAATGACATATTTCAGAAAATTACCTTAAAAAACATATTTTTCTTTTGTTGTACAGGTAAATGAATTGTAATAATAGTTCTTAAAAATATTTAGTATTTCTTAAGTTTAGACAGTTAGTATAAATAAAAGCATTTTCTTATGTAAAAATCATCTTTATATCAAAAGTGACTTCATACTGAGACCTCATTACAAGGTTTTTCTTAATAGTACCTAATTATAAGGGAAATATTTTTATTAAATCATAATTTAAAACACCATTCTTACTGAGAAAAACTATTGCAAAGCAATAGGGTTTTGCTATTGTTATTTTTCAACAACTTATTCTTGTTTGTCTGAATATCAATGATAAAAAGAAACTTGTGAAATAGTCAAGTAACTTCTGGTTCATTTATTTAATCTATAATAAAATTGAATTTATTCAGTGTCTAGTTTTCTTTTTTTTTATGCTAATTTTTTCTTCACTCTTGAGTGTTACTTATCATTTACCATTAAAATAACTATAGCAGTTTTTTGTTTTTTACAAGGCATAAGTAATATATGTGTTTACTGAGTGTCATTGTGTATTTATGGCCTTGGTTTGAATTTTGATAATGAGTAATTTTCTCATGAAAACTTCAGAAAATTAATTACAAAATAGGAAGATTATATCAGGTCATCCAATAAGTTCTGTCCAATTTCACCTTTTTTAAAAGTGAATGAAATTTAAAAGTATTTTAGAATGTCTAATGGAATTAAAAATTATTTTTATGCATTTGTGTACATTTAAACTAATTAAATATTATTTTACAGAATTATAGAATTAAAATTTCTTTGATTAAAACCCTTTCTAACATGGAAGTATCCAAAGAGCATTTGAGTCACATAATGCTTTATGAATACAAAAAAGGAAACTCTACAGCCGAAGCGACTCGAAACATGCACTCAGTTTATGAGAATGCAGAAGATGGTTTGCAAAATTTAGAAGTGGAGATTTCAACCTTGGAGATGAAGATCGAACAGGATGTCCAGTTGAGTTCAATAAGCTCCTTGAGGCATTACTTGAAGAAAATCTTGCATTATCAGTTGAAGAATTGGCAATAAAGTTTAATTCAAACCATACAACTGTTCATTGTCATCTTCAACAACTTGGAAAGGTTCCTAAACTCGAATAATGGGTGCCTCATGAATTGTCCGAAAGCAACTGCAAATCTCAAGTTGACATCTGCTCTTCTCTCCATTCTTGCGAACTCATTTCACCCTTTTTGGATAGACTTGTGACTGGTGATGAAAAATGGATCTTCTATTGAAGTGTTAAACATCGTAAACAGTGGTTTGGTAAAACGGGAAAAGCTCAACCACAACCAAGAAAGGAACTTCATAGAAAAAAGGTGGTGGGATTGTTACTACCTAATGCAACAATCAATGCTCAAGTCTACTGTCAGCAATTAGAGCATTTGAACCAAGCTTTGAAGAAAAAAAAAGACCTGCTTTAGTGAATCGAAAAAGAGTGATGTTTCATCAGGACAATGCGTGACCTCACACTGCAAAGATCAGCCTGGTTGGGAAAAAATTCCTTATCCACCTTATTCTCCTGACCTTGCTCCTTCAGACTATCATTTGTTTCGTAGTTTACAGAATCATTTGGGGGACATAACTTTCACAAGCCAGGAGGAGGTCGAAATTGACATTTGCTTTTTAACCAAAAATAGTTTTACGTTGATAGGATTAAAAAGCTTGTAAATAGATGAAAGGAAGTTATAGATAATCAGGGAAAGTACATTGATGATTAAATTTCAATTAAGTATAACATTTGATCACTTGTTTTCTTTATTCAAAATTTGGACAGAACTTATGAAATGACCTGATAATTAAGAAGGTGTTAATAGTTCAGGTGCCAGGTAAGTGACATTATTTTTGAAAGTTGCAAATGCTTTATGATTAAAGGGATTATGTATAATGTATACAGAGTGGAAATTCTAGAGGTTTGACATTCTGTGGAGGAAGGCTATGTGTAGTAGGAAGTGAATGGTATAAGTTCACCAGCAGAGGTTACAGTGCAAGTGGTACAAGATTAAGTAGCTCTGAGAAGCAGAGGCCACAGCAGTAGTGAGAGAAAAGGCAAAGAAAGGAGACAGCATGTCTATGATGAGACAGTATGGAATGTGTGTGGGTGTTACAATCCATGCCAATCTGGAATGTCTGTGAGTAGCAGCAGCACCATCCTAAATGTAGAAGCAGTACTCCATTATGAATTTTGTTTGTAGTATTTAAGATATGAAGTATCTTTGTGATGTAGTCTTTGCTATGTTGAGGATCAGCATACTGTGAAATCTAGTGTTTGTTGTGATCTTAACAGATCAAATTACATGCTATTCATGTTTATTGGAGATATACAATAATGTTTCCTTGGTTTGTGTAGTGTTTTTGTGATTGAAGGAAACAAGATAGGTATGACTCTATGGGAAGATGTTTTCAAGGTTTCTATTCTGGGAGTCAGCACAAATTTGGTATGAAGTTTCTAGATTACCTGTAGCTGATACTTGGGCACAGAATGTTTAGGAGGGATGAATAGCTGTGGGTATTGTTGGAGGTGACATCTGTTAAGTTCTTGATACATAAGAGCACTAATGTGCAAGGAGCAAAAACAATTCTGGGGTACACTAGAGTTGATATTGTGATGGTGAGAGAGTTCCATCAGTTTACATTACAATCTTCAGATCTAATAAGAAGCCACTCCATAAATAGAGCCCATTGACATATTTTCTTTTTTAGTTTCTTTACTTGTTGAAGGCCTGTGCAGGTACTCTAAGATTAGTGAGATTGATGCTGTTAATGTTTCTTTAAACTGTTAGGAAATGAACTGTAAGAAGATACCATAGGGCCTGTATTTTGGAGGAGGAAAGACTGAGTAGACTCAACAAAGATGCTGAGAGGAAGACAAGTAGGTTAGGAGTACCTGAGTGGAGGAGGCACAAAGCTAGCCAGTTCTTAGAAACAGAAACCATTATAATGCCAGTTGAAGTAACAGAGAGACAAGACAATACACATGTGTACATGGGCCCAAGAACAGAGTGTGCTTGCACCCACTAAAATTTTTAGCAGGTGTAAAATCAAACCTTGCACCCCCAACACACTTTGTCACGTTTAGAAAATAGTGTCTAAAAACTGATCTGTAAAAAGTTGCTTGAAGTTAGTTTTCTTCTCAAAACAAATGACAAAAATAAATAAATAAAAAGTCCAAAATGTTAACTGATGAAATTGGTCTTAAAATTTCCAAAGGAATTCTCTAGAAAGATATACTACTGAACATCATTAACATCAAAATTAAAAGTATATATAGATAGTAGCAGCAGCAACAACAACATGACCATTAGTAAGGTCACTCCTCAAAAGTAGCACAATTGATGACCTATTAAACTCCACAATGAAAAGCCCTTCACTGTCCAGCTATCCACATTCTTCATTTTCTCTGAATAGTACAACTGACCCATATCATCATCATTTCCATAATATTCTACTGCTACAAAGGCGGTGAGCTGGCAGAAACGTTAGCACAGTATTTCATCTGTCTTTACATTCTGAGTTCAAATTCCGCCAAAGTCAACTTTGCCTTTCATCCTTTCAGGATCAATAAATTAAGTACCAGTTGCATACTGGAGTCGATCTAATCAACTGGCCCCTCATCCCCCAAAATTTCAGGCCTTGTACCTAGAGTAGAAAAGAATATTCTACTACTGCAACCATAACCTCTACTATCATGCCTTTCTTTCCACCACTGTCAACTTCTATATACACCTTACAGCTACATGATAAATCTGCCAACCGTAAATAAAATAAAATCTATAAATGCATGATACCCCAAAATATGTCAGTTTTCTCAATGCAAGAGACTATGCATATGCAGTAACTGCAATTTCACTCATTTACCTAGAACAAAACAAGCAATTCATACAAGCAGCACCAGCCATCACCAAAACACAAATCTTATGCCACCACCACTGTAGCCACGGCTCCCCACCACCTTGTATGTGATTTTTCAAATTGCTACCTTCTGTGCTATTTTTTAATCAGTTTAAGTTGGTGAATGTTGCCATAATCCTTGCTTTCCATTCATCTTTAGTGTTATAAGTTTTGTTGGTCTCTTGCTCAACTGTGCCCCACACATAATAATCAAGGAGATTGCAGTGTGGGGAGTTAGGTGGCCAGATGCTAGGGGTGATGTGGTCACAGAAATTGTCTGACAGCCATGACTGGGTTCTCCTGCTTGTGTGACATGATGCAGAGTCCTATTGCCAGCAGACATCCTCTTGAGCCAAGGCAGCACTACTTCCTCCAGGCACTTGATGTAGGCCTCCATGTTGAGTCTGAGGCTGTATGGGAAGATGAATGGAGGCAAAATATCGCCATCACTAGTGATCACTTGAAATACCATGATGTTGACTGGATGTTTGATTTTTATCACTCTTGGCACATGTTTTGAGGACACAGCAAGCTAACAGTTGTTCTGTGTGTTTACCATCTGTTCCTGGCAGAAATTTTTCTCTTCTGAGGAAAACCAAAGCATGTTCAGTTGGAGGGGATGCTTTGTAGCATGGTCTTTCCTCTCATCCTTGGGATAAAAATTGGCCCTTTCTCATTTTGTATGAGGAATAAGAAACTCAGACACTTTCATGTCCCTAGCAATGGACCTGATTGACTTGGAGGCATTGACTTGTTCTTTTCTTATCAAAATGATCAGAGTGAGTTTTTCCGAGCTGCTGTACCTTCATAATCACCATTAGACTCATCCAACTCTTTCCAAATCCTCTGCACTGTCCTCAGATTAATACCCAAACACTCTGAAATGTTTGTATTGGTGCTTCTGCTGTGAATGCCAAGCAGCACAGCATGTCATTTCCAAATTTCTGGCAGAGTGAATTGTGTTATGGTGCTGTTTTTCTCACAAATGGTGACCAACTGACCCTACTATACTGTGTAGTCAACAAAATCAAAAACAATGTGCATGCGCGAAATTGAAAATATAAAATGGTGACAATTTACCCATTACACCCTTTTTATATATGTGTGCGTGTGTCTATCTGTCTTTGTCCCTACCCATCTCATTATCGCTTGACAACTGATGCTGGTGTGTTTATGCCTCCATAACTTAGTAGTTCAGCAAAAAAGGCTGATAGAATAAGTACTAGGCTTACAAAGAATAAATCCTGGGATTGATTTCTTCAACTAAAGCCCTTTAAGGTGGTGCCCCACTATAGCTACAGTCAAATGATGCTATTTTCATGGTAAAACAGCTGCAAGAGAAATACCTAGCCAAAGACAAGCCCCTATACCTGGCTTTTGTTGATATGGAGAAAGCCTTCGACAGGGTCCCCCGATCCCTCATCTGGTGGTCAATGAGGAAACTAGGGATAGATGAATGGTTAGTGAAAGCTGTACAAGCCATGTACAGAGACGCTGCTAGTAAGGTGAGGGTTGGCACCGAGTACAGTGAAGAATTCAGGGTAGAGGTTGGGGTCCACCAAGGTTCAGTCCTCAGTCCCCTCCTATTTATCATAGTCCTCCAGGCAATAACGGAGGAATTCAAGACAGGATGCCCCTGGGAGCTCCTCTATGCTGATGACCTTGCTCTAATTGCTGAGACTCTATCAGAACTAGAGGAGAAGTTTCAGGTATGGAAACAAGGTTTAGAATCGAAGGGCCTTAGAATCAACCTAGCCAAAACCAAAGTCCTAATAAGTAGGAAGGTAGACCAATCAGAAACGCCTTCAGGTAGATGGCCCTGCTCGATCTGTAGAAAAGGTGTAGGTAGAAACTCTATAAGATGCACCAAGTGTAAGCTATGGACACATAAGAGGTGCAGCAATGTCAAAGGAAGGCTATCTAGGAAGATGGTTTTTGTATGTGGCAGATGCTCAGGAACAATTAACACTGAAAATGCTCTGAGACCAACTTCCGTCACTTTCCAGGGAGAAAAGCTAGAAGTAGTTGATAGTTTCCGTTACCTAGGTGACCAAGTCAACATCAGGGCCCCCGTGCAGGTGACACGTAAAAGCACCATCCGTTCGTAGCCGTTTGCCAGCCCTGTCTGGCCCCCGTGTCGGTGGCACGTAAAAGCACCATCCGTTTGTGTTCGTTGCCAGCCTGGCCTGGCCCCCGTGCTGGTGACACGTAAAAGCACCATCCGTTTGTGGCCGTTTGCCAGCTCTGTCTGGCCCCCGTAACGGTGACACGTAAAAGCACCATCCGTTCGTGGCCGTTTGCCAGCTCTGTCTGGCCCCCGTGCCGGTGACACGTAAAAGCACCATCCGTTCGTGGCCGTTTGCCAGCCCTGTCTGGCCCCCATGTCGGTGACACGTAAAAGCACCATCCATTCGTGGCCGTTTGCCAGCCCTGTTTGGCCCCCATGTTGGTGACATGTAAAAGCACCATCCGTTCGTGTCCGTTGCCAGCCTCGCCTGGCCCCCGTGCCGGTGACACGTAAAAGCACCACCCGTTTGTGGCCGTTTGCCAGCCCTGTCTGGCCCCCGTGTTGGTGACATGTAAAAGCACCATCCGTTCGTGTCCGTTGCCAGCCTCGCCTGGCCCCCGTGCCGGTGACACGTAAAAGCACCATCCGTTTCGTGGCCATTTGCCAGCTCTGTCTGGCCCCCGTGTTGGTGGCACGTAAAAGCACCATCCGTTCGTGTCCGTTGCCAGCCTCGCCTGGCCCAGTGCCGGTGACATGTAAAAGCACCATCCGTTCGTGGCCGTTTGCCAGCTCTGTCTGGCACCTATGCGGGTGGCACGTAAAAAGCACCCACTACACTCACGGAGTGGTTGGCGTTAGGAAGGGCATCCAGCCGTAGAAACACTGCCAGATCTGACTGGGCCTGATGAAGCCTTCCAGCTTCACAAACCCCAGTTGAACCGTCCAACCCATGCTAGCATGGAGAACGGACGCTAAATGATGATGATGATGATGATGATAGGATGAAGTCCCTTTCTCTACAGAAAAGGATTCCATCAAAACGCATGGCAGTATATTAAAAAAACCTTTACGGTTGAAGTATAAACATCTTATAATTAAGGGCTAAAGAAGGTTACTCTAAAGCCAATACACTGATTTATCCACTTGTTACAGGAAAATTGAACTGAAAGCGGGCAACTAACCTTTAGAAAATTTAAATTTCGTTATCTCTATATTGAATCAATTTCGAAATTAATCCCTATAAAGGATACATTCTTCTTCAGTAGAGCTTACGGGGGAATATAAATAAAATACTCACATGTGATCATGGAAAAAGCAGAAGCTAAAAACACAACTACATTTAAGTACATCATTTATATCTAATAATAAAAATTCCTTGGTCAGTCTCATAACAACGTGTTGACCTATCGCCGCTACATAAAAAATACAAGACTACATTTAAGTACATCATTTATATCTAAAAATAAAAATTCCTTGGTCAGTCTCAGAACAACGTGTTGACCTATCGCCGCTACATAAAAAATACAAGACGAGAAATAAAAAGGGAATACAATATGGGAAATCAAACAACAAGTCTTGCTTTCCACACGCTGCCACACAACATCTTTCGTCTAGCCAAAAAAAGGCCTTTTTCGTCTGTTTGGTTTTTCTCATTGTCCTCTTGTTGTTTGATTTCCCGTATTGTATTCCCTTTTTATTTCTCGTCTTGTATTTTTTTGTACATGTATTTTTATCTTGTATTTTATTGTGCAGTTTTATTGTTACATCCTGTTTGTGTTCTTACCCGTTTTACCCCGCTGCTTGGAATTTTCTTTTAATTCTCTCGCAGGAAGGCCTAACTAACGAGTGTCCTGTCTTGCCTTCGAAACACGCCTGAGTTAACTAGCGACAGCTGTTGACGGTGGATTTTTCCTTGTGTAGCATGTCCTGTACTTGTTGTAAAATTTCTGTTTTTCCCGTTTCTACGTCTTGTTGTGGCGTCCTGTACTTACGTATATTTATATATATATACATGTAGATATAGGTACGTACATATATGTTTGTATGTATGCATATATTTTTATTTATCACATTATTGTCTGACAGCACCTCGCGTCAGGTTCGTTTTGATTTGTCGTTTCGTTCCACTTCTTGTCTCCATATTATATATATATATATATATATATATATATATATATATATATATATATATATATATCAAATGAAATAAACGAAAAACAGGACGCAGAGGATTTTGCGGTACATATGTTTCGGGCTTTATTGAACAACTTATTCTTAATAACAGATAGATCAAAAGCCTTCTTCAGCCGCGTACAATTTCTACACCAAAGACTTGTATCCCATTATAAAAGGTTTGAGAAAAAACCGAGTTTCATTGGGAAAGTATGCTTGTAAATCTTCATAGGTGTACATGGTATTGTTAGACTCCAAAAACAAATCACCCATACCGTTTTTTCACTTGATATAGAATGAATACTGGGTAGATTACTTCATATAAGGGAAGGAATTAGATGTTGAGAGAAAGAGGAAAGGGGGGGAAGGGGATGAAACTTTAATGAAGTTGGGATCACAAAAAAGAAAATATATATAAATGTAAACATAATTATAAAGGATAATAATAAATATAAAATATAAAAAAGGTAAAGATGTAAAAAAATAAGTATATAAAGATACAAAGGACGTCACATATAGGGTCATAAATTCTAGAAATGTATTGTGAAAGTGTAAAAGGTACAAAAAGTAAAGGGTAAAAAAAATAAAATAAAATAAAATAAAAAATAAGAATAAAAAATAAAAAGTGAAAAAATAAATAAATAAATAAAAAGTAAAAAAATAAAAAAGTGAAAATAAAGATAAAGTGAGATAAAGATAAAGAGATACAAAAGAATATGATGGGTTAGAGTTTTGATGCTGTGGTGGGGGAGATGGGTGAGGAGCGATATAGTAGTGGGCGAATGGTCAGTTTATAGCAGTCCCAAGCTACATGCTCTAATTCCATTTTGTCTGTGTGTACGTGTGTGTCTACATACTTACCTACTCTCACATATATAAATGTGTCGAGTGCGTCTGGTGATAGTCCGGAAGTTGGCGTTATTATACAGCCCAAGTCATCCTCAATCAACATATACATATATATATATATACACACACACACACACATACATATACATACACATACATACATGCACACACATACACATATATATACATATACATACACACACATACACAAATCTACATATATATATAATTAAAAGGGCAGGCAACAGGTTGCTCTGCCGCATACCGAAAGAATTAGAAATGGCAGTCAGAGACTGTTTATTTCCATTTTCTACAAGTGGAGGCTCCATATACGACATAACCCTGTGATTCACTTACGCAAAATCGGAGTAGCAAATAAACGAAAACAATCTCTTACCGTTAATGGTGAACATGTTTCTAGATCGTAGGCGAGAAATTGCCTAAAGTCTTTCGTCAGCACCATCTTCGTTAGATTTATCAAATGCCACCAGCCTCCACCTCTGATCAGGCGTCATCAGATAGTGGGGAGAAGTGTGCATAGGTTAAAACTAAGTAAACGACTGGGACCGTAAATTTTCCCTCCAAAATTCCGCCATGCGCACCACCGGGATAATCGTAATGGAGTAAGACACACATACACACACACACACACACACATATATATATATATATACACGCATGCACACACACATATACATATATACATATATATACACACAGAGATACACACACATATATATATCTACATATATATATATATATATATATATATATATATATATATATATATATATATGTAGGTCCCGGGTTGATTCGGGGTTAACCACAGTAAATAAGGTACTCAATACATAGTAGAGTAAAATTAATTTATTATATAGAAGGAGCTTCTACAGGACTAGAACTGTTTCATTCAAGAGAAATCTTCAGGAAGCTAGTTAACAAGAATTGTATTGGCATTTATACATTTAGGCAGGTTTAAAGGGGTGTTGGTGGGGGACTTTTTGGGGGTAGGCATAGCGCAAAATATCATACTTGGGGGAGTGGTCAAGGAGTCAGTGTTAAATTAGATAGAAGAATAAATAAAAAAATAAAAAATATATAAAAAAATATATAAAAATATATATAAAAAAAGGGAATAGAGTTTTAGGTAACTAAGGAGATTCTCACTTATACCTATGCACATATGTATACATATATACACACACATACAAACATATACATATACATACACACATACGTACACACACACATATATACATATATATACACTTACACATACATATACA
>NC_042998.1:154829491-154866991 GCF_006345805.1 Octopus sinensis | reverse complement strand
ACGTGTATGCATGTGAGTGTGTGTATGTATACATATATGTGTATGTGTAGATATGTATGTGTAAGTGTATATATATGTATATATGTGTGTGTGTACGTATGTGTGTATGTATATGTATATATGTTTGTATGTGTGTGTATATATGTATACATATGTGCATAGGTATAAGTGAGAATCTCCTTATTTACCTAAAACTCTATTCCTTTTTTTATATATATTTTTATATATTTTTTTATATATTTTTTAATTTTTTTATTTATTCTTCTATCTAATTTAACACTGACTCCTTGACCACTCCCCCAAGTATGATATTTTGCGCTATGCCTACCCCCAAAAAGTCCCCCACCAACACCCCTTTAAACCTGCCTAAATGTATAAATGCCAATACAATTCTTGTTAACTAGCTTCCTGAAGATTTCTCTTGAATGAAACAGTTCTAGTCCTGTAGAAGCTCCTTCTATATAATAAATTAATTTTACTCTTATATATATATATATATATATATATATATATATATATATATATATATATATACCAGAGTAAACACATAAATGTGAAACAAGGTGGAAAAAAGAGTACTCAAATACCAGTGTTAGAGTAATATGCTTTATTTAAAGCAGCAGGACATTCAACAAAACCTGTTACTCTGAGTTTCCCGTTGCTGTTCTTCGGACAGTTTTTGCTAGAATGGAACCGATATGTCAATTCTATCCAGCTCAAAAAGAAAAATATATATATATATATATATATATATATATATATATATATATATATATATATAAATAAAAATTATAAAATTCGAGGAAAAACCTTACATTGAATAAAATACATATTGACCTTAATGAAGGAAATATAATTAATACATGGAAATTGAAATTAAGTCTATCCTAAGTCTATCTGATTCGAACTTATTAGGAAAATTAAATTCCGCAAATATAGCAACCGATTACAGAGAAATATGAAAGAAAAAATTAAGGAGATTAACAACTCGAATAAGTTATTTGTTAATTCTGATAAGACAAGTAACTTATATGCACTTGATAAGGACGTTTATAAGCGCCTGATTTCAAATAGTGTCACAGACACATACAAAAAAGATAACACAAATATATACAAAGAGGTGAATTTGGAAGCAAGAGGAATAGCTAACAATCTTAAGATTAGTGATAGGATTGAATATCTTTCCCCACGACCAGCTTTTATTACACTAAAAACCGTAAAGCCAATTTTAATAGAAACCCCAAATGTAGATTGATAAATCCGGCTAAAGCTGAGATAGGCATTATTAGCAAAAATATTTTGGACCGTATTTTAACTAAGTTAGATAGTGAAGTAGACTTGAGAACTTGGAAGAATAGTAAGTCAGTCATAGAGTGGTTTAAAGGTATTAGCTATAAGAATAATTGCAGTTTTACACAATTCAATATTATTGACTTTTACCCGTCAATATCTAGGACGTTACTCCTAAGGGCATTGGACTTCGCCAAGCAGTATGTCGGCATCGATAGCTCAGAAATTGATATTATCATGCATGCGAGGAAATCACTACTTTTTTTCGAGGATTCCATCTGGATTAAGAAGAGTGAAGATTCTCTTTTCGATGTACCGATTAGAATTCCCATTTATAGATGCAGGTTTATATAGGGATGACGGCCTTATAGCCACCATAATTTAAACGGCCATGAATCAGATAGACTTAGGAAGGACCTTATTGCTTTCTTTCAAAGGATGGGCTTACAGGTTACAATAGATACTAACCTGAAAAGTGTAGATTTTTTAGACGTAAATTTTAATGTAAGGTCGGATAGATTTAAACCTTACCGTAAGCCCAAAATGACAAGCTATCGTATATTAGCAAAGATTCGAACCATCCGCCAGTTGTCCTTAGGAACTTAGTCAGCAATGTAAGTAGAAGAATATCGTCAATTTCTTCGGACGAGGCAGCATTCCATAATGCTGCTCCTTATTACGATAGCGCATTAAGGAATAGTGGATTCTCTGAGAAGATCAGTACAACCAGCTTAATGCTGATAATAATGCTGTGCGAAGAACTAGGACCAGGAAAGTTTTGTGGTTCAACCCGGCTTTCAATTTGGCCGTAAAGACTAATATAGGTAAGGAATTTTTGAAATTAGTCTCTAGGCATTTTAAGCAGGACCATAAATTCTATAGGATATTTAATAGAAGAACCCTGAAGGTTAGCTATTCTTGTTGCAGAAATTTCGCCTCTTACATTAGCCAGCATAATAGGAATCTGATTGATATTAAACATGGTGCCGAGCCCATTAAGAAATGCAATTTCAAAAATGAATCCTCCTGTCCGTTGGAAGGGAAATGTCTAGTAAAAGGGGTAGTTTATAGAGCCAAGGTACAAATAGAAAGCTCATCGGAATACAAGACATATACAAGGGCTTCAGAAAATTCGTTTAAAACGCGATTTTATTCGCATAAAAATTCATTTAAATACCCAGAAAATAGGAAGAGGACCAGCCTAGCAAAATATGTCTGGGAACTAAAAGAAAAGGAAACCCCACCTTTCAACATGACATGGAGCATTCTGGACAGAGCGGCACCATACAGACATGGAGCACACAAGAATAATTTTAAATGCAATCTTTGCCTGTTAGAGAAACTTTATATTTTATTCAAAGGCAATAATTCTTTGAATCAAAGAAGTGAGCTGATGAACTTATGCAGGCACGCAACCAAATTTAAAATGTCAAACATAAATATACCATATGGATAGAGTATATATTTTGTCTTTTTGTATTTTTGATTTTTTTAAATTTTGATTTTGATTCTTGGACTAGTATGTAAACGCAACGATAGATTTGTTTCGCGCTATGCAGATTTCATTCCGTATAGCAAAGTCTCATGCATATATTTTATTTTGTTTATATTTCTACATATTCCTTAGGAAAAACCTTCGGCTTAGTTTATTTCACGTTATTATATTGTATAGGCTTACTTTGATTTTTAATTTATAGATGATCCGAAATAGGGTGTTATATTTTACATGTCTTTCGTATAATTTTCATTATTACACTCACCATTTTTTTTAAAAGCAATGTTGTCAAAAATTAGAATTTTGATGTAAATATGTGTATAGCCACGAATATGTATTTGTAAGCATACGTCTCTGTGTATGTGTAAGTGAGCGTATGTTTGTACATGAGCACACGCATACACGATTGTATGTGTATGTATACACTTGAATTTGTGTGTTTGTGTACTTGTCTCTCTATATATGTGTCAATATACGTGGTTACACAGCTTGTATACATACTTTTTCTTATTTCGTTTTCCCCCACCCCTCCTTTTTTCTTCTTTTTTTCCTTCCCCCTCTTTCTTTTTTCTCTCTCTTCCTTTCTTTCATTTTTTTTTCTCTACCTATACTATACTTGTATAGAGTCATGCAACTTTACGTCCCCCCTCCCTTACTCATGTCTTAAACTATGCTTCGTAAATAAGAACGTATGGCCTGGTCAGCCTGTAATGATTTTAGCTTGCGCGCGAACTAGATTGCGTATACATATGTATACATGCATTTGTGTGTATATTTTAGCTTTATATTTATACGTCTGTATATGTATGTGGTTTGCACGCATCTATCTGTGTATGTTGATATATATGTATACTTTAATATGAATATGTACAATATTTTAATGCATTTTAACATTTTAATTTCAATTTCCATGTATTAATTATATTTCCTTCATTAATTTATTCAATGTAAGGTTTTTCCTCGAATTTTATAATTTTTATCGCTCGAAAATTGACCGTTATTTCTAAAGGGCCAATCAAACAAGTCCATTTTTAAAGGTGTAGCATTTGTAATAGTCTGGATAGAATTGACATATCGGTTCCATTCTAGCAAAAACTGTCCGATGAACGGCAACGGGAAACTCAGTGTAATAGGTTTTGTTGAATTTTCTGCTGCTTTAAATAAAGTATATATATATATATATATATATATATATATATATATATATATATACATATACATATACACACATACATATATATACATACACATACACAGTCATACACCCACGTGTATGCGTCAGTATATGTTCACCCAAGCTCACGCATACACACACCTGCGTACACATGCATACATACATACGTATACCCACGCCCATAGGTACATATAAGTATAAGCACATATATACAAACACACCCATATGCATATACATACACATATGCCTATATACACCCACATGCACCGAAACATGTACACCCACTCACATGCATACACACGTGTATATATACATGCATATAAACACATATACATATGTACATACGCATACATACACAATATATATATACATGCTTATACATACACATGTATATGTATACACACAGGCTCATACACGTGCACATAGATAAACATACATGCATATACATGCACAGATACACATACATATACCTACACATATACATATACACATATGGACAAACACATTCAAATGGCCCCACATATATATGCATACATATACAAAATTACACATATGCATACGCGATGCACTCATACATGTACTTATCTACGTGCACATACATTCTCGAATCTGCAGGCTGACACGTGTACATATAAAAACCTACATATATGGAAAACCATATATATACACATAGGAATCCTATCATCATCATCATTGTTCGACCGTGGTCGAGACAATGGAATTTGCCATGTTACGCCAGACTTCACGGTCCATCATGGCATTACGGAGGTCCTGTTGTTGGATGCCTGTATCCCTGGAGATTATATCAGGGTAGGAGAGTGTGCGCCCTCTGGTATTGAGAGTAGATGGCTTCCAGAGGAGAAGAGTAGAAATTGCCTCGTTTTTAGCTCTACAACAATGTCCAGCAAACTGGACTCTCCTACCCTTCACAAGAGATGACACAGGTGGTAGTTCCCCATATGTTTGCATTTTGGTTGGATGACGCTTCCACGAGAGATTTTGAGCTCTCATAAGGAGGCGAGTGTAGGTTCCATCCAACCGCCTCTCAAGCTTCTTTGATAACGTCCAGGTTTCTGAGCCATATAGTAGAATTGGTTCGACTGTGGCTTTGAAGATTTCAAGTTTGATGACCAGATCTTATGCATGTCATTACAGGCTGACTAGTTAGAGAATCTTTTCCATGTGATGATATATATGACCCAAGATATTTGTAATCAGAAACCATATTTAAGGGCGCATTGTTGAGAGTATGGATGATGCAATCACTGTTGGACAGGCACTTGTTTATATATTCAGTCTTGGCCTCATTGAGGTAAAGACCTACACAATTTGAGGCTTGTTCAAGAGATTGCAAAAGAGACTGGGCATTGGAGAGAGAATCACTGATAAGAGCGATGTCGTCAGCAAAGTCAGTGTCTGTCAAGTATTCAGCTGGGTGTCTGGAACTTCTTCTTGGTTTTATTTCAAAGTCCTTGCCAGAGATGGTTTCAACTGACATACGTAGCACATAGTCAACGACAATGATGAAAAGAAATGGGGCGAGTGTGTCTCCCTGCAGTATTCCGGCTTTGATTGAGAAAGATGATGTTTCTCCGTCAGGGGTTAAGATGGTTGAAGACGTATCAGTGTAGAGGACCTTGATGGCAGAAATGATTTTGTCTGGTATCCCATGGTTGGATGACGCTTCCACGAGAGATTTTGAGCTCTCATAAGGAGGCGAGTGTAGGTTCCATCCAACCGCCTCTCAAGCTTCTTTGATAACGTCCAGGTTTCTGAGCCATATAGTAGAATTGGTTCGACTGTGGCTTTGAAGATTTCAAGTTTGATGACCAGATCTTATGCATGTCATTACAGGCTGACCAGGCCATACCCTTTCTAGTTAGAGAATCTTTTCCAGGTGATGATATATATGACCCAAGATATTTGTAATCAGAAACCATATTTAAGGGCGCATTGTTGAGAGTATGGATGATGCAATCACTGTTGGACAGGCACTTGTTTATATATTCAGTCTTGGCCTCATTGAGGTAAAGACCTACACAATTTGAGGCTTGTTCGAGAGATTGTAAAAGAGACTGGGCATTGGAGAGAGAATCACTGATAAGAGCGATGTCGTCAGTGTCTGTCAAGTATTCAGCTGGGTGTCTGGAACTTTGATAACGTCCAGGTTTCTGAGCCATATAGTAGAATTGGTTCGACCAGATCTTATGCATAAGATTTCAAACATCTTGTACCTATCTACAGAGTCGAACGCTTTAGTCGCGATTAAATGCTTTTGATTCTTCAATAAGTTTGCGAAGGCATAGTATCTGGCTCAGCGTTGAGCGCCCATGTCTGAATCCATTTTGGTTCTTTCGGAGCAAAGGTTCAACAAAAAGGACAAGACGATTTAGAATCAGTTTGTTGTATAGTTTTGCAGCAATTGACATTAGAGATATACCCCTGTAGTTGGTGACGAGGGATAAATCGCCTTTTTTGGGGTATTGGGATGATTTGAGATTGGTGCCAAATCTTTGGAGCGACAAAGGTGGAAAGTGTGTGGTTGCAAAGGTTGAGCAAAAGTGTGTGAAATCTATCATCCTTCCAAATTATAGCTGGGATGTTGTCGGAACCAAATGCTTTCGAGGCTTTTAGTTGCTTAGTGACTGCTGTTAGTTCAAATATGGTAAAAGGGGAGGTGTTGATGTCCAGCGTGTCTGATATAGGCACTCTTGGAAGAGTGAGGTTATCAGGGATTTGGGCATTCTTCCCAAGAAGGTTTTTAAAATGAGTTGACCAATTTTCTAAATGCTTCTTAGCTGATCCCCCTTTAATTCTAATTGATGACCCAGAATTTTTGCCTGATAGGTCTTTGATGGATTTCCAGGCGAGATGGTGTTTTTTACTAATGTGCTCTTTGGATAGTTTGCTAATTTTGCCATTGATAAAGTCGACCTCGGCGTTCAAGTAAGCCTCATCAAGATTCTTCTTGGCAGTTATGAGTTGGATCTTCAGTGACTAGGATGGAGAACGGTGGTAAACTAGTGATATAGACTTTAGATGGTTTCTGGCTTCGATGACATTTGGGGAATTAGAAGGTTTGCTCTGGCCCCTACTCTTCTTTTTGGAAAGAGTAGCCAGTGCAACTTCCTCTGTTGATTTGATGAGGCTGCTGTATACTTCTTCAATGTTCTCAGCATCTATTTCAGAAGTAGACAAAGATTGAAATGTGTTATAGACCTCAATAGTAAATTGTTTGGACATATCGGGGTTAGACAAGACTTCCGCCCAGTCGATCGTTTTCATCGGGTGAGGCTTAGCTTTTTTGGATGAGCGAAGACTAAACTTAACAGTAGTTGATACAATTCTGCGGTCAGAGCCGACAGAACTAAAGGAAGAGTAGGATCTCGAGTTTTTAACACTATTGCGCCACTTCTTTCGAAAGATGAGGTAGTCAATTTGTGCCCTATCACCAAGTGGGGACTCGAATGTCCAAAGTTGTCCTTTTAGTTTCATAAAATAATTGTTGGAGGTGTAGAGATTAAATTCCTCTAAGAAGTCTTTGAGAATTTCTCCGTTCCGATTAGTTTTAGAGTTGAAAGTAAACTTGGTCTCATCGGGTCCTAGTCTAGCATTCAGATCACCAGGTATAAATAGAAAATTATGGAGAGGTACTTGCTCAATGGTTGAATGAAGGGTTGTATAAAAATTCTCAATCTCGTCTGCCCCAGACGAATTATGTGGGCTATACACACATACCAATGTTGTTTTCGGGTTTCCATCTATCTCAAGCACCATAATTCTAGGTATACATGCGGATGTGTATATGCACGTCTTTATAGATGGGTGTGGGTGGGTGTATGTGTGGGTACACATATGTCTATTTGTATATGTATATATGTGTATGTATATATGGAGGTTGTATATATGTGTATGTATATGTATGTATACATATATAGGGTTTTTATGTGTATATATACGATTTCCCATAGGGTTCCTATGTGTATATATATGGTTTTCCATATATGTAGGTTTTTATATGTACACGCGTCAGCCTGCAGATTCGAGAATGTATGTGCACGTAGATAAGTACATGTATGAGTGCGTCGCGTATGCATATGTGTAATTTTGT
The DNA here is from genome assembly GCF_006345805.1 of Octopus sinensis. Lineage (NCBI taxonomy): Eukaryota > Metazoa > Mollusca > Cephalopoda > Octopoda > Octopodidae > Octopus > Octopus sinensis. The sequence continues at coordinate 154,858,921 of NC_042998.1, read as the reverse complement.
ATAGGTATGCGTATATAGGTGGGGCCATTTGAATGTGTTTGTCCATATGTGTATATGTATATGTGTATCTGTGCATGTATATGCATGTGTTTATCTATATGCACGTGTATGATCCTGTGTATATATATATACATGTGTGTATATGCATGTATATATTGTGTATGTATGCGTATGTACATATGTATATGTGTTTATATGCATGTATATATACACATGTGTGTATGCATGTGAATGGGTGTACATGTTTCGGTGCATGTGGGTGTATATATGTTGAGTATGAAATTTATAGAAATATTATAAAATTGGTTCAAAAATTAAAGTAAAGAAATGTAAATGAATATAATGAAAAATAAATATAAATCCCTGTAGAATGATATAGACAAGGAGTAGAACAGATTTGTGTTCTAAAAACTCAAATGGCTGAAGGAGTATAACTTCTCTACTGCTGGAGGTAGAAATATGTAACGGTTTTTGTAAGCAAAAAAATAATTGTCCGTACTGCAGGTGGGACGGGGTTTATCTCCCTTACATCAGCTCTGGCCTTTGTGGTATTTGAAGGAGCTGTGACAGGCCTTCAACAAATGAGGAATTCCAGGTTTGTAGTAGGAAACATTTTAGATGTGGAAACAGACTAAATATTTCTTTCCTGGAGTTTAAAAAGGTTCCTAGGTCGAGTGAGTTTTTTAGGATTCTCGCTTTCTTTACCAAGCAAAGCTTACATGAATCATCTATACTGCTAAACTCTTTATAGGTGTGAAACAAACAGTTGCCTTATGACTGGCCATAACTTCTAATTTACTATTTATTATATATATATATACAGAGAGAGGGGGAGGGCCTAAATTATTATACACCATATAACCATACTTTACTCTTAATATAAAATGTAGGATTTCCATATAAATACATAATTCTATTTTCATTTTTTAAAATTGCATTTTGGTTACCTCCCTTCCATTGTATTTCCATTGTATTAAGGATTTTAGTATGTGAGTCAATTAATGCCTTATTTACTGTGAATCTCCTCTTAAAAAGATCCTCTAAACCTCCTTAATTAATATTTAAAACCTGATAAAAATAGATAATAATATCTAAGTTACTTGGTTTCTATTTCTCTAAAACAACTCTACCCTCATGATCTTTGCATGTATTAGAAAGCTTTATAAAAATAAATTATATATAAATAAGTAAATAACATTTTATAAGTACTAATTATTAATTATAAATTATCATATAAGGAATAATAATAACATTTTCTTAAATCTATAAAACCCATAATTTTATAAAAGCTTTGTTAATAATATAATATAATTTTTTTGCCCAATAACTTGATCATTGTATTATATAATACAATAAGACTTATTAAAATACTTTAAAATCTTAAATAGAAATGGTTTACTTAGCTTTCCAAAGACGTTTCATGAACTAAAATTTTAAAACGGAAAACGTCTTTTAAGCGTTTATAAGAATACTCGTGGAATTACGTTATTAACAGAAATAGAATAAATAGATGAAAAATTCTTTTAACAATGAAAACTACGAATATATTTTATCAATGAAAAATACGAATAAATATTGTCAAAGGAAACAGCTATAGTTTAGCTATAAATATAAAGAGAACAAAGTCACTATTAGAGAATAAAACCACTATATACTATAAGATTTATCATTAAAAAATAACTACAATAAATTATACTCAATACTCAATAAATTAAATAATTTATATAACTACCAATTACTGTGTATACTCTAAAAATCTTATAAGAATTAATTAATTTATATAAAAAAAGTACGTTGTAATCAAACCTTAATATAAATAAAAAATAACTATTAGACACATTCAAAATTAATTCAGTAGTAATTCAAGCATTATCTATAAAATGACCACTAATTAATATAAAAACTATATTCTAATAAAATTCATTACATAATATTAATTAAATAAATATCTAAATAAATCTACTTCAAATATATATAAAGTACATACAAATTGATTAATTTAACAAATTTATAACAAACTATATACTTAACTGTAGTATAAGATAAATATATATTATATATCATATAATATAAATAAATGCTAAACAATAATAAACAATAATAAATTAAACTAAATTATATGTAGATCAAATACATCGTTTAATTGAATAAATAAAGTACATATTATCATTATAAAAAAGTATTACATAAAGAAAAAATTATTATCCTATACATTCAAAATTATTAACCTTCATATAATATATATTCATTAAAACCATTAAATATTTAGTAATAAAATAAACATCTAAATATCTAACTATAAGTATATAAAGAACCTTTAATAACTCTTATTGACTAATACCAAACGACATACAGAATTGGAAACACAACACGACTATCATTAATTAATATATTTATTAAATTTATTAAATTATTTAATTATTTATTTAATAATATTAAATCAAACATATAAAATCACATACTAAATTTTAGATTAATACTAGTACATACAACTACAAATTAGGAACAAAATAGGGTTTAAATATAGTCATTATTTATGTAGAAATTTATTATATAAGTAAAGTAATCTGTGTCTGCATTTAATTTTATGCTCATCCAAAGTATTCACTAAATTATTATGATCATTAAATAAAATTTCCCTAAACTCACTAGAACATAAATAACAATAATTGCTACCTATATGATTTGGCCTTACATATTATTTCCCCACGTTAAATCATACTTAATACTTTTGGATTTAAGCCCCCAAATGTATTTTATCTCTAATATATATATATATATATATTAAGGTACGTTTTATACAGATTTATACAGATTTTATACAGATGTTTTTAAGAATATTTTTATTGCGAAAAAGGACTGTGTTAAAATCTAAAGTTCTTAAATTTACATCATTAGACTCCGCAGCCCACTTGAAATTTTGAATAATAAGTGAAAAATCAATTTATAACACGTTTGCCACTCCTTATTTTATTTTAAAATTCATTGTTATGAATCAATTTTCTTTTGTAAAATTCTTTAAAAACAAAAGTGTTAAAATCTCAAGCTCTAAAATTTTTATCTTCAGACTCTGCCACGCACTTGAAATTTCGAAATTTTGTGAAATAAAAAGACTTCTCGACTTTGTTTCTTTATTATTCTTAATACTTGGTCACCAAATATATGTGTTACATGAGGTCTAGATTACACACACATTAAAATAAAATTACATGTAAACCTATTTTTGATTTTTGACACATTTTGGTGATAAATTTTGTTCTCTCTGTGATACATTTTTGTCTCTACTACAACTGCAGTTTTTAAAGGAGTTGGACTTGCAAATAAATTTTATGCTGCATTGTTTTTAAACACATTGCACTCTGTTTGAAACGATGGTACATTTTTTCTATTTTTCACAGATTTTAGTAATGCTTGTTACTTTAGATAAAAGTTTAAGATTATCGGTTTAAATGATTCAGTCATAACACAAGCCTTTTGCTATGATCTTGACAATTTATTTAATTAAAGGATCTTTCTTAACTACATTCTTTTCTTATCTCGTTTAAATAAAATACATTTTAGTACGTCCTTGTAAGTTGGCAAAACTCACTAAGATCATATGGAGGACCAAATATTGGGCATTCAATATCATGACGCGTTATTGGCTTATGAGTCATCACGAAATGTAAACAACACTAAATTTAAGACGATCATTAATTTTAATACAATGGCATAAAGACAAGGTACAAAGCAGAAAACTTCACTCATGTACGACCTACATCCACATGCAACGACCGTTGCAGCAGCACTGGAGAAAAGTTCACACTGCCATTATCTTAAGATATTAGTCAATTGTCTTGTAACTTGGTATGATGATTTTGATTTTGATTGATTTTTCCAGTTTCAGCTAATGAGCTGTGGCCATGCTGGGGCACCGCCATTTGGTTTGCTACACGGTTTTACCTCACGGATGCTTTTTAGCAAACGCCATCTGATGCATGAGAGAGTTCGATGCAGCTGCCCTCATCTGCACCTCCTGCCGTGAAGTTGGTTCATCCGGGACACCTGACAGGAAGAGATCCAGTCCTACTTTAAAGACATCCGCATCTACACCATGCAGGTCCCTCAGGTTCTTCGGAAGGATATTGAAGAGCCGTGGGCCTCTGAAGCCCAGGCTATCACAATATCTTGTCCTACATCTTGATGGCAAATTTGGAGTCCTTGGTACTACGCAGTGGCGTCCGGTTCTGGCATTTGTGTGACTCTCGATGCCAAAGTCTGGGACAAGACCTTCCAGGATCTTCCAGATATATATTATGGCATATCTTTCTCGCCTACGCTCCAGGGAATAGAGCTTTAATCTCTTGAGTCTCTCCCAGTAGCTCATATGCTGCACAGAGGCTATCTTCTTCGTGTAGCTTCGTTGGATCGCCTCAAGTTCTGTGATCAACTTGACACTGGATGGTGACCATAGCTGAGAGCAATAGTCAAAGTGGCTTAGGACAAGTGTCTTCCAGAGGACCATCATGGTTTCTTGTTCTCTTGTTCTAAAGGTTCTAAGAATCCATCCAGCCAGCCGTCTACATTTCATTGTCAGTTTAGCAACATGTACATGAAAGGTCGCGTCATCACTCATGTGAATACCCAGGTCACGCACTGATTGTGCCTCTGGGATTGCAACCCCTCCGGGTCCAGTGTATTCATTGGGTATTGCATTCAGTTTTGCATGCTGATAGTATAAAGCTTGAAACTTTTCAGCATTGAACTGCATGCTATTCTTTTCAGCCCACTTGTATATTTCGTCCAGCTCACATTGCAGGTGCTTAGTGTCTTCAGGGTTCTGTATTGCCTGTGAAACTTTTGTATCATCTGCATAACTTGTGATCGTGGCTCTCTGCGTGGCTGAGGGCATGTCTGAGAGGGCCGTTATGAACAGTAGTGGTCCCAAAACAGTGCCCTGCGGAACACCGCTCACTATTTGCGTGCTAATGGAGGTGGCCCCATTGGCTGCTACCACCTGACTTCTATTCTTCAGAAAGTCATGAAGCCATTCTCCTAGTTTTCCAACTATGCCAAGATCACGCAGTTTGTGACATATCATTCCATGATCGACTTTATCGAAGGCCTTTGCGAAGTCGAGATATATGACTTCCACATTTGAGTGGTTGAGCAGTTGTTTCAGCACCCAGTCATAGTGCTGCAGGAGCTGAGTTAAGCAGCTTCTTCCTGGTCGGAAACCATGTTGGGTGTCAGGCAGCAAGTCATTTTCTTCAAGGAAGGTGATTAGTTTCCTTCTGACTATTCGTTCCATGACCTTGCTGATGTGTGAGGTCAGAGAGATAGGTCTGTAGTTCTTGGCCTCCGCTCTACTACCTCCTTTATGAATAGGGCATATTTTACCTTCCTTCAGTTTTCTTGGAAGTTTGCCAGCTGCAAGGAAGCTCTGAAAGAGGAACTGCAGTGGTCTTGCTAGGACTCTCTTACATACTTTTAGGAGGATTGCCGGGAATCCATCGGGGCCAATAGCTGAGTCTGTTTTCATTTCATCTATAGCCTTTATTACATTGTCTTCCTTTATATCGATGCAATTTATCGTCGCCGCCTCTGATTCTATATCTGCAGTTGGATTGCTGATTTGGAAATGCCCAAGGGGTGGAGTGAAAACACTCTTGAATTGTTCATTCAGTATTTCACTTACCCTCATTGGTTTTCCTGTGAGTGTGCCATCCTTTTCAAGGAGTGGCCCTATCCTACAGTGTACCGTAGCTGTTTCTTTGGCATACCTGTAGAAAGCTCTGGGGTTAGTTTTTATGTTGTCTATAGCCCAGGCTTCTTTGTCTGCTCTTTCCTTCTCATGGGAGAGTTGCAGACAATTTTCAATTTCCAACAGTTTTATTTTCAGGCGGGACTTTTCACTGCTTTCAATTTGTTTGTTTAGGCGATTTGAAATTTTTGTACGCCGTCTCATTAAAATTTTCCTCTCTCTGGGGATTTTGTTCTTGTGTACAGTGGCCTTTCTCTCTGGGACACATTTGTAGCATATGGCTTGCATTACAGACATAAATTGTTGAAGTATCATGTCGATGTCCGGCGAGGAGAGACATTCAGGCCAGTTTTGTTTGAGGATCTCTTTCTCAATTTGTTTCCAGTTTGCCTTATTGAAGTTCAAGCTGGAAAGATTCTGAGGGTTTCTTGTAGGCTGTATGTCCGTGCTCTCTTTTGGCCCGTACATGGTCAGCTCTACCATGTTGTGATCCGAGAGTAGTGTCGGTGTCACTTTCACATTATGGATGAGATCCATATTATTTGTGAAGCAGAGATCCAGTGTGTTACCTGCCCTGGTTGGTTGGAGTATTACTTGCTCCATGTACAGGGTGTTGATGAGGTTCAGGAGGGACCTCACCTGTCCTCGTTCACATCTTGTCATTCCTGGGAGAGAAAGGCCCTCGGGCCATCTGACATTGGGTAGATTGAAGTCTCCCATGAGAAGTACACTTATGTGTTGTTCTAATGTGATTAGAACTTCTATTTTTAAAAGGCAGTCCTCAAACTTGCCCATATGGCTTGGGGCATCTGGAGGGCGATATGTAGCACACACAACTACATCAAGTTGCCTTATGTGTACAATTAGTGTGTCACACACCGAGTTTGAGTATGACAAAAGGACCTGGGGTGTGAGGTCCTCACGGATGTACATAGCAACTCCTCCATGACTCCTTTCTTTTCTGTCGGTCCGTAGTACAACATACTGTGGTATGTGTAATTCCGCATCTGCTATGTCCGGTTTCAGGTGCGTTTCCGTGAGTGCTATGCATAAGGCTTGATTGCATGCGACAAAGTCTCTCAAGAACGGGACTTTTGCCCTGTTACTGTGTGTTAGTAGTCCTCTGATGTTCAGTAGGAGCATCGAGGTGAGGTGTATGCTGTTACCGGTGGTGTCCACCCTGGGTTCATCTGCTGTGACGGTCTTGTGAACTGTGGGTAGTTCCATCTGCGAGCTTGAGTTTGATGGAGCCAGGTTAGCTGCTGTACAATCTTTTGTGCCATGCACAAAAAAGATTCTTGCTCAGCAGCTGCCCTTTCAACAACACGTTGGTGGTTTGTGGCACGCACCACATCTGCGTACCTCTGTTTTGGGGCAGGTGATGCGTGGTCCATCACGTGGATGGTGATACGTGGTCCATCAGGTGATGCGACCTCTTAAGAATATTATATTTACTGTTTTGCATTCTAATATGTAGAAATATCCATGAAATCCATAATTCGACCAAAAATAGCGATTTAAAAAATTTTCAATTGCATTGTGGAGCCTGAAAAATATACTTAAACACAAACTTCTTTTTACACCTTTCTTTTAACCACAATTCGCAACAAAATCTCGATTCTTGGTTACCAATTTTGAAAGTTGCATTTTTTGGTCTACCCTAGTATATATATATATAATTTTTGTTTGTCTTAATAACTGACGAGATGCCGGAGCAAACTTCCGCTCCGACATCCGAAACTTTATTTTTTATTATGGCAACCAACTAATTGTCGTGTATTATATTATATTATATTATATTATATTATATTATATTATATTATATTATATTATATTATAATATAATATATATATATATATATATATATATATATATATATATATATATATATATATATATATATATATATATATATATATATATATAACAAATAGGTAACAAGGATGTCAATATCTTTACATCTTTGTTACTTATTTGCTTTTTATTCACCTTACTTCTAGCTGTGCAGATAATACCGGATTGAATTGATGTCTCAACGTAAATACCTAATTCAACAGAATCTTAATTATTTATGTATCACCTTGATCACCTTGACCGACCAGTCCCACGGGCGTCCATTTGACATCGCTGGTCATAGCACGCCGTCCACTCCTCTCTGGATCGCGCCTTCCTCATCCACGTGGTCCCAATCGTCCTCCTAAAATCGTAATTCCACCGTCATGGAGGCCTTCCGAGTGGCCGTTTCCGCTCGCGCGGGTGCCACTCGACAATTGCGCGGGTCCACCGATTATCAGTGAGCCAGGCGACGTGTCCAGCCCATCTAAACTTGCTGCGTGTATATTCTACGATTGACATCTCTCACACCAGACTTCTGTCTGATGACCTCGTTACTGATGTGCTCTCTCAATGAGATTCCAAGCATTGACATCTCCATGGCTCTTTGGGCCGTTACCAGTCTCTTCTCTTCTCTCTTTGTTGTAGCCCATGTTTCACTACTACGAGGGACGTTCAATAAGTAATGCCTCTGACCCACTTGCAGTTGTTTGATCTTGCTGAAATTTTGCATGTGCAATCATTTATATCTCTATAGAGTAAGTGGCAAATTACAGCTCTGAATTAATTGTGGTTTCTGATTTACAGGTGTTTGAACCGAGTCAAGTGTGAAATGGAGCCTGTTGAGTGTCGAGCAGTGATCCGGTTTTTGTATTTGAAAGGACGCACACCACGGGAGACTTTTGATGAAATGAAAGTAACTTATGGTGATGATGCCCCATCATATGACCTTGTAAAACGCTGGCATCGTGAATTCAAACATGGTCGGAACTTTGTGGAGATAGCTCCCAGATCTGGTCGCCCCCTTCTGCCATTGATGAGGCATCTGTCCGTCAAGCTGAGGCTGCCATTTTAGAAGATCGACGCATAATTATTCGCCAAATAGCCCATGAGGTCAAGATTAGTACCGGGTCTGTGGAAACTATCATTCATGACCATTTGCATATGCAAAAGGTGTCTGCCAGATGGATTCCCAAGCTGCTCACGCCTTTCCAGAAGCAAGAACGCGTCGAGTGTTCGAGGGTGAATTTGGAGATGTGCCAAGAAGATGAGTCAAAATTTTTCAAAGGACCGATTACACAGGATGAAACCTGGGTCCATCACGATGATCCAGAGACCAAAGCCCAGTCAATGCAGTGGAAGCACCGTGACTCACCCCCTCCAAAGAAGGCAAGGGTGCAGCCCTCCGCTGGCAAGGTCATGCTCACAGTCTTCTGGGACCAGGACGGAGTAGTGATGACAGATTTCCTGGCAAAGGGTACCACAATTGCAGGAGCCTATTATGCTTCACTTTTGAGGAAATTAAGAGAAGTTATCAAAATCAAGAGGTGGGGCAAGATCAGCAAAGGCATCCTCCTCCTGCAGGACAACGCTCCGGTCCACAACTCGCTTGTCGCCAGATCAGAAGCACAGGCGTATGGCTATGAACTCCTCTCCATCCCCCCTACTTTCCTGACCTTGCACCCTCTGATTTTCACCTCTTCCCAATCATGAAGTTGTTTTTGAAAGGAAAGCATTTCCCAGATGATGCAGCCTTGATTTCTGAAGTCACGTTGAGGTTGTAGGACCAAGCTGGGTTCTTCTACAAAAACGGTCTCCAGAGCCGCATCAAACGATGGGAGAAATGCGTAACTCTGGGTGGTTCCTATGTAGAAAAAGACTAATAACTGTGCCAAGTTTCGTTGCTCTATTGCTATGGGAAGTGGGTCAGGGGCATTACTTATTGAACGCCCCTCGTATATAACATTGCAGGTAGAACTGTGCTATTGATGAAGTTAGTGAGGGTGGTCCTGTCCAACGTTCCTCTGAGCCATTAAACGCCTTCCATCCGGCCCTCAATCTCCGTGAGATCTCCTTTTCTCGGCACATATTCACTTCCTGTCCCAGCTAGATATATTCCTTTACCTCCTCTATTTCATCACTGCCGACCACCATTCGACCTGTTGGTATGTTGTCGGATCGCATGAATTTCGTATTCATGCGGTTCATCTTGAAACCTACTGCAGAGCTTTTGATGTCGAGCTCCGTCAGCATGGTCTGAAGCTGATCCGTGGTTTCAGCGATGATTACGATGTCATCAGCAAAACGGAGGTGGGTGAGTAGCTCGCCATTGATGTTGACACCGCCTTGCCAGTCGATGCCTCTGATGATCTGCTCGAGACATGCGGTGAAAAATTTTTGAGAGATCGCATCTTGACCGACACTCGTACGGGTGATGACAGCAAAGCTATGTCGGTGGTGCATCCGGAATTTGCCTTCCTGAGTAGTTGCACATATTGCGCCTCGACTCACATATTGCTCTGCAGCGAGTTCAGCACTGCGTTGGTTTCGCCGCTGTCGACGGCCTTTCTCATAGTCAACAAACGCAACGCAAAGAGGCAGCTTGTACTCATTCGCTCGCTCAAGCAGTTGTGTTCGAGTAAATATAGGGTCCATCGTACTGTAGTTCTTCTAGAAGCTGACTTGCTCCTTCGGTTGCTGTTCGTCGAGATGACGTGACAACTTGTTCAGAATTATCTTCGTGAACAACTTGTACACGTGAGACAGCAGACATATGGCTCGGTAGTTCTTTAGATCTTTTCTATCACCCTTCTTACATAGCAGGATGGTATTTGACTCTTTCCACTGCGACGGAACTCTTCCCTCGTCTACATAGTGCGTGAATCGCTCGGCGAGGATTTTCCATAGCTGCTCTCTGCCTGACTTTAACACCTCCGATAGTATATTGTCTCTCCCTGGCGCCTTTCCGTTTTTCATCAAGTCGATGGCTCTTTATATATATATATATATATGTATGTATGTATGTATGTATGTATGTATGTGTGTATGTATGTATGTATGTATGTATGTATGTATGTATGTATGTATGTATGTATAGGATCAGGGACCCTTTTGAGCGTTCTATTTTCCTTGCTGGAAGGGTTCCTAACCCTTGGGCAAAGAGTGGTTACATGATGGGGGTGGTGTTTTCAAAAGGGTCGGCATATGCAACCTGATCACCTCTGCCGATCTAACTCCCAACCCATGCGCTCCCATCGCGACATTGATTCTGCAGAACTGGGTTGGGTGTGAAAACCAATGTTTTTGAATCAGCAATGTTCGATTAAGTCGTATTTGGGGTGAAAAATAAATAAACTGATTCCTTATGGGGTTTTCCATTTAATCAGGATTTAAAAAATCGATAAACCGATTTCTTATAGGACTTCCCACTAAAATTCGCTACAGCCCATTTTCAACCAACGTCTACCAATTTTGATGTATTTTGTTCAAACTTGATGTCAGCATTACTTAGGACTCATGGGATATTTGAATGCTTTAAGTTCTCCAAAAACGAAAAAAAATAAGCAATCGATGAGTGGAAAAAATTGATAAACCGATTCCTTATGGGATTTCCCAATCAAGTTGTCTGCAAAATTTCAGCCCAAAGTTTACCAATTTCAACGGATTTCACTCAAATTTGACGTCGATGTTACTTAGTTTGCTTTGAAATAAAGAGCTTAATTAGCTTAATAATCCTAACTTAATCCAGAGCAAAGCCGGGCTATACTGCTAGTATATATCTATATATATATATATATATACACATACACACATACACACACACACGCACACACGCACACATATACATGCACATGATAGACACATCATAAGATATATATATATATATATAGTCAATTCAAATAAGCGAAAAAAATCGGGCAGCATGAGGATGTGCATAAGAAATGTACTAGCTTGACACTCCGTGAAAGGAGAGAGTTTGATATTTCAAACATAGCTATTCATTAGAAAGGAGAAAGAGAAATGTCCAAGAAGACTGACGCAGTCCCGCAAAATGGGTTGTGAAATTTCTAACAATATATTTGTTATAAGACAAAAACTAATAAAGACAATAATAAAATATTTATAGTTTTATTATAATTATATATCAGCAAGAATAGTAATTAAAATTCGTTAATTAAAACATATATTTTAAAAAATACATAATAGGACACATAAACATAACTCAGATCAAGATAAAAAAAAATTGTATAGTGAAATAAACCAATGTGACAGAGTTAAATGATGAATAAACTGTGTATATGATTAGAACTTGGATAATTGTGATGTAAATGCATAATTCAGTACTAGACATTTCTTGCAAGATTCAAACAACTAGAATGAGAAACAGAAGGGCAGAAATAAAGAAAGCATAAATTATGGAGGCTCACAAACTTTTGCAAATGCATATTGCACTTAGAATCCAGTTAGATCAATCTGTGTGTGTTCATGTATATCACCTCTATGTTATAATTCTGAAATGCAAAATGTTTGTTTGTCTGGTTTTGGCATGAGAATGGGTTAAAGGCCAATAGATCCCGTCGGATTGACTCTAAAATTTACAGGGTCATGTAAAATGAGGTTAGGATGCGAGTGGGCTAGGTTGAAAGCGTCTGAGCAGGTCTCTGAAGCTTTTGCATCCCCGTCCATTCCTATCTCTGCCCACGGTAGCATTCCAATCCCCCACTAAAAGTAAAGGACGAGACGTTCCTAGGAATACTTCTAGATGTTGAAAGAAATTCGAGATAGATAGATATACAGACAGCCAGACAGGCAGGCAGATAGATAATACTTTTATCGCTGCATTGCTTGTTGGTTTCTTTTTGGCATCTGTTATTTTATTATTGGTCTTCTATATAAATGAAGCTATATCCTTTAATTTGCCGCTTTTCTTCGCAAGAGCTGAGAAGATAAATTGCAGAACTATTATTTTAACAAGTTGTATCTTTTTATCACCTGAAGAGACAAATCTGCACTGTCGGATGCTTCTGAACCAGTTGTTAAGTATCCCACTCATGAGGGATCAATGCTAGATGTGTTGAAGCAATTGTATTGATTAATAAACTCTTATTACCTTTCATCTTTTGTCTCTCATTAACTAGATATAGATATGCATTTGAATACTTTTATATATAAGTATTCACACACATAATATATATACATGCATACTTTATATATACATATATGTATATACACAGACACACACACATACACAGTCATACACTATGTATTTGGTATTGGCATCAAAGGCAGTGGTGAGTGGTACCACAACAGAACCCTACTTTCTAATAAAAAGAAAATATATATACAAGGTGTGATGGGTAAATTGTTACCATGTGCATTGTTTGCTTTTGATTTTGTTGACTACACAGTATAGTAGGGTCAGTTGGGCACTGTCTGTGAGAAAAACAGCACCATGACGCAATTTACTCTGCCAGAAATTTGGAAATGACATGCTGCACTGCTTGGCATTCGTGCCAGAAGCTCGAATATGAACAAACAGTGAACACACAGAACAATCATGTAACGAGAGTGATAAAAATCAAACATCCAGTTAACATAATAGTATTTGGAGTGATCACTAGTGATGGTGATGTTATGCCTCCATTCAACTTCCCACACAGCCTCTGACTCAACATGGAAGCCTACATCAAGTGCCTGGAGGAGGTAGTGCTGCCCTGGGGTCAAGAGGGTGACTGCTAGAAGACCCTGTATCTGGCAACAGGAGTTTGTATCATTTCACACAAGCAGGAGAACCCAGTCCTGGCTGTCAGACAATTTCTGCAGCCACATCACTCCTAACATCTGGCCACAACACTGCAACCCCCTTGATTATTGTGTGTGGGGTGCAGTTGAACAAGAGACCAACAAAACTTCTTGTAACACCAAAGATGAACTGAAAGCAAGGATTATGGTAGCATTCACCAACTTAAACAAGGAGACTATCCAGAAGAGTTGCAGGAGATTCCAAAGTCACCTAGAGGCTGTGGTTGAAGCCAATGGCGATTTTATTGAATAAATTTACTCTAAAATTATATAATTTTGGTAAATATATCTGTTAAAATGAGATGTCAGTGTTATTTTCATTTTTGCGTAATTTAGACAATATAATCGCTGCACATTATATATATATAATTTGTTTTGCTAAATTCCTAATGTGAAATTATGTTTTGAAACAAATATTGTTATCTTTCGGGATGATCCTTTATTTTCCTTGCCAAATGAACACATTCACTAAATATTCGTAATTCACTTGTTTATTATTGTTTATATTTTATGTCCACTGTCTGGAAATCTTTCATCACATGTCCTGTGTCCTCTTCAGGGACTCTCCATCCCACATGTCTCCTCCTGTTCTGTTTAGTCTATTCTATCTTTCTATGGTGAGCATCCTTATCTGCATCTATATTGTGTGTGTGTGTGTGTGTGTGTATGGGTTTACTTACTTTACTGTTTGCATCTATGAACTTTACCTATTTATTTATCTCTATTTTCCCCCAGTTCATTTTAAGTATGTTCATAATAAGAAAAAAGGAAAAGAGAGAAAAAAGAAAAAACCAAAACAATTCACCACCTTTGGTTGAAAAGTTGGGGGCGGTAGGAAACTTCTCTAATGGCTACTGAAGCATGCCAGCATGCTTGCAGCATTGCCACAGGTGATGGTGATGCTGATGTGCTGCAATAGCCAAGTTCCCTCACAAGCCTCCCCAGTTATCTCTGCAAGGTGAGTTGCTAGTGAAGATAGGAATCTTGCAGTTAGTGGTCCAACCCCACCAAATGTCTCAAATGCCACAGGATGGAAAATGTAGTTGGCCAACTGATTGCTGTATTTCAGGATTTTGTTCTGCACAGCTGCAGAAGCTGTGGATCTTGCCCTGACTGCAGCATCCAGGATGTGAGAAGAAGCAAAGGATCACTAACTGAGACATCCCAGACAAGGCATCTACCTTGCAATCAGGGGCACAGGGTGAGGCTGTCAGGTCTCTTCTCATCACACCTGGACAATCCCATGGTTCCAAGATGGAAGGGATGTTTGCCCAGGCCAAGCTCACGCGAAGCAACCAGCATTCAGGTGGCAAGAAAGGCCATGGAAGCTTGTGGAGTTGAGGAGCCTGCCACCATAACAGATCAAACCTGTGCATACATCAGCGCCCATTCTGAGGGCAATGGAGACACGAAATTTATCCAAGCTGAGTAGGCCACCAACATTAGCCACAGGCATGGCATCAATCCAGTCATCTGAGTATTTGGTGCTAGCAGACAGTAAGAGACACCTTGAAAACAGGTCTGACTGGATGAAGAGGGTGTCGAAGGTGGCCTTCGAAATTATGTTGTCCCAAACTCTCTGACTCTGACAGTCCTCCACTTTCTCAGGAGTAGACAAGCCCAATTCCCTCCAGTGTTGAAGGACTTCATCCAACTCCCTGTTTGAACTGGTCCATATTGCTCACCAGGGTGGAGCAGGCGTGGGTAGAGAAAAGGAAGCAGAGGAGAGAGAGGGATGAACACTTACGAAGATCAAGCCCTCCAAACTACTTGAGCAATGCAGCCTGATCATGGGACATTGGAGAGAGTCTGACTTTGACTAAGCATTCGAATCTCTCAAAGATTAGGTTGTTGAAGCATTTGAGGCACAATGGGAATCCATAAGATGAGCTAACTCTGAGCAAATATAGAAGCTTAGGGATCGGGAGGTAATTCCTATGTATGAAAAAACCTTGATGGGGTTTGATAGCTTCAATATTTTTCAGCAATTGCTCAAGAGCAGCCACCTTCGACTGGAAGATGAACTCAAAGCCAAAGTCAGGGATTGGGGCTCCTAGGGAAGAACTCTGCAAAAAGGTCAATAGTTGGTTGATGTTGAGAAGCCAGGGGGTTGAGGATCCAGAGCTCACATTTGGAGCTGTTTACTTGGAGACCCCAGCAACTAAGCTCCCCAACCATCGTGTTTGCAATGGCAAGAACCCTGTCCAGTGATCCTCCAAAAAAGCATCGCTGAGATACCAGACGATGAGGTCTAGCTTGACCCCCATTTTGGTGATGTCATCAATGCCCAGTATGAACAGAGTGGGCCTAAGTGGGTCGCCCTGTTGGACTCCTGTGGCAGAGGTGATGATTTGGTCACCAAAAGAGAGATAGGAGGGCTCCTGATAAGCCTGCCATGCAAGGCAGTAGAGTTGTGAGGCCTCTCTTACTGAGCTGAGGACAGCATCGCAGCTGATGGAGTTGAAAGCATTCTTAAGGTCAAATTTGAGGATAACCTTGGGTGACAAGGAGGGCAAGTTGGCATAAGCTCAGTTAGTGTGGGCAGCAGTTTCACATCCCAATTTGGTGCCCACTCCTAGCTGGGTGGGGGGAAAATTTCTCCTCCAATAAGCTAAAGACTGATTGTAAGCACACCTTTGCAGTGAGACAGTGAAGGGTGCAGCTGACTACAATGGGGCGCAGGTCTCCATTGGGTTTAGTGAGCCCAAATAATTTTGCACCAAAGAATAGTGGGCGGATATAGGGGAGGATGTTCACTGACAGAGACAAATTCTCCAAGAGCTCAAGTCCGGCATCACCAGCCGATAAGGAGATACTATCATTGAGGTGTTGAGGCCGAAGGCCATCAATTCCCATACCTGAACCAGCAGGGAAGGATGAAATCGCCTTTCTGATGTTATCAAAGGTGAAGACCGATCTCAAGTGTTCTAGGGGATTGAGCCAGTTTAGTTGATTATCTGGGGGTGCTGGTGGGTGCTTCTCTGTCAGATGTCTCTTGGTTGTTTGATGCATGCCTCCACCACCAAGAATGGATAGGTTAAAGTGGTGGTGATTGAGAGAGAAAGTAACAAATATACAAGAATAAGGGAGGGAAGAAAAAAGAGAGAGAGAGAGGAAAAGAAAAGAAAGGTGATAAAACTTTACAGAGCACTATCAAAAAGTTTAAAGAGCCACACACATGCGACATCCTCCAAAATGGCAGAGAGAATAGAGCAAAACAAGATAAAGAAGACAAAGAATAGTTCAGTTTCAAGATCAAAAGCATTGAAATGCAAAAAAAAGAAGAGCAGATCATTAGTGATTTTGTGTGAATATTGTTGTTTGTACAATTGATGGTGTACTTACTGTGATCACTGCAGAATGTAGTGATTTAGATTTTTTTCCCTTAATTTTTTCTATCCTTTTCCCTTTTTCTCCCTATTTTTCCTTCCCCTCCATTCATGTCTGCACGTGATTTGTTGGCGAAAATCAGATTTTCATTTGAGCAGGTTATAAAAGCATTAAAACACAATTATAACAAGTACTTTTTCAGATTTTTAAACCTAAATATTGTATTATACTCAACAACTACATGCTACTCCTTTTTTCAATCAAGTGTATCATCATATTTAGGACAGCATTACAGAAGTAAGTTATATTTATTATTCAACTTGATGTGTAACGAAGTGTTAAAATCATTTACATTTTTCTATGATAGTCATTAACATATAACATTCCACGTGTATATATTTTTTGTGTGTGTGAATAACACTTTAGTGTTTGAAGCTATTGAATTTGTTCCAAATCATTCAACATGAGCTGGAGTAATTTCATTTATTTTATAGTTTGAAGTTTTCTAAATTATCCAACATCGTTTCTACTTTTTTGCTGTCACAATGGTCAAAGGAAACTAAAACAACAGTTGGAGTGGGAGTGAGTCACAGACAAAGATGCTAAATGCAGGGGGCCTGTAATGAGATGTTTTGCTCTGAAGTCACTGGTATTTTTATCAGAATGAGACAAAATTTTTATCATGAATTATACTTTACCAATTTCACATCTACACACAGTGAAACACAATTCCTAATTTTGATAACTTTTGAAAGATAAATCCATAAGGAGAAACAACACACACACACACACAGAGTAAAACAATTTCAAATTTTTATAACTTTTGAAAGATAAATTCATAAGGAACAAGAAACAAGAATGTTACTGGTGTCTGAAGGTCTTCTGTAAGAACAGAATTCCATGAAAGTCATACAGATCCTCATATTTTCATTATGAGGGCAAATTTTATCAAGTTTATTTGTTTTGAGACCAGATGTCTCAATTTCTTTACAAATGTCTACAGGTCATGGATACATTCATGTATGTTAGGAGGTAATAAAAGAAGCACAGCATGACTTGTTTTCATTTTTGGCAGATTTATATAAAAAGTTTGTATACTCTGTATATTGTTTCCATTAGTCAGCAGTTGCTTTCCAAAATTCACTATTGAACCTAAATCATACCACAGCAAGCCATACATAAAAAAATGTATTGTCATACTTGGATGAAGATAACTGCAAACACTGTGAAACTTACTGTGGTTTGCACTTCTCATTGTAAACAAAGGAAGATGAATCACATACCATCAGTTTTTGGTATGTTCTTGAGTAAGTAAAATATAAAACCATACAGGATTTTTCTTGATATGTCTTGGTGTCTAGGTTGCCATAATTTCAATTTGGGGAATATATACTTATTATGACTTGCTTATTGATATTTTCACATGTGTATTTATGTGGTTAGAGATAATAGTAAACAAGTCATTAAGGCACTGAAGAAAGTGAGTATATATCACATAAAACAGTTTGTTAGCACTTAATACAAATTAGTAAACTTTGCTAGTAGATTCACATACTAGACATTATCCCTCACCAGCTTCTTAATGAGAACTAAATCCTCCAATGGTTTTATAACCTGTAATTTTCCATTTATTTTTTGTAACTACCAATTTCAGTTTATAGTCTTTATTGTTATTTCATTTCGTGTTATTTTGTTCTAAAACTGATTCTATTCTGCACTATCAAAAAACAAATTTGATGCATCTTCCTCCCATCCTCCTTGTCACATCATCCCTTCTATGTCACTTACTTTCTCTACTAACAGTTTCTGCAAAATGGATGACCTGATTAGCCTTTCCTAATGTTGTGTGATCATACAGCATGTCTCTTCCAATGAATAGGTTGCTGAATGACTCAAATACCTTTGAGCACAACCAATCCTTTATTCTCTGAATACTTCTGAACCCTTCCCTATTTTTCTTACAGATATTAACTCACAGGTTTCAATCTGAACACTAGCCACATTGATCTCATTTAATCTCAAAAGTTTTAGAAAATTTGCAGAATATACTGAGACTGTTCCACCCACTTATGAGAGTAAAGTTAGAAAAAATATGACTTCAAATTATAAGAATAAGTGAAGTCATAAATCTTGTTTGTGGCATACAGTTTTTAACAAACAGTTTCTGCAAAATGGATGACCTGATTAGCCTTTCCTAATGTTGTGTGATCACACAGCATGTCTCTTTCCATGAATAGGTTGCTGAATACCTCAAATACCTTTGAGCACAACCAATCATTAATTAAGAAGCTTTTATATTTTCTTATTTCATTCTTCATGTAAGCCTTTTTAAAGTTAATTATCAGATACATAACAACTCAGCAGGTAAGGTGAATTTTATACTTCATATTGTTTTTTACAAAGATAAACATAGACAAAAGTCACACTTTAAGTTAAATTACTACTACATATACATTTTTAACTTATAAAAGTCGACAATATTACTTTAAAAACAGATATAATTGAATAAAACAAATGAATTCTACCAGGAATCATCCAAAATTTAAAAACCATATTCAAAATTTGTACTATTTTTACAGCTTTGAATATATAAATGAAATGCAATGTACCTTTTTGCTCAGTTTGTTGCACTTTTCACTAGTCATTAAACTAAAATGTCTTTTATACTCAAAAAAGAGAAGTTTTACAACTTTCATTCCAGCATTTTTGAAAACTATTAATTTTCTATTGTTCAGAAGTATTTTGCTTCAACTATACTTTGATAAGTAGTGAGGCCCACTCTCCACATTCCTAATGTAGTTTAGTGGTAGACATTCTTATTAATCATAGTAATACATGTATAATATATTTCTTCATATTTTTGATCATACAGTGGGTATCATTTGATAATGAACTTACTATAATTTTATCCTTATATGAATATGCCAACTTCTCTGATGAGAATTTTAAATTTTAAATGTAATACAAAAAAAATTAGTATGTGGTTTTTATGATCAAAGAAGACTCTGAATTCGAAAGTTTCTATAACATGGATAAATGTCAGTTCCTGATTAACAATTTAAGCTGTTAAATATCCATTTCATGTGTATTATTTCATATAAAGTTAAAAGTATTTAAAAACTTTTTAACATTTTATATATTCTTCAAAAATATTCTCTTAAATATTTGTCTTATTCCATTTTTACTAAATTCAGTAAATATTTTTCTAGCTTGAAACCCACCAGTAAAATAAAAAGTACACCCAATTCAAAAAGATCAAAATGCTTATTGAATCGCTTGCTAAAAATTCCTGTTTACCACAAAAAACTTTTATGGGTAGGTTTGTTAAGGTATGTATTCATTTATTCATCACTTATCATAACAAATATTTTCACTAACTCTTTTTTTTTTATTAATATGCTAGATCAATGTAGTGGAATTAGAAGTTTAACCAAACAACCTTTTATATTTTCTAAAGATATTGCTTTTACTGCAATATCCTAATAAAATGTGAAAATAATTTCAAATAATATTTCTTTCCTAATCCTTAACTGAATTTGGAATAAGTTTATACAGCTCTTCACAGGTGGTTGGGTATGACATGCAGAAGCCATCACAGTAGTAATAGAAAAGGTAAAGTTGTGTGACAGCCTTCCTGTGGACCAGTGGTTGGAGACTAATCTCATGCTAGTTGTTGATGCATTTAGTCCTTTTTTGCTAAGGCTGGTCAAGTGTCTGGTGTACACGACATGCTTTTATTTCATCTACATGCTTTTTTTTCCATCTACATACTTTTTATTTCAACAAAACTGCTTTTTCTTCCCATAAAAGTCAACATAACTGATGTTTTACATTTTACAAGCTAAACTAGAAAATCTATACTCATAGTCATTTTAATCTTGTTTGTTACTCTAACATGCATTATTTTTAGCCTCAGCATACAAAATATAAACTTTTTCATTTTATTCTCCTTTTATTTCATTTTGTGTACAAAATTATTAATTTCTTATTTATGAAAGTCTCCATTAAAAAAATTCTGTTTATCTTTTTCTCTTATTTTACAAAAACTTAACTTAAAAAAATAATTTTTTATGTGTATATAATTTTTTAATTTGAAGATTCAAATATCTTTTACGACATATTTTACTAACTTTTTCTCTTATTTCCCAGAGAATAATTACTTCTAAGTATGAAATAAAGTTCATCTAACATGTTATTAGGAAACAGAAAGTTGAATATTAAAGGCTTGTAAAGAAATTTTCATTGGCATAAGCATGGTTGGATGTTTAAGAAGTTTACTTCCCAATCACTTGGTTTCAGTAAAATTCTACAGCACTTTGAGCAAATATCTTCTACTATAGACCCAGGGTGACCTTGCTGGTGAATTTGGTTGATGGAAACTAGTTGGCTGTCTGTAATGTGTGTGTGTGTTTGTGTGTGCACGTGCGTGCGTGTGTGTGTCCTCAACACTTGACAATAAGTGGTTCTTCTGCAAAAAGAGACCATTGAAATAAGTACTACACTTTAAATTAAGTACTGAGGTCAATTTGTTCCACTAAACCCTTAAAGATGGTGCCCCAGCATGGTACAATCCAATGATTGAAACAAGTAAAGAATAAAAGAGTAGAAACAACTTCCACTTTTTAATCATATTAAAGTAACTTTTTAGCATCATACAACACTGGCTTGGAAATGTTGAAAACTTTTGCTTGAAGAGTAATATGCTGTATATAGTGAACATTAATCTAAAAAGATATATGTTAGTGTAAAACTTTGGATGCTGATGTGCAAGCACGCAAAATTACAAAATCCTCATCATCATTGTTTAGCATTTGCTTTCCATGCTGGCATGGGTTAGACAGTTTGATTGGAACTGGTAAACTGGAGAGTGGTACCAAGTTCCAATCTGACTTGGAATGGTTTCTATGACTGGATGCCCTTCCTAATGCCAACCACTCCAAGAGTGTTATGGGTGCTTTTATGTGCCACCAGCAAGGATACCAGTTACATGACATCAGCATCAGCCACAACTACGATTTCACTTGGCTTCATGAGTCTTCTCAAGCATGGCATATCACCAAAGGTCTCAGTCATTTATTATCACCTCCATAAGGCCCAATGTTCGAAGATCATGTTTCACCATCCCATCTTCCTGGATTTACCTCTCCATATGTTTCCTTCACAGTTAGAGATTGGTACCTCTTTACACAGCTATCCCTGTCCATATGCATCACATGGCCATACCATCACAGTCATCTCTCTTGCACACTACATCTGATGCCTCTTACGGCCAACTTTTCTCTCAAGACATTTATACAAAGCATACTAGGTTAATTTCTTTCAGACTTCAGTGGTCACAGCCCATGTTTCATGACCATGTAGCATGGCTGTTTGCTCACAGGCATCATACAATCTGCCTCCCACTCTGAGGGATAGGCCCTTAGTTGCCATCAGAGGTAGGAGTTCTCTGAACTTTGCCCAGCCTATTCTTATTCAAGCAGCTATGCTCTCAGGGCATCCATCTCCACTTGGTCACCTAGATAATGGAAGCTTTCAACTATTTCTAGGTATCCGTCACCCCCTGATATTTGATGGAGTCTATTTTCTGTACATTTCTAGTGTTTATTGTACCTCCACACACAATTAATATTTTCCTTCTTAACCTTCCTCTGATATTGGTGAACTTCTTGTGTGTCTATAACTTGCACCAGGTACATCTTATGAAGTTTCTACATATGCCTTTTCTACATATCAAGCAGAGCCATCTACCTGAAGGGATATGTGAGTTGTCCTCTTTCCTACTTACTAAGACTTTGATGTTTGCTAAATTAATTCTAAAACCTTGCTTCCAAATCTGAAATTTCTTTTCTTGTTCTGGTAGTGATTCATCTATAAGAACAAGGTCATCAGCATAGAGGACCTCCCAGGGGCAGCCTATCTTAAATACCTCTGTTATTGCCAGGAGAACTATGATGAACAAGAGGGGGCTGAGAACTAATCCTTGATGAACCCCTACTTGTATCCTGAATTCATCACTGTATGTGTTGCCAACTCTCACCTTACTTACTTACAACCACTCATCTATCTCTAGTTTCCACATTGACCACCAGATAAGGGAGCAGGAAACTTTGTCAAAGACTTTCTCTATGTCAACAAAAGCCAAGTACACAGGTTTATTTCTGGCTAGTACTTCTCCTGCAGCTGACCCATCAGAAATATAGCATCAGTGGTACTTCACCTTGTCACAAAACCAAACTGCATTTCATCTAGAATAACTCTCTTCCTAATTAGTTGGGCTATAACCCTCTCCATAACTTTCATCTCCTAATCCAACAATTTGATACTTCTGTAGTTATTTCTGTCTAAGGTGTTACCTTTACCTTTGTAGCAGTTGACTATGATGCTGCTGCACCAATCATTGAATATGACTCCTTCGTGTACAATCTGGTTAACTATATGGGTGATAACCCACACTGCCAAATATTTTGAGCATCTCAGTGGTGATTTCTGATGGGCCAGGGACTTTCCTGGCTTTCATATCCTTCATCACTTTATCTACCATGCTCAATGGCTTTATATACCCATGTTTCCAGAGGAAGCTCCAAAGAATTCCTCTCAGCACATGGTTATGATGCTCCCTCATTACTTCTGCTCATCATCAGAGATGCACATATCATACTCAAATGGTTAAGGTCAAACAACGGACAAGCAAATTTGTGGTATTGAGCAGAATATTTGCTGTAGCCCATTTTTTATACCAAGATAAAATAATGTACATGATAACACTTCCAATCAGTTAAGATCGGATGCCATGGGAGCCACTGCCTGGTACTGCATCACAGCATTATTATTATTATTATTATTATTATTATTATTATTATTATTATTATTATTATTATTGTATGTTTGACTTTTGCTTTATATTTGTACAAGTTGGCTCCAAGTCTCACTCAGAGACCTCAAGAGGCAACAGGTTGGAAGTTCATATTGTTGTTATGCCTAGTGTGCCATATATTTGGTTTTGTATTTAGTGTTGTACTAGTGAATGCCTAAAGAAGAAAAAAAAAACGAAAGTTATGTTTGTTTTAAAACTTGAGGTTACATAGAAAGTATTTTGCGAAGGATATGAGCAGTTCCCATGAGCACTATCTTTTGAATTTCTGCCATTTTGGGGTTTCCTGGTATCTGAGTTAGGTAGCGATCAGCCCCTTTTGCTATCATTCCCAGGGCACCTGTGACAACAGGTATTGCTTTAGTCTTCAGGTTCCACATTTTGCTGATTTCTATTTCAAGATTTTTATATTTGCTCAGTTTTTAGTAGGTCTTGACAGATACGTTTATATCGATTGGGACAGTCATATCAATGAGGAGGCATGTTCTTTGTTTGAAGTCTTTCAATATGAGATACTCTGTAGGCGCTAGAAGACTGCACTTGGAGACAACATGATCAATGGTTTCATTTTGTTGTTGACATACACGACATGTTGGGCTACTGCCGTTCTTTGATATGTTGGCCTGGTAGATCCTTGTTGGTAGGCATTGATCTTGGGCTGCTATGATAAACCCTTCTGTTTCAGATTTTAAGCCAGAGGTCATTAGCCATTGATGTGTCAGGGCTTTGTCAACATCTGCATTATTCGCTTTCTTTGGGTATTTGCCATAGAGAGGTTTTTCTTGCCATTTATCATTCAGAATATCTAAGGCAGCAGTTTTAGCACAGGTTTTCATGCGTTTAAGCTTTTTCTGTGCTTGTTTCTTGTATGTCTAATTCCGAAATTTGTTGTATTCGGAATTCACTTAGATATTCCTTTGCCTGTTTTGTTACTGAGTATGATGCTTTCTTGTTTTCATGTTTTGAGACAAGTTTTAACATCCAGTCCTCAGAGTTTTTCAGGTAGGTGTCTAGGCCAATTGTAGCAATCTTCATTGTTATTGCCAGTTGTAGAAGTCCACAGCCTCCCTCAAATTTTATTATTATTATTATTATTCTATGTTTGACTTTTGCTTTATGTCTGTACAAGTTGGCTCCAAGTCTCACCCAGAGACCTCAAGAGACAACAGGTTGGAAGTTCTGTGCCATATATTTGGGGTTTTTTTTTTTTTTTTGGTGTTGTACTAGTGAATGTCTAATACATAAAAAATAAATAAATAAATAAATAAAAAAAAAGTTTGTTTTAAACCTTGGGATTACATAGAGAGTATTTTGCGTAGGATATGAGCAGTTCCCATGAGCACTATCTTTTGAATTTCTGCCATTTTGGGGTTTCCTGGTATCTGAGTTAGGTAGCAATCAGTCCCTTTCGCTATCATTCCCAGAGCACCTATGACAACAGGTATTGTTTTAGTCTTCAGCTTCCACATTTTGCTGATTTCTATTTCAAGATCTTTATATTTGCTCAGTTTTTGGTAGGTCTTGACAGATACGTTTATATCGATTGGGACAGTCATATCAATGAGGAGGCATGTTCTTTGTCTGAAGTCTTTCAATATAATGTCTGGCCTATTTGCATCTATCTTCCTGTCAGTTTGAATGGTGAAGTTCCAGAGGAGTGAGATGTGGCCATTTTCAAGCACAGGAGGTGGATTGTGTTCCCACCAGTTTTTTTCATGGGGCAAATCCAGGTTTTTGCAAATTACCTAGTGAATATATTGTGCAGCTCAATCATGCCTACTGAGGTACTCTGTAGGTGCTAGAAGACTGCATTTGGAGACAACATGGTCAATGGTTTCATTTTGTTGTCAGCATACACGACATGTTGGGCTACTGCCGTTCTTTAATATGTTGGCCTGGTAGTTTCTTGTTGGTAGGCATTGATCTTGAGCTGCTATGATAAACCCCTCTGTTTCAGATTTTAAGCCAGAGGCCATTAGCCATTGATGGGTCAGGGCTTTGTCGATATCTGCATTATTCGCTCTCTTTGGGTATTTGCCATAGAGAGGTTTTTCTTGCCATTTATTATTCAGAATATCTAAGGCCGCAGTTTTATTATTATTATTATTATTATTATTATTATTATTATTATTATTATTATTATTATTATTATTATTATTATCTTCATTTAAGGTGGTGAGCTCCCAGAATTGTTAGCATGCTGGGCAAAATACTTAGCAGTATTTCACCTGTCACTACATTCTGACTTCAAATTCCACCAAGGTGACTTTGCCTTTCATCCTTTCGGTGTTGATAAAGTACCAGTGGAACATTGGTGTCGATGTAATCAACTCATCCCCTCCCTCAAAATGGTTGCCCTTGCAGCAAAATTTGAAACCATTATTATTATTATTATTATTATTATCATTTTTATGATTATTATTATTATTATTATAATTATTATTATTATTATTATTATTATTATTATTATTATTATTATTATTATTATTATTATTATTATTATAACTATTATTATTATTATCATCATTTACTTTTAATCTGCATATTTGTTACAATCATTTGCCAAGACACACCCAGCATCCTAGAGTGAGGGGATGAGTTGATTACATCGACACCAATGTTCCACTGGTACTTTATCAACACCGAAAGGATAAGAGATGTTACAGTATAACCGAAAGCTTGGGTAGATCAGAAGTGATTCTATAAAGAAACAAATGGATAGTGTACAGATGAAAAGTTGATACCAGATAACAATGAAAGTGAAAGGTTCTGGAGTGACATCTGGAGTAAAGACAAGGTGCACAAGAAGGATGCTGAATGGTTGCAAGAACTGAAACAAACAGTAGTCTGTCCAAAACAGGCAGAACTAGTCATTTCAGTTAAGGGAGTGAAGGAAATCAGCACAAAAATGAGCAAGTGGAAGGCCCTGGGACCAGATGGGTGGTGAATGTTATGCACGAATAGCTGCGCAATTCAACACTTTGTTAAATGCGGACCAAGTAGCAAAATATCTTCATGGAATACAATGCAGACATTTAAATTGATAGCGTTTTTCTAAGGATGTGGGCAGTACTTGTTAGCAAAATCTTTTGAATTTCTGAGACATGGTTCTCCTGGAATACTATCTAGATGTTTCCGATATCCCTTTCTTATCATATCTAGGGTAACTACAATCACAGAAGCAGTTCTAGCTTTAAGATGCCACATATTTTGTATTTCAATTTCCACATCCTTATATTTATTTAGTTTGTCAAATTCCTTTATGAATATATTTTTATCAGTGGAAACACTTCGTCTACAAGTATTTTCTTCCATGTCTTTAATGACTATATCTGGTTGATTATCCTGGATCATTCTGTCAGTGTTGAGTGGAAAATCCCAGGAGATAGTGACATTTTTACCTTCAACGACTGGCTCAGGATGATGTTCAAATTATACTTTTGGAAAAGAAAAATTCCTAACATCGGACAACAAGTAACCTTAGATACCAAAAACCCTCCTAAGTATCCCAGCTGCCCCTAATAACACTGTTTTCTGGAGTTCAAGAGACAAGTTAGAAGTTCAAGTTGGTATTATGAGTAGGGTGCCATTTATTTGGTTTTGCACATAGTATTATTATTATTATTATTAATTTAAGGCGAAGAGCTGGCAGAAACATTAGCATACTAGGTGAAATGCTTAGTGGTATTTCGTCTATCTTTACATTCTGAGTACAAATTCCGCCAAGGTCGACTTTGACTTTCATCCTTTCGGGGTCGATAAATTGAGTACCAGTTGTGTACTGGGGTCGATCTAATTGACTGGTCCCCTTCCCGAAAATTTTGGGCCTTGTGCCTACAGTAGAAAAGATTATTATTATTATTGTTGAGTGAGAGAGCAGTGCATACCATCAAAATGACACAGGGGTAAAATATACAAAGCCCAGTATACCCATCATGACTACCCGTCTGATAAGGGTATACTAGGCACATGCATCACAACCATATGTGTGTGACATGGTGATCTCATATCAAGGTAAACAGCACATGACCTTGCAGGTGGGGCCCAGTTAGAATTTTCTTCTGGTCGAGTAACCCATCCCACTCAAAAGGTCCCTTTATCTTTGCAATCTTTCATCCTACACAAGCCTAACCTTCCTACTTCTAATAATAGCAGTTCTGTAGCATTTTTTACATACCATGCTATGTTGTTTTCTTCTGCTCTAATGCTGTGTTCGCATCCAATAAGTTCTCTTCCCCCCCTTTTATCTTGGTACATACAGTCTGTCTGTTTCACTTTTTGGGTGGAGTGTCCCATATCTAGTTATCAACTTCCTTGTCTTTCTGTCTAAGCTGTTTAGTTCATCTAACTATCCATACGAATACCGCTGCTCCATATCTAAGGAGTGAAACCATCCAGGTGTTGATAGCTTCAATTTTATTCTGTCCATTTAATTTCGACTTAAGGATCAGTCTCAGTCTGCACCTTAAATTTTTCTGTCATTTCTTTCCCCATCAATTTATTCATTTCCAAAATCCCCAAGTACTTATAGCCCGTCTCTTCTATCTGCTTGATAACCTCCCCCAACGGTATCGTTAAGCCATCCATATATTTGATTTTGCCTCTCTTCAAGGCTAACACACCACACTTTCTCAGTCCAAACTCCATTCTGACAGTATACACCGTATCAATGAGGGAACAGACTTGAGCTTCATCTTTACCATACAGTTTGAGGTCATCCATGAATAACAAATGGTCAACTTTTTGTTGGCGGCTTTTGAATACATACCCAGCTTTTGCTTTCCTCAGAATCAGTGTCAGTGGTATCAAGCACAGTACAAAGATCAGTGGGGACAGACAGTTCCCTTGGAAGATGCCCCTCCTAATTTCTACTGTCCTTAACTTCTTCCATATACTGTCAGGTCCGTCCTACAATTTGCCATACTTTTACCAAGCAATCATTCAACAGTCGATGCAATACCAAATAGGTTCATATATTCCATAATCCAAGAATGTGGGATCATATTGTACGCCTTACGATAGTTGATCCATGACATGGCTAAGTTACTTTTCCTCCTCTTGCAGTCTCTAAGTAAGTTTTGTCTATCTGAAGTTGATACTTGGTACCTCTGCACTTACGCTTGCAACCATTCTGCTCATGTGGCAGGACTCCATCGTTTTCCAGACGTTCATACATTGACTCTGCGAGTATTCCAGTCAGCAATTTCCACATAGGTGGCAAACAGGATATTGGCCTGTAATTGTCTACCATATTGCCTTTTTCGATGTTTTTCAGGCACAGCACTGTCCTACCCAATGTTAACCACTCTGGTGCTACTTGGTCCGCATTTAACAAAGTGTTGAATTGTGCAGCTATTCATGCATAACATTCACCACATCTTTTGATCCAGTAGCCTTGAACTCCATCTGGTCCCAGGGCCTTCCATTTGCTCATTTTTGTGCTATTTCCTTTACTCCCTTAACTGAAATGACTAGTTCTGCCTGTTTTGGACAGACTACTGTTTGTTTCAGTTCTTGCAACCATTCAGCATCCTTCTTGTGCACCTTGTCTTTACTCCAGATGTCACTCCAGAACCTTTCACTTTCATTGTTATCTGGTATCAACTTTTCATCTGTAAACTATCCATTTGTTTCTTTATAGAATCACTTCTGATCTACTCTGAATAACCTATTCTGGTGGTAACCCTTCATTCTTTGGTCATATCTTACCATCTTTACTTTCTTTACAATGAGGTGCTGTTTCAGTTCCTCCATTACCACTTTCAGGCCCTTTCAATATTATATGTTCTTTTCGGTGCCCTGTATTTCTTTTTGATCACAGAGAGTTACTTCGAGAGCATGTCTAACCCT